>NW_016803880.1:4170102-4241331 GCF_001698545.2 Rhinopithecus bieti | reverse complement strand
TTAGCCAGGATGGTCTCGATCTCCTGACCTCGTGATCCGCCCGTCTCGGCCTCCCAAAGTGCTGGGATTACAGGCTTGAGCCACCGCACCCGGCCCAATGTGCCACATTTTCTTAATCCAGTCTATCATTGATGAACATTTGGGTTGGTTCCAAGTATTTGCTATTGTGAACGGTGCTGTAATAAACATATGTGTGCATGTGTCTTTATGTAGAATGATTTATAATCCTTTGGGTATATACCCAGTAATGGGATTGCTGGGTCAAATGGTATTTCTAGTTCTAGATCCTTCTTTAAGGATTCTTCTTCAAGAATTGCCACACTGTCTTCCACAATGGTTGGACTAATTTACATTCCCACCTACAGTGTAAAAGCGTTCATGTTTTTCCACAACCTCTCCAGCATCTGTTGTTCCCTGACTTTTTAATGATCACCATTCTAACAGGCATGAGATGGTATCTCATTGTGGTTTTGATTTGCATTTCTCTAATGACCAGTGATGATGAGCATTTTTTCATATGTCTTTTGGGTGCATAAATGTCTTCTTTTGAGAAGCGTCTGTTCATATCCTTTGCCCATTTTTTGATGGAGTTGTTTGCTTTTTTCTTGTAAATTTGTTTAAGTTCTTTGTAGATGCTGGATATGAGCCCTTTGTCAGATGGATAGATTGAAAAAATTTTCTCCCATTCTGTAAGTTGCCTGTTCACTCTGATGACAGTTTCTTTTGCTGTGCGGAAGCTCTTTAGTTTAATTAGATCCCATTTGTCAATTTTGGCTTTTGTTGCCATTGCTTTTGGTGTTCTAGTCATGAAGTCTTTGCCCATGCCTGTGTCCTGAATGATATTGCCCAGGTTTTCTTCTAGGATTTGTATGGTCCTAGGTCTTAGGTTTAAGTCTTTGATCCATCTTGAGTTGATTTTTGTATAAGGTGTAAGGAAGGGGTCCAGTTTCAGTTTTCTACATATGGCTAGCCAGTTTTCCCAACACCATTTATTAAATAGGGAATCTTTTCCCCATTGCCTGTGTGTATCAGGTTTGTGAAAGATCAGATGGTGGTAGATCACACATGCTTCTTTTGTCAACTTCGGATCTCTTGTTCTATTCTTGGTGATGATGATGTCAGTTTTACTAATGACGTCAAATCTGAGGTTCCAAAGCAGCTTTAAGAGTGACTGGTATCTATGTGTGACTGCTTCTCTACTTCTGCAATGGAACATTTTGGGTTGTTGTTTTAAGAAATTCCTAAAATAGAATTTTACCCTACTGATTTAGTTACATCATTGAAGGTAGAACTCAATGGCCAGTTTTTTCCCTGCATAAACATGCACACACAGTTAGATAACTTTATGACACCTTTTTTTTTCACTCAACAAATTGTTACTGAACTTATGCTAGGCCCTTGGTCCTTGGCAAGATTTTGGTAATATAAATATAAATAAGACCTGCTGCTTGCCCTTGAAGAACTCATTGTTTAGCTGAGGAAACAGACACCTAAATTGTTGACCATAATATGCAATAATAAGTGTTGTAAAGTATGAACAAAGTGATAGTCATTAAGAGTAACAGCCGTAAAGCCATATGTAGTTTTAGCTATATATAGATATAGCTCTGAGACATGAATACACATTAAATTCTTTCAAAAAAATCCCACGAGGCTGAACAATGTTATACAATGATGCTTAAAAATTTTTTTTGGAACACATGCGCTCCACAAGGCACGTATTAATTGTCTAGACTCGAGAGAATTCAAAGTGAGATAGTTATGAGAATAGAACAATGAGAAAAAGAACAGAGAAGTCTGTAATTTTGGAATAGGTGGAGGTAAGATGAGGGTAACTAAAGAGACAGTGTTTTAGCTAGCCATATGGATAGAAACCTAGACAAAGGCAAGTGAAAGATAGAGACTATTGATCTTGGCAGGGAAGGTACAGTCATCGTGATGTCTGATGGTCTTGCCAAAAGCTACAATTTCATGGCTCAGTAGGATTAGTTGGGCAGGAGAGTTTGAAGATACATATATAAAGCTTTAGAAGAGAGGGAGTTATATATTTTTGAAGATAGTGGGTAAGTAATATTAGGACATCTAAGCAGATTGTAACATTTTCTGTGGACTATTGAATTTTTCACTGTCTACATTTAGTGGATTTTTGGAGGGCAGGGGCCAAATATGCTATCACATCTAATCCATAAATAAGATGTGGACAATCCTTTGCAGAATATCAACCGTTGCTTCACATTGTCCTTGAAGACAACTGCATGAATACTTGTCTTTGTTGCTAGCTGTGATGAATAATAGCTAAGAAAAATACAGAATCCCCAAAACACAGTCTCTGTGTTTCTCAACATCCATGATGAGGAGCACAAGAAAAGGTGGCATGAATGGCTGCCATAAGGGCTTCCTAGCTCTCATGCTATGTCCCACAAACTGTGATTTTAAATTGAAGATTAATTTCTTTGGTTTTTGTGTACCAGGAAAGTCACATTTTCCTCAGAACACAAACAGCCCTGTCCTAATCCTATAAGCTTGGGAAAAAGAAAAGTTATAGGGCAAGGTAGGAATATGATAAGAAAATTCATCCATTCATTCATTTATTCAACAAATATTCATTTTGGAAGGTTCAATGGCATGTAGGTCTCAATGGAGTCAAACATTCCTTCATGTAAATAACTAGAGAAGGGAGTTGGTAATCATGGGAGATGGTGATTGGAAGAAAAGTGATTATTGAAGTGAGGCTGTGAGTGGAGTGCTGCTATTGGTAATCACAAGACCTAGAGCAGTGCCTTCTAGTATTTTTTTTCTGTTGTGGTACGTATAGAAAATGAAAATATTTATATAGCATATATGTCTAGGAGTTGCAGGAGACTGCCTGAGGCCAGGAGTGATTGACTGGGGACTTTAGGTGCTCCCATCCTGCTCAGCATCTGTGAGGGGTCAAAGGGCTCGACACCTCATGGACTTGAGTTGGAGAGTTTGCTTGGTGCTGTGGCCGTGGGAGTGGATGGCTGGGCCAGAATGAGGAACCAGGAACTGAGAGGCCAAGGTGTTGGAAAGCTTATACACATAGAAATCAATCACCAAGGATTATGACAGAGGTTGTGTAGGAGACAGCAACAGGACTCAATCAAAAAATAAGATCTTCAAAGAGGGCTGCAGATAACAGCAACAAGGAAGGATGGCTGTCTGATTGTATTTGTTTGCTGGGGCTGCCTTAGCAAGTATCGTAGGCTAGGTGGCTTAAACAACAGACATTTATTTTCTCACAGTTCTAGAGTCTAGAAGTCCAAGATCTGGGTGTTGGCAAGGTTGGGTCCTTCTGAGACCTTTCGCCTTGACTTGTAGATGGCTGTCTTCTTCCCTTGTTTTCCCAGAGTCTTTCCTCCATGTATGTTTGTGTCCTAATCTCCTACTTTTATAGGATATGAGTAATATTGGAGTAAGGCCCACTCTAATCATCTCATTTAACCTTAACCACCTCTTTAAATATCCCATAGCCAAACACAGTCACATTCTGTGGTACTGGGAGTTAGGACTTCAACATATGAATTTGAGGCAGGTCATGATTCAGTTTATAACAGCAATGATATGAGCCTTAAGGTTGGGGAGGATATAGGGAAGAGGGAGGGAGAATTCTCTGAAAAGGGCAATAAGGAGCAATGAGGACACCTACTCCATCTCCAGACCTAGGAGGGAAAATAGCCATCGCTAAAGAGGGAAGCAGAGAAAAACCATATCCTTGGGGGAACGAAAAGGTGAAGGGAAGATTGGGAGAAGAGGGTGACATTGTAGGGGATTTTGTGGCTGGGGACATGGTGACATACCTCACACTTTTCTGACTCATCGTTGTTGCATGTAGACACAAAATACACCTAGGAGATGGGGTGTCTTATATGTGCTTGTCAAAAGTCTTCTGCTGCTCCTCCACCCTGGCTCATTCACGGAGTCTCTTCCTTCCCAGGGCCCCTGAGAGTTACACTTTGCACCATCTCAATGGTGCAGTCCTCTATAAATATGCTGATATCTGCACTTTCTGAAGCTTTCCAGGTGTAAAAATAGTGTTGTTTCCTTTTTTTGTGCACAATGAGCCTGACTCACACTGGGCTTCTTAAAGAAATGGGGGTAAGCCCCTCCTCTACTTGGAAATGTGCTTTGTCCCCTGGACCTTGGTCTCAGGTGCCCCTTGTGAAAAAAGTGCCTTCCTCCATCTTTGGCCTGTCGCAGCTCCATTCATTTCTTGCAGGAGTGGTCTCTGCACCCAGGCTGGATAACAGATACCATATAGTCCTCCTCAGTGGCTCTCTTTTTCTCCAGGTCATTATCTCTGTCTCTTAGGTGAGCATGAAGGCTGTAGGGCAAATTAAATCATAAAGACTGAAATATCTTGGGCCTAAAACCAGTTCATCAAGCACATGCAGTGCTTGATCCCTAATAGCTGATCCAGCTTGCTCCTCCGCTTGGTCTCTGTTCCCCTGTTACCCTCTTTTCACCACTCAGGTCTCAGTGAAACACTACCGCTTCTCCAAAAGACCTTTCCTGATTACTTTGCTGAAAGAAGTACTCCACTTCCCCTCCACAGTCATTCTCTGTCACGGGAACCCACTTTATTACCTCCCTGTGACAGTCATTCTCTGGAATTATTTTACATTTTTCTTGCTCATGTTCTATGAACCTCATCCTGTTAGGATAACTCTTGTGTCTGGTTTAGTGCCTAGAACAGTGCTTATCACATGTTATTTGCTCAACAAATATTTATCAGATGAATAAATTGATGGTTCATTCATTGGAAAGCAGTGAGCAGCACTGGCATGGCCTTTGGTTTTATCACCCAATTTTTTAGTGAAAAAATGTTTTTTAATCTGATTTATTTTGAGCTCGTTTTACTTTTATTGAAAGCCAATTTGCATTTGAACAACTTGGTCTTGCTAGAGTGAAGCATACTCTAAAACTGACCTGATTTACTCATAATACACAAAAATCAGTAAGTCCTGAGACTTTGTATTATTTCTGTTTCATCTGTGCCATTCATTCCCCTTTCTAACTAACTTATCATAAGTATCTTTTTGTTGTCTCCCAGTCAGTAGCCCAGAGAATCTGGAATATTCTTCAGATTGCCATTCTTGATGTTCCAGTGCCCAGAAGCAAATGGACACTGATGTGCTTGACAACAACCTCCCGTTGTAACCCTATCAGTAATTGCCCTTCCTATGTGACCCAACGGGAGTAAGTAGGATGGGGGCTGCAGTGCTCTGATATTTCCATGGTGGGTTGGGGAGCCTACCATTGCCATTTCATTCTAATTCATGCCCCTGGTTTTTCCGTACAAGCCTAACTCAGAGATACTGCAAATTCATTTCCAGCCCACCGCAATAAAGCAGGTATTGCAATGAAGCAAGTCATACAAATTTTTTGGTCTCCCATGGCAAATAAAAGTTGTGTTTACACTATGCTATTGTGTATTAAGTGTGCAATAGCATTATGTCTAAAAAATATGCATACCCAGCTGGGCATGGTGGCTCAAGCCTGTAATCCCAGCACTTTGGGAGGCCGAGGTGGGTGGATCACCTAAGGTCAGGAGTTTGAGACTAGCCTCGCCAACAAGGCAAATCCCTGTCTCTACTAAAAATGCAAAAAAAATTAGCTGAGCATGATGGTGTGCACCTGTAATTTACCCCAGCTACTTGGAAGGCTGAAGCAGGAGAATCATTTGAACCTGGAAGTGGAGGTTGCAGCAAGCCAAGATTCTACCACTGCACTCCAGCCTGGGTGACATAGTGAGACTCCATCTTAAAAAAAAAAGAAAGAAAACAAGCAAACCTCAATTTAAAATACTTTATTGGTAAACAATGCTAACAATTATCTGGGCCTTCAGCAAGTTGGAATTTTTTTTTTTTTTTCCTCAGGGTTGAATCTTGATGCTGAGAGCTTTGAGCCGGATTAGGCTTTGATTTATGGGACTGTTGTGGTGGTTTGAGCTTCTATCCATACCACTCAGACTTTCTACATATCAATGATAGGCTGCTTCACTTTTTAAAAAATCATTCATATGTTCACCAGAGTAGCACTTTTAATTTCCTTCAAGAGCTTTTCCTTTGCATTCACAATGTGGCTGTTTGATGCAGGAGGCCCAAGATTTTAGCCTGTCTCTGTTTTCCACATGACTTTCTCACTAAGCTTAATCACGTCTAGCTTTTGATTTTAAGAGAGAGACATGTGACTCTTTCTTTCACTTGAACACGTAGAGGCCATTGTAGGGTTATTAACTGGCCTAATTTCAGTATTGCTATGTGTCAGAGAAGAGGGAGGTCTGAGGAGAGGGTGAGAGATTGAGGAATGACTGGTTGGTGAAGGAATCAGAACACACACAGCATTTACCAATTAAGTTCACTGTTTCATATGGGTGTCATTTGTGGTGCTCCCAAACAATTACAATGATAACTCAAAGATCACTGAGCATAGATCACCATAAAAGAGACAATAATAATGAATGAGTTTGAAATAGTGTGAGAATTCCAAAATGTGAGACAGAGACACACAGTAAGAAAAATAATGCTGATAGACTTGCTCAATGCAGGGTTGCCACAAACCTCCAATTTGTAAAAAACGCAATAAAGCAAAATGCAACAAAACAAGGTATACCTGTATTTGCTTTTGGCCTTTTTTGCCTTGCCTCCAATTGAAAATTTGGAGAACGACCTTGTCTTTCATGACTAGTTGACAGCTGGTGGTGTAGACAACTCCCAGTTCCTCATTCCATCCTGATTAATTTAGACCTTGTTAACAATGTGACTGGGTAGGACTGGGCTTGAATTTATTCTCCATACTTTGGATTTGATGTTTTTTTCATCTTCATGGAGCCAGCTCTCCTATAAGTATCTCTCAACTTCACTCACTTTGGTATGATCTAGGCCCTTCATCGAGGCTTCATCGCTTCAAAAGAGTTCCCAGCATGTTTTCCTGCTTATGAGTAATTCCAGTCACAAATTCACCCAGCCGTCTCCTATAGAAACAGGTGTTCATAAAAATCAAATACAGAGAGATGTCAAAGATAGAATACATTAAAAGAATATAAACTTACAGCTTATTTTCAGAAGATTGACCTTAATGGAATGTTAAGCTTTGTTTAGGTATTTAAATAACTGGCGTAAAATTCAATGTTATGCAGACATTTATCATAAGAATACGAATAATCAAATGAAGTCCCTGAATAATAAGAGCTGCATGCTGTTATTAAATTAAATTATGGTCGCTCATTCCATCTGTTTCCCGTCACCAATGTGAAAATGGACTTTTCTTGTTTCGTAGAAAGCTGGACAATTTATTTCAGTCACTGATGGAGCAGGTCAGTGTTTATCCTCATGAGTTGATATTAAATATTAACTAATTACAAAAATTATTAATGCTACTATAGCAAAGAAACATTCCAAGATAAAGAAAGGGAAAATCCCATAGCCAAATTGGAGTCAAAGTAGTGAGATACAGATAGTATCATGTGTCCAAAGTCAAGATATTCATTTGTTCTGTGGATGCATCATTTGAAAAAAGTCCAGGAAGGCAGTCCTGAAAGTTAGGGTCTTAGCCAAGGGGCAACTGTGTTTCTTTTATTTCTGACACTATATGCATATGAGAGCACCTTTGGGTGGATATTTCACTATAATAAGTGTAATAATTATTAATTCTCAAGACTGATTACAATGCATGTATCATATTGAATCATTGTATGCATATCAAATATTTAAACCAAATAAAATATATTAGTCATAAATTTAAAAATGTGAATAAAATTTATTTGCCTAGATTCTTTCAACTTGGAAAATTTTTATAATTAATAAACCACTTTAAGAATTGTAAAATACTGAAGCAGATGCTCATCACTCACTATGGGTCCTGTCTGTGGAATAAAACGCAGTTCTTTCTGCTTCATTCCTGTTGGTGGTTTGTTTAGCCTTCTTCAAGAGGGAGACATAAAAATTAAGTGAACTACTGACATATTGGATTTATGACAGTTGCCTATTTTGACCTTGACTTCCAGTGTAATGTTAGGTAATTAGACTAAGAGGAGTCTTTTATAATAACATACATCAAGCAACATGTGACTCGATATTGACAGGAAATGTTATCTCTTGTGCCTATGAAAGTAACAGGAAAGTCTTCATGTCCCCAAACACCCTTCTTCAGTGGCCAACCATGGGATCTGAGATGCCACCATTGTAGATGCTTCCCCTGGGTGCTGATTCCATAGGTCTTGGTAGCACCATGAAATGAAATAGCACGAAGGTTTAACTTGGAGGCACAGGTATTTCCAAATACCTGGAACTCAGAAATCTCGTCTGTTATTCCTTATAACACCTAACCACATGGTAGACTTACAGTATATGCAATATTGAAAAAAATGTAACAATGAAACTCTTGACAGTCTTTGCAATTATCAAGACACTAAGAAGTTAACTATGTTATAAAAGAGGAAATCTTTTGACAAATTGTAAGAAAAGATAAAAGGAGCGTCTGTGTTAGGCAAAATCCATTCACTTATCCATTTATCAGGCGTTCGTTGAGCACATAACAGGTTGTCAAATAGCAATATACAGTTACATTACAGGAGGATAGGTGCTATCCTAGCAGTAGGCTTGCACAAGGCTGACATTCAGGTGGTACTCACAGGAAAGCCTGTATTAAATGTTAAAATTATTAAAGTACCTCTTTACTGGTTGATAGTGACTGTTCCAGATCCTCTAAATGATCCTTTGTTGCCTTGGATTCTCTGATCCCTTCCTGATATGGTTTTACTGTGTCCCCATCCAGTCTCATCTTGAATTGTAGTTCCCGTAATCCCCACGTGTTGTGGGAGGGACCAGGTGGAGATAATTAAATCGTAGGGGCAGTTTTCCCCATCTTGTTCTTGTGATAGTAAGTGAGTTCCGATGGTTTTATAAGTGACTTTTCTTCCTTTTGCTTGACACGTCTCCTTGCTGCTGTCATGTGAAGAAGAATGTGTGTGCTTCCCCTTCTGCCAGATTGTAAGTTTCCTGAGGCCTCCCTAGTCTTGCGAAACTGTGAGTCAATTAAACCGCTTTCCTTTATAAATTACCCAGTCTCCCGTATATATTTATTAGCAGCATGAGAATGGACTAATACAGTAAATTGGTACTGCAGAGAGTTGGGGCAGGGGTGCTGCTGTAAAGATACCCAAAAATGTGGAAGTGAGTTTGAAACTGGGTATCAAGCAGAGGCTGGAACCATTTGGAGGGCTCAGAAGAAGACAAGAAAATGTGGGAAAGTTTGGAACTTCCTAGAGATTTAGAGGGCCCAGAAAACAGTAAGATTTGGGAAAGTTTAGGACTTCCTAGAGATTTGTTGAATGGCTTTGACCAAAATGCTGATAGTGATATGAACAATAAAGTCCAGGCTGAGATGGTCTCAGATGGAGATGAGGAAATAGTTTGAAACTAGAGCAAAGGTGACTCTTATTATGCTTTAGCAAAGGGACTGGTGGCATTTTGCCACCAGAGATCTGTGGAACTTTGAAATTGAGAGATAATTTAGGGTATCTGGTGGAAGAAATTTATAAGCAGTAAAGCATTCAAGAGGTGATACAGCATAAAAGTTTGGAAAATTTGCAGCCTAATGATGCAGTAGAAAAGAAAAACCCATTTTCTGGGGATAAAGTCAAGCTGGCTGCAGAAATTTGCATAAGTTACAAGGAGCCAAATGCAAACCACCAAGGCAATAGGGAAAATGTCTCCAGGGCATGTCAGAGACCTTTGGAGAAACCTCTCCATCACAGGCTGGAGGCCTAGGAGGGAAAAATTGTTTCCTGGGCTGGACCCAGGACCCCCCAGTTCTATGCAGCCTTGGGACATGGTGCCTGGCATCACAGCTGCTTCAGCTCCAGCTGTGGCTAAAAGGTGCCAACGTACAGCTCAGGCTGTGGCTTCAGAGGGTGTAAGCCCCAGGCTTGATGACTTACATGTGGTGTTGAGCCTGTGGGTGCACAGAAGTCAAGAACTGAGGTTTGGGAACCTTGACCTAGATTTCAGAGGATGTATGGAAATGCCCAGATGTCCAGGCAGAAGTCTGCTACAGGGGCAAAGCCTTCATGGAGAATCTGCCAGGGCAATGCAGAAGGGAAATGTGGGGTTGGAACCTCCACACAGAGTCCCTACTTGGCCATTTCCTAGTGGAAATATGAGAAGAGGCCATTGTCCTCCAGACCCCAGAATGGTAGATTCACTGACCGCTTGCAGCATGCATGTGGAAAAGCTGTGGGCACTCAAAGCCAGCCCATGAATGCAGCCAGGATGGGGGTTGTACCCTGCAAAGCCACAGGAGTGGCACTGCCCAAGGCCATGGGAGCCCACCTCTTGCATCTGCATGACCTGGATGTGAGACATGGATTCAAACAAGATCATTTTGAAACTTTAAGATTTATTGACTGCCCTATTAGATTTTGGGCTTGCAAGGGGCCTGTAGTCCCTTGGTTTTAGCCAATTTCTCCCATTTGGAACAGGTATATTTACCCAATGCCTGTACCTAGGAAGTAACTCACTTGTTTTTGATTTTACAGGCTCCTAGGTGGAAGGGACTTGCCTTGTCTCAGATGAGACTTTTGGCTTGGACTTTTGGGTTAATGCTGCAATGAGTTAAGACTTTAGGGTACTGTTGAGAAGGCATGGTTGTATTTTGAAATGTGAGGACATGAGATTTAGGAAGGGCCAGGGGTGGAATGATAGGATTTGGCTGTGTCCCCACACAAATCTCATTCTGAATTGTAGTTCCCATAATCCCCATATGTTGTAGGAGGTCCCAGGTAGAAATAATTAAATTATGGGGGTGGCTTCCTTCATCCTGTTCTCATGACAGTGAGTTTTCATGAGATCTGATGGTGTTATAAGGAGCTTTACCTCCTTTCCTTGGCACTTCTCCTTGCTGTCACCATGTGAAGAAGGGTGTGTTTGCTTCCCCTTCTGCCATGATTGTAAGTTTTCTGAGGCCTCCCCAGTTCTGTGGAACTGTGAGTCAGTTAAACCTCTTTCCTTTATAAATTACGGAGTCTCAGGTATGTCTTTATTAGCAGCTTGAGAGTGGACTAATACACTTCCTTAGGATTCCCTGTGCTTCATTTTGGTCCAGTAATTAAGATTTGATATCTAGTATGCTACCCCAACCCCAGCACAATTCTGATTGGTTGGTACCAACCTGTTCTTAATTATTTTAAATATTATTACCCTTTTGTACCTGGTGAAAGAGTGGTGGTCCTCAAGCTTCTATTACTCTTTAGGATCAAAACAGCTGACTGAGTTCACCCAAGAACTCTCAGATTATAACCCCGCAGGTGGTGTCTGCAGGCTGGTTAAGAATAGCTGTGTTAGAGGAATGTAGCTGAAGGGTATGGCCTGTTATTTGAAAGGGACACACCAGTTACATAATGAGACCCTTATCTGGGGAAGGAATAACTCTAAGCCAGTGGGTCTCGATCTTGGCTGCCCATTGGAATGAAGAATAAGAAAAAAAAAAATCCAATAGCAGGATGTTATTCCAGATATTCCAATTTAACTGGACTAGAGTGTGGCCTGGGCACTGAGGTTTTATTTATTTATTTATTTTAACACTCTCCATCCATTTTAATGTGCAGCCAAGTCGAGACTCACTGCTTTAAGCAGAGAATAAACCAAGTTAGAACACCTAGCCTTGAGAGTATGTATTAGAGGCTTGAAAATAGAAAAAAGGATATATTGATAACATATGTGTGTGTGTGAGACAGAGAGCAAGAGACAGAGAGAGAAAGAGCATGTAAACTAAATTAACTAAATAAAGGGATATAGTATAAAATGACTCAAAGATAGATTTTCTTAAGATTTTCCTAGATCCCAGCAACTGCATTATTATCATTTGGTTTTCTTTAATGTGTCTCCAAGTGATTGACAGATTGGACAATTCTGAGCATAAAGATTCTGGTCTCTAAGAGTCCAGAATGTATAGAGCATTATTAAAACAGCTCAGCTTACAGCTTCCCTCCCTCTTTGCAGCTTCTTTTCCTAACTCTGCACTGCAGGCCCAGTATATTTTGTAACCCCCCAAATCTCACTTGCAGACAGAATTGTGACATCAACTCTTTTTTTTTCTGGTGTGGTTTGGAATTAAATCATGGTGAGAACTAATTTCACAACCCCGGGGCAAGTCTTGGCTGTTTGAGTAACTCTTAACTTTGCAGCTTTAATAAGTGCTCATTGTCTAAATGTATGCCAATTTCTTGGAACTGAGTTTCTATTTTGAATCTAACTTTGTATTGTCAATACCCTCCAGATAAATACCACCAGGAACACACCTATAATCAAATAAATTGAATTTATAATTTATTGCAGAAGGAGAACATATACCATAGGAAACTATGGGGTGTCTCAGAGAGGGTGTTAGAAAGACCCTCTTACAGGATTTGGACTTTGGTTGAGTGATGTCAGAGAGGGTCCAGAAGCAGGTATTCACTCTAGACTGAACGCTGTCAGAAAGTGGGGGCAATTCTATAATTGGGTATCTTAATGAATCTTATTTATAGAGATGGTAGATTAATTATAAAGTAGCAGTCACACATTTTGGCCAAAAGAGGAGATATCTGGTATTTTGTGGGTAGCGTAGTGACCTTGGTTTTATCTTTCCTTGGATAAAATTATGAAGTGGACTTATTTTACCTCAGTTTATCATGGTCTCAGAGTAACCTTGTTTGATGTTGGTATTCTGTGAGACTGTTTATGTTTAACAGGAGAATAACTTGACATAACTGTGTGGCTAGACCAGCTTCTGGGGGCCAGGGCTGCCTTTCCCCTGCTACTTCTCAGTAGTGTGCATGTTTTTTTTTCTTTTTTTTTTTTTGTTATTGTTGTTGTTTGTTTTGTTTTTTTGACAAGGTTTCACTGTCATCCAGGCTAGAGTGCAGTGGTGTGATCACAGCTCACTGCAGCCTTGACTTCTCGGGTTCAGGTGATTCTGCCACTTCAGTCTCCTGAGTAGCTAGGATTATAGGCATGCACCACAAAACCCAGCTAATTTTTTTGTAGTTTTTGTAGAGATGGGGTTTCGCCATGTTGCCCAGGGCTAGTTTCAATTCCCTGGGTTCAAGTGATCTGCCCACTTTGGCTTCCCAAAATGTTGGGATTACTTGCCTGAACCACTGTACCCAGCCCTGCATGGTTACACTGCCCAAAATCCCAGTTTCTTTCTAATACTAGTGTTACAGCTCTTTTACTCCTGTAGTTCAACAAGTTCCGAGTTCTTGTACCACGACTGAGAAGAATGAGGTACACAGACACCGGAAAGTGAGTAAGGCAGAATAGAATTTATTGAGCAACAGAAATGCTCTTGACAGTGAGAGGAGACCTGAAGGTGGGTTGCCAGCCATGAGGCTAAGTCTAGGGATATTTATGGGCTTGAAATGGGGAAGTGCATGCTGGTTGGTCTGTGGGTATGTTTGAAAAAGCACAATTCAGAATTAGGCACAATAGTGTAGAGGACCTATTGGGGAAGGGTATGCATACATAAAATAGGTGAAGGAAAAGGACCAATTTGGAGAGAGCATGCCAAACAGAAATGGGAGCTCTCAGTCTGGTTTGTGGATTTACACTTTGGTTTTCAGGTTTTAGATTGTCCTTGGCTTGAAGGTTGAGTTTCCCTGGGGACCCATCCCTTTCTGCCTAGGAATTTACCTGCTGTGGTGATGGTGGTTCTGTAGCCACTGCAGAGGATGGGATAAAGTTCTGAAAGCCTAAAAGCTGAGCTCACACTGCAGCCTGCCACTTTGGTTCTATCTTGTCAAGCTTCCTTCCCAATAACTGAATGGGGCCCACTGTTACCAACTCTTGCTTCCATTAAACTTGTTCTGACAACCTTACTGAACAAGTCAGTGATTCTGCTGGCCCAGTCTGTGCAACTCTGGTAGTTGCATGAAGCTTGTTGTGGTGACCAGAATTCCTCTTCTTTTCAGCACATCACCACCTTCTGCTGGCTGTGCAATGTTCTCCATCCTACAGGACTCACATCCAGGTGAGTTTATGTGAGAAGAAACCCTTATTTTATTTTTTGAGACAGAATTTCACTCTTGTCACCCTGGCTGGAGTGCAATGGTGCAATCTGGGCTCACTGCAATCTCTGCCTCCCGGATTCAAGTGATTCTCCTGCCTCAGCATCCTGAGTAGCTGGGATTATAGGCATGCACCACCACACGTGGTTAATTTTTGTATTTTTAGTAGAGATGAGGTTTGAACATGTTGGTCAGGTTGGTCTTGAACTTGAATACTTCAGGTGATGTGCCCAACTTGGCCTCCCAAAGTGCTGGGATTACAGGCATGAGCCTCTGTGCCTGGCCTGAAACACTTATATTGAGTCAAAATCTGTCTCTTTAAACCTCTCTTCTAACTTGTTTTGTTTCTGCATGACAGCCCTTTAGCCTTTTTATTGATTACATGTTGGCTGGATAAATAAATCATCTCCAAAATACCAGCATTTAGTAATATGACCCGTCTCTAACTAAAAAATACAAAAAACTAAGCCGGGCAGGCAAACCTGTAGTCCCAGCTACTCGGAGCTGAGGCAGGAATGGCGGTGAACCCGAGGGCGGAGTTGCAGTGAGCTGAGAACCGCCACTGCAACTCCAGCCCGGGCGACAGAGCGAGACTCCGCTCAAAAAAAAAAAAAAAAAAAAATGGTGAAATATATGAAAAAGGAATAAGGAGGAAGCATGGGGCAGATGTGAAAGAAAGAAGGCAATTTTAGAAAATGGAGTTAGTGGTAGACAAACTTTCTTTTCTTTTCTTTTCTTTTTTTTTTTTTGAGACAGAGTCTTGCTCTGTCACTCAGGCTGGAGTGCAGTAGCGCCATCTCAGCTTACTGCAACCTCCTCCTCCTGGGTTCAAGCCATGCTCCTGCCTCAGCCTCCCAACTAGCTGGGACTACAGGCACCCGCCACCATACCTGGCTGATTTTTTGTATTTTCAGTAGAGACGGGGTTTCACTGTGTTAGCCAGGATGGTCTCCATCTCCTGACCTCATGATCCACCCACCTCGGCCTCCCAAAGTGCTGGGGTTACAGGCATAAGCCACCGTGTCTGGCCCATGGTAGACAAACTTTCAACGAAGAATGAGAAACAAAGGGAATCATGGGGACTTTACTGTTGCCTAATCTTTCTAACTCAACTTCCTGCTTGAAAAAAAATTTCCTTTGACTCTCTGCAATAATTACACAGTCAGTCAGGAATGCTGGATGGTCACATCATAGGGAATATTAAACAGAAAAACAATAATAAAAAGAATGTGTATAACAGGAAGAAAGAAAGCAATATTAGAAGCATCCCTGCAAAGAGAACAGATGCAAATATTTTTTCCATTGTTGTGGAAAGACACTTGAAATGCAAAAACAAGGTCAAATGACTCGCTCAGGGTCACCTGAGACCTCAGGGTAGAATGAGAGAGTAGATTATTGTCACACTCTATCCACCAGACCATGATGTCTCAGTAGCAGTGTACCTGCAGGCTAAAGTCACATGTTGCATAGTTAGCACGCTGCTCCCAGCCAGACTTGAAAATAGCAGAATCACTGTTTTAGGAGAAAGATTTAAAGCCGTCATTAAAGAATCCAAGTAGCTGTTTTTGTAAGTACATAAATATCTTTAGTATGGGGAGGCAGAATTAAGTCTTGATAGCCATCTCAGAAATGTTGACTATAAATGTTTGGTTAGCGACAAGTCTGGCTAAAAAGGAAATAGAATATTTATGAACTGTCATGAAAAAGAATCTCTGCAAGGTTCACATTTAGACAACAGTGCAGTGAAGGCAATCTTATGAGTTATTCAAGTGAATCGTCTTGGGAACAGGATCTATGGTGATTCTGAGAATTACCTATATAAATAAAGTCAAATTAGGAAGGTGGGCCATTCTGTTTTTACACAGAAAAAAATCATTCGGGTTTCTAAGACACTATCTAAGATGTACTAAAATGGAGATTATCACTTGCTTATTTTCTTGAAAAACAATTAACATAGTAACATAGAAGAGTAGTGGCCAATAGTTAGATTCCAAACCAGAAGGAACATTTATAGAAGCACACACACACATAAAGACTCCACAAGTTACTTACATTACTTTTATAGTATTCCTAATTATTATAGTGGTTTGAAAGAGATCAAATGTAACATCTAAATACAAAAGATTAGACTTACAAATGACAAGGTTTTACTGACCCCAATATTCTGTAAGGTTGAAAACAAAGTACAATTGATTTTGATGATATACCTGATATAATGCAGGTCTTTGTTGTACTTTCTATCAGATTACAATTCTGCCTGTCTTGAAATAATAATGGCATTCTTTATGAAGCATTTGATTAACTAGAATCATGAGCTTTGCAGGAGGAAATGAATAGTGGCAAGAATGACTTGCTTTCTGAGTAAACACAGCCTAGAAAAATGTTTTCCTGGGAGAGCACTCTCCATTCTCCACCTCCGCTGGTGTGTCCTCTGACTAAGTAGTTCATGTACTGCACCACTGCCCAGAATATTCTTAAGGCAGCCTCCCACCCCACCCCACCTCATCATGCTCTTCCAGGACAGCTACAGGAAGAAAAGGAGATAACAGGATCTAATGATGTCCCATAACATCTCCAGTCAAGGTGTGAACGTGAAGCTCCAGTGAGTAATGTGGTGTCTCACATCTATAAATGCCTTATGTGTGACTAATGCATTCTTGAGACATGTCCAGGACAAGTAGAATTAAGTCTTGATGGCTGCCTCTGATGATCACACCCTCATCAGCAGTCTGATCTATGCTTTGTTTGCAAACCCGGACCTTGTTGTGGCCTGCAACTCCCCACAGGCTCTCTCCCCAGCTGTCAGGCCTCTTCTAAAACACACTTCCCCTTTAGAGAGGGCCGTCTTCACTCATGTTAGAACCCGACACCCCGAGAGACTTTCCTCTCACCAGCTGGTTTTGACTGTGGCAGAAATGTTGTTGACATAGCAGATGGTCTTGATATTTCTGAAAACCGGCAACATCTTTGCCATTGCCACCCCCACACTCTTGGCTACTGTTTCTCCTTCAAGTAGTTTGGGTCATTTTTAGCAAACCTGTATGTTCCAATATTTTTTCTTAAATATCAAAACGGGGACAGTGTAAGGCAAAAGTCTCCTTCTAAAATATAGACCAAGGCAGAATATGAGGACTCTTTCACAGAAAACTCAAAAGCTGAAATAAATTCTATTTTTAATCATAGATTCTTTGATGAATTAAAATGAGCAAGAAGTGAGCAGATTTTAAATATTTGTGGTCTGAAGTATCAGGCAGTCAGTTATGGGTAATGGATTGTGCTACAAGAAGTAGAGTCATATATTCCTGGTGTTTGAAACCTTTTGAAACCATATACCAATGAGTAATGTATATCCTTACTGAACACAAGATGACTTGAGAGAAGGGTGAGTGCAATTGGATTAGAGATTATTCCTTAGTAGTAACTCTAGAGCCAAAGCAAATCAAAGACACCATAACAACGTGATGACTTGGGATCCAATCCAGTCGTCCCGAAAAGTTAAAATCAGACTGATTTATTATTTCCTTGCTTGCTCCATGCAGGCAGGCACTGTGAACAGTCTCTTAAACTCACTAAATAATGGTGTAAACAGCTCTGCTTCATTTGGGAGATATCTGTACAATTTTGGAAAATGCTTATTCTCCTGGAAAGGACTTTCACACAGATGGGATGTAAGCATGAGCAGTGGAGGTCCTGCCAGGTTCAGGTTCAGTCAGCCTCGTCAGTCAACATCACTATCCAGGCCTGTAGCACTCATGATTGAGAGTGTCATTTGGATTGGCTAACAAGGGACAGGTGAGAATTCTGCCTCCAAAATGTCACAGTTAAAACACAGCTTACTAGATACAAATCCTGCATTCTCTTTTTTTTTTTTGTATTGCAAAAATTTATTAAAATTGGAGACACTGTTTTAATCTTCTTGTGCCATGAGACTCCATCAGTCTGTCTACAAAGAACATTGGGAGGCTGAGGATCACTTGATCCCAGAAGTCGGAGGCTGTCATAAGCCTCAAAGGGCCACTGCACCCCAGCTTGGGTGAGGCAGGACCCTGTCTCAAAAAATAAGAGACTTTTAGCCACATTTCCAGACTTGAATTAAAATGCTACATGGAAATGCAGAATATCAGATCTTTTATTGTCATCAAGTAATCAGTGAGAGAAAATCTTGCATTCTCACAGTAATATCAATGATCCCTACAGCAGTGAAATGTGGAGCTAATTGATTCCTTTGAATGCCAAAAGCAGGGTCCTAAGGATGAGAACCCAGTGGAGTTCTCCTTCAGGTAGTTTGGGTCATGGATGGGGTATATAAAAAGAATGGGAGGAATCTGTGAAAGTGTAAACATGGCATGTCCCAAGTAAGGCAAGCTGAATGAGGAAAACCAATTTGGGCGTCAGGTGTATGGTGGGGTGGGATGGCAAGAGGACTCAAGCATGGCACAAGAGGGCAGAGAGGGCAATGCAGGGATTGTCACGAGAAGCTAGGGGTGGAGAAGCACTGGGTACATGATGTGTTCTAATTTCTAGTTCTTTCTTGCTTTGTTGACTACATTAGTAGGGTCTCCAAAGGAACACAGTACTTGAAATAAAAGGTTCTTTTCATAATGGAAAATGACTTACTTATAAAAAGTACTCTGTAAACCCTACCATCAATCTAGCTTATCTCCAGGCACAGAAAAGCAAGATAATTAAGAGAACTGAGACAATGTGAAAAACAGTTAATAACTAGATGAAATAGACACCAAACCAACCAGAAGTGACCTAGAGCTAATTTGCTAGATAATGGGGAGGTCAGGAGGACCCAGCAGTGGTGTGGGAGGGGATTTGGGATAATTTTAAGGGTACCAAATAATTTCAATATGTTAATACAGAGCCACACCAGCTAAATACAAGCCCTGAAGATAATCAACATTTCTTATAAGTCATGTCTTATAATAGAAATATTTAATAAAGTTTATAGAGCCAAGGAAAGAGCCCATATCTGGGACCCTTCTCACTTGTTAAAGGCTCCTTACTCATTATCAACCTACATCTGTCAACCAAGTGAAACAAAGTATAAAATAAGAATTCTCCTACATCTTTCCTCATTAATGGAAGACAGTAGCTTCAAGGAAAAAGTATAAAGATTGAGCAAAGGGTTTAAATACAGGCCACATTTAACATAGGTCCAGTTGATTTGATCCTTTCAGATCAGCCTCTGAATTCTTGTTCACCAGTAACTACATATTTTGTATTAGTTCATTTTCACACTGCTATGAAGAAATACCTGAGATGGTAATTTATAAAGGAAAGAGGTTTGATTGACTCACAGTTCCATATGGCTGGGGAGGTCTCAGGAAACTTACAGTCATGGCAGAAGGAAAGCGAGAAGCAGGCATCTTCTGCACAGGGCAGCAAAATGGAGGTGGTACAAGCAAGGGAAATGCCAGACACTTATAAAACCATCAGATCTCGTGAAACTCACTCATTATCACAAGAACAGCATGGGGGAAACTGCTCCCATGATCCAGTTACCTCCACCTGGTCCCGCCCTTGGCACATGGGAATTGTGGGATTTATAATTCAAGGTGAGATTTGGGTGGGGACACAGAGCTAAACCATATCATATTCAGAACAGATGTTGAGCCCAGCTGTGGGAGCTGTGATTGTTACTGGAACTTTAGGACCCTTGACGGGTTTAAGAATAGTGCCAATTCTTCTAGAATGTGTTTGAGTTTCAAACCATTTTGAAAACATTTGGTAGACATGTGCAAACATACCAAATGTGTAATTGTCCCTGAAAGCAGGCATCTAATTGACTATTTAGTGACAACATGACATGGGCCTCATTTCTCAAGAAACAGTAGGTGGTCAAAATTTTAGGAGAATATACTCCACACAAACTCACGTAGCATAGCTCAGTGATATGCCTACGAATCTTAAATATTAATTTCTCTTTCCTCATGAAAAATGCATCTATCCATATACTTATAAATATTTTCTTTTTTAAGCAAAATACTCAGTCAACTTGTGAAAGAATAAAGAATTCTACATAAAATTTTAAAATTGCTTTGGAACAACATGTCAGTTGGAAACAAATCATAATTTTTCACAAACACATTTTCTTTGTATTTAAAACAAAATATTTAACAAACTATGCCACATATGAAAAATGTGTATGAAGAGGTTGGGTTAGTCTCAAAGTAACCTGATGGTAAATCATGCCTATCAGAGGTAGATTTCAATATCGGAAAAAACTGTTTTCTAGGATTTTTGTGCTTCTATTTCACAGACATCCCACCTGAGTTCTAAATTTATTTCTCAAAGAAACCAAGCTCCTGAGAGAGAAATGATACTGTGAGGTAAGAGTTGAGAAGGAAACACACACAGATACACCCTCACAAATCACACTGACTGTCATCCCGCCACTGTGCAGTCTACTAGAATTTCAGGTGGGATGAGTAAAAATGTAGAATTAAAGTGATTGTTTCAAAATCGTAATGATTATTTAATAAACAATTCCTAAAACAGAATTTTAAAAATTCATCTTTTATGAACCTGTGTTTTTTGCCTATTTTGGTATTACAGATATCCGTTTATACCCCTCTTGCATTTCACCAAAAACACTTTGATTTTGTACTGTGGCAGACAATCTAAGGAAATACATTTTATCTCTTCTACCTGTTTTTTCCTTGCTCTATTTCAAGGCAGAATTCACGCTTTGAAATTCCTTGCCACATGGATGTTAGTCTGGCAGAAAACATAAGCAATCTTAAATCCAAAGCTTTTTTTGGCTTTATATAAAAATCTCAGCCTTTTAGAAGAAACGGAGTTCCAAAGTTGGTGAGAAGGGGAGCGGTTCTGAACGCAGGGAAAGAGTTGAGTCAGAATGGGAAAAGGAGAAAGGACCTCAAGCCCTGCAGTCTGGCAGTTCCAGGGAGAGTGACCAGACCTTAGAAAGGAATACTTCTGTGGTTCCCAGCCTTACCCAAATCCCCATCCCTAAGTGAGACCCAGAGGCTGTGTCACTAGACATAAAGAGACCATAATAGATGTATTCAGTAGTAGAGCAAAAAATTAAAGGATCTTAGAAGAATCTTTCTGCTGTTTTATCCTTTTCTTTGCCTTCTCAGTGCCTTATCTGGGAGCATGTGTCTATACATGTGGGTGTATGCGCCTTATGTGTGTGCATGCATGGTGGTGGGATTTAGAGGATGGGGACAAGCATGAGTAGGAATTCCAATAGAGTGAGTCACAAAGTTGAACTAAGTTGATTTAAAGAAATAAAGACATAATAGTCTTTCCATACCAAAGTGTATAGACTAAATTGATCTTGGCCATAGTTGACCATTAATGATTATACATAAAGAACCAAACTTCCTGGTTTGAATATAAATGGAAGCCATTGATTTTTCTAGGAAGTTGAATACATTTTGCGTATCATGTATACCTTCCAAAAAGTTACCTCATGTCAAATTGTGCGCAAAATACATCTGTTTCCTAACTTGCCGTATGAAGTTGCTTATGGTTTTGAAACCTTTCCCCTTGGAAAGGTGCAGTGGATGTTACTCTGCTAAATCTCAAAATGCACTGATTCACTCCACAGATGTTTGCAGCCAGTGTTTCCATGTGCTTACCAGTGTTTACATGTCTTCCATCTACCAAGCGCTGACCTTGGCTTTGGAATATGGTGCTAAATGGCATGCTATCCAGCTCCCAAGGCACTCCAAAGCCTGGGACAGGGAATCTACTTCACTCCCAAATTTCTTATCCTATGGATGAACCCTTGAGGTTAACAGAGACCAGCCAACGAACAGTGCCCCATACTGGAATGTCAGAACGGGAAGGAGAGGGAAGATCACAAGTGTCTTGTGTTGTGAACTTCAAACTGTGAAATCTGGCAGCACCAGGGAAGAGTCCTTAGAAAGAATGGCTCTGTGATTCCCAAACTCTCCCAAATCCCTATTCCCCAAGTGTAACCAAGTGAACCAAAGAAATGGTCATCCCTCTCACTTCACCTGGAGATGAATTTGTGCCTGGGGCAGATACTGCTTCCTGTTCCCCATCATGATGTCAAAATGCAAATAGCAGGTATGATGAAGATGAGCATATGATAGAAATTAGACTGTATTTCACAAAAATATAATCAAATATTTATATTTCAAAATAAACTTACAGATCCACCTAATGTGACTGCAAATAAATTTACATTATGTGGACTTACCATTTCCTAAGTATTTGCTATACTGGTGCATAGCTTTGTCAAATGTCTCTTCAGTCTCTTAGATGGGATTATTGGTATCTACAAATAGCTTCTGCTTTTTTAAAAAAGTCATTCAACAAAGTTATGAAACTACCAGGAACTGGATCAGATGGTGGGGATTAAGGATGAAGGCCACCCTCTCTGTTTATCTTAAACTCAATAGCTTTTCTTGATTATATTAACATTTTTTCAACTCTTTTCATTTAAAGAATACATTTTTTTGAAAAGCATTTAGTTAGAAATATAGCAATATATGTGAGATAAGAGTGTATATATATATATATAATTTTTTTTTTTTTTTTTTTTTTTTTTGAGACAGAGTCTCACTCTGTCACCCAGGTTGGAGTGCAGTGGTGTGATCTCGGCTCACTGCAAGCTCCGCCTCCTGGGTTCAAGCGATTCCCCTGCCTCATCGTCCTGAATAGCTGGGATTACAGGTGTACACCATCACAGCCAGCTAATTTTTGTATTTTTCATAGAGACGGAGTTTCACCCTGTTGGCCAGGATGGTCTCAATCTCTTGACCTCATGATCCACCTGTCTTGGCCTCCCAATCCCTCCTGGGATTACAGGCATGAGCCACTGCACCTGGCTGCTTATAGATATTTTTTAGGAGGTACCCTAAGGCAGACTTTTGCCCTGAAGACTTTTCTACTCTGCAGTGTTTATTTTTCTGTTTCAAGATGTCTGCAGCAGAAAGAATAATGCAAAGTCTCAACATCATTGTTATTCTAAAACAATCATATGAAAATTCAGATTCTTTCAATAATGACTACCTTGAAAAATAAAAAATTCAGTCACGCAGTTGGTTTTTTTAGTCTTGAGAATATCAAACTGTGTGTGACTGACTTTCACTAAATTGACTACTCACTGTTGAATGACATGCCCCTTAGCTAGGACAGCCTGGAAAATTGTTTTCAAAGCTTTTGGGACTCTTTCACTCCAATTTTTAGCACAGCTCCAAGAATATCTACTTAGCTACCAGGCATCTTCTAGGGTATAGACATTTCTGTACAAAGGACTGATCGCCGTCTTCACTGAGCCCTCTCCAGAGTGGGACCTCAGTTGCTTATTGTAAGAAAACTAGTCTTTTAAGTCACTATTCACTTCCTTATAATTCATGGGTTTTCTCACTTCAGTCCCTGTCAGAGGTCAGAATGCTTTCCCTCCATTCTTTAGCATCTTCATTTGTCTACAGTTATTGTTCAAAGGTAAGCTAGAAACTGTCCATAGGAAGAAATGTATGATGTAGTGTATGACACTATAGTCATGTGCCTCATATGGTTACTGTAGCTCACAGAGCATCAATCTTAGTAGGTGATCAATAACTGGTGGAATAAATAAAGCAATGATTGAATGACAATATAACCAAAGAATCAATGGGCAATGTGTATAGGAGTTACTAAGTATATTAGTCCATTCTCACACTGCTATAAAGATACTACCTGAGACTGGGTAATTTTTAAACAAAAGAAATTTAATTGACTCACAGTTCCACATGGCTGAGGAGGCTTCAGGAAACTTGCCAATATGGAGGAAGGTGAAAGGGAAGCAAGGCACATCTTCACAAGGTGGCAGGAGAGAGAAGGAAGGGAAAGTACCTCACTTTAAAACCATCAGATCTCCTGAGAACTCCCCTGCTATTATGAGAACAGCATGGGGAGACTGCCCCCATGATCCAATCACCTCCCACTAAGTCCCTCCCACGCCACGTGGGGATTACAGTGCGAGGTGAGATTTGGGTGGGGATTCAGAGCCAAACCATATCACTAAGTAATCCAGTACCATGAGAATTACTTAAATATATTTTGCCAGATTGCATTTTTTTGAGTAAGAAATGTTTTCAATTCTGATGTTAGCCAACTTAAGATGTTGTATTGTTTTCCCCAGTGATCAAGCAGAAAACAAAATGCTCAAACAGGATCAGAGAAGAGAGTTCAACAAAGGAATTGTTTAGAATCATGTGGGTGGGGTTAAGTGCAGTATTATATCAAAGAATAGTGCAGTGCTTTGGAGTCAGCAAAAGCTGGAGTGCTGCGGGGCAGGGGGAGGAAGCAGTTAGTGACTGGAACGTAGAGTGGCTGCATGAAGAGGGCCACCAAGTAAGAAGAGTGTCCTTGGATAGGAGGCCAGAGCTGGCTTGTGATGACTTGCCAGGAAGGTTGCTGTTGGAATAAAAGTGCTTACGTCATTCTGCACTAAACTTTTTATTCCCTGGCCAGTGTCTTCCATTGGCCAAACTGAAAGCTGGAGGGCAAGGAAGCTTGTTAGTGCAAGCCCTAGGAGTTAAAATCTTGGGTTTCAAAGGAGGGTAGTGAAGGTTGGAAAGTGAATCTGGTGGGGGTGGGAGCAAACCCCAAATACCCAGGTGCCTTCTCTGTTTATTAGCTGAGGTGGTTAATTGGTGGTCTTCAAAGTATTGACAATTTCCTTCCAATCTTTATTTGTGCAGGATAATACCTCTTTCAGAGGTAGGGAAAGCATAAAGGAAAAAATAAATTTCAACCATGAAATTCCATGCCTCCTCCCTCACAAAAGGTATTGTGACAGAAATGTAGAGCTTCAATTCATTTTGTAAGTACCGCCTGCTAACTGATTATGCCAGTGGAGCCACAGCACTCATTTTAGATTCCTAGTTAGCATAATTTGTAGAAAATCAAAGCTAGACAGTAGTGATGTCTCTCAAATTTGTTTGGTAAGAGGTCTGAATATTGTCCATATGTGTATTAGGCTGCTCTTGCATTGCTAGAACAGTACTTATGAATATCCCACACATGGATATCCCAGGTTTTAACTTCAGAGGCTGAATATGTCTGATTGTGTTGCAGAACACAGTAAATCATCTTGTCTCAGAGAAAATCCTAGAATTAGGTAATTGGCATTGATACAGTTGAGCTAAAAGGGAATTGTGGAGTAGAGGTTTGCTTGCAATCTCTTTAAAATAGCTGAGTCTGGGTAATTTATAAAGAAAGGAAGTTTAATCGTCTTAGAGTTCTGCAGGTTGTACAGGAGGCATGATGCTGGCATCTGCTTGGCTTCTCGGGAGGCCTCAGGGAGCTTTTACTCATGATGTGAGGCAAAATGGGAGCTTGCACAGCACATAGCAAAAGCAGGAGCAAGAAAGAGTGTGATGGAGGGAGGTGCCACAGGCTTTTAAATGACCAGATCTCATGAGAACTTATTCACTATGGCGAGGACAGCATCAAGGAGCTAGTGCTAAGCCATTCATGAGAAATCTGCCTCCATGATCCAGTCACCTCCCACTAGGCCCCACCTCCAACATTGGGGATTACAATTCAGCATGAGATTTAGAGGGGACATATATCCAAACTATATTAATACAATTTTTTGCCATGTATATTTAGAAAGAAAAATGTTTTCAATTTCTGTGTTTTGAAAAAATGCATTGGGTTCCCTAAAAGTGCAGCCTGATGCGTAGATTTTTAAATACATCTCTAAGGACATGACGCAAGCAGGATGACGCAGGGGAAGAAACTAAGCAAAGGTGTGGTTATAGCTGACCTGTGACTTCAGCCTGATGCCGTTGGTAACTGTGGAGTGTGAGTGGTGCATAAAATTAACCTGCAAAGAGGCTGGCCACATCATCAGTCCTTAGCTGCAGCTATTCCAATGATGATGGAAGCTTAGGTCTCAGCTATGTCCAGGGAAAGGGGCTCTCCGTGGCCAAGGCCAATTATCCAGAAGACGGTGCATCCATGAGCCACTGAAAACCCACACTTAGGACAGCTTGGAGATGGGTGCCCAGATGTACACCAAAGGAGATCTGGGTGGGGCAAAGCATCTACTAGATATATGTATGTTTGTAGGCAGAATCCTTCTCACCCTTGAATATCACCAGGTTTTAACTGAATATGTCTGACCATATTGCAGAACACAGTAAATCAGCTTGTCTCAGAGAAAAATCCAATACAGCAATTAGGTAATTGGCATTCATAAAGGCTGACCTGAAAGGAAATTGTGAAGTAGAGGTCTTGCATTACAACAGTCTTCTGAAGCCTCCAATTAATAGCCCCCTACCAATCATCATATTTTTCCCCCTCCTCATGGCTTACTCTACCTCCTTTTTAATCCCTTTCTACTCATCCAGAGGTTGTTCTGAGACCCAGTCCTACCCGGCTTTACTATCACAAGGGTACTGATTGATATGGTTTGGATTTGTGTCCCTGCCCAAATCTCATGCTGAATTGTAATCCCCAGTGTTGGAGGAGGGGCCTGGTGAGAGGTGATTGGATCATGGGGGTGGACTTCCCCCTTGCTGTTCTTGTGATAGTGAGTGAGTTTTCATGAGATCTGGTTGTTTAAAAGTGTGTAGCATCTCCCCGACCCCACTTCCTCCTGCTCCAGCCATGTAAGATGTAACTCCTTCCTCTTCACCTTCCACCATGATTGAAAGTTTCTTAAGGACTTCTCAGTCATGTTTTCTGTGTAAAATGCAGAACTGTGAGCCAGTTACACCTCTTTTGTTCATAAATTACCCAGTCTCGGGTAGTTCTTTATAGCAATGCGAGAAGGAACCAATATATTGCTACTAAGATGTTAATTGAGATGGTAACTGATAAGATGTAATCAGAAGGACATTAAAATATTTATGACATATATACTAACCAATCAGTAATAGCCAGTCAGACCATTCTATGGTTAGAGCTTCCTTACTGAGCCAAGTATTAACCGTTCTTTCATTGCCAAGTCATTAAGAGATAGAGTCACTGGAGGAGGTACTGAGACAGCCCAGGTAGAGTGGAAGGGCACTGGGTTTGGGGAGGATCAGGGCATAAGCTGATTAACCTGCTGGAAAGTCTTTCATTATGACTATACCAGTACCTACTGACTAAATATCAGCCCAGAAGAGTTGCTTCTGATATAATATGTTTTTATTGTTATTGTTGTTGTTGCTTTAAGTAAATCCTAAATAACTGTGACTTTGAATCTTGGCAGTTCCTGGAATCACAGAAGAAGTCAGAACCTCTGTGATTCCAGGAACTGCCAAGGTTCAAAACTCATAAGACCAGTCCCAGATACAATTATAATCATGGCTGTAACTTAATACTAAATGAAGATTATCATGAAGCTTTTGCATCTAGTATAAAACAATACGTTAAATAGGAACACAGAAACATACTTATTGTTGTAAGTCATTAGTTTTTATAATTGCATTTTTTCTTCAACCTTTATTTTGAGTTCCAGGGTACATGTGCAGGATGTGCAGGTTTGTTACATAGATGAATGTATGCTATGGTGGTTTGCTGCACAGATCAACCCATGACCTAGGTATTAAGTCCAGCAACCATTAGCTATTCTTCCTGATGTTCTACCTTCCCTTGTTCCCCCTCACAGGCCCCAGTGTGTGTTGTTTCCCTCTATGTGTCCATGCATTTTCATCGTTCAGCTCACACTTGTAAGTGAGAATATGCAGTGTTTGGTTTCTGTTCCTGTATTAGTTCGCTGAGGGTAATGGCTTCCAACTCCATCCATGTCCCTGCAAAGGACATGATCTCATTCTTTTTTATGGCTGCATAGTATTCCATGGTGTATATGTACCATATTTTCTTTAACCAACCTGTCATTGATGGGCATTTGGGTTGATTTCATGTCTTTGCTATTGTGAATAGTGCTGCAGTGAACATATGAGTGCATGTATCTTTATAATAGAATGACTTATATTCCTTTGGGTATATACCTCGGAATGGGATTGCTGGGTCAAATGGTATCTCTGCCTCTAGGTCTTTGAGGAATTGCTACACTGTCTTCCGCAATGGTTGAACTCATTTATATTGCCATCAACAATGTAAAGGCATTTCTTTTTCTCTGCAGCATCAGCAGCATCTGTTTTTTTGTTTTGTTGTGTTTTTTTTTTTGACATTTTAATAATTGCCATTCTGACCGGCATGAGATGGTATCTCATTGTGATTTTGATTTACACTTCTCTACTTCTCTACTCATCAGTAATATTGAGCTTTTTCTCATATGTTTGTTGGCTGTTGAATGTCTTCTTTTGAGAAGTGTCTGTTCCTGTCCTTTGCCCAATTTTTAATGTTTTTTTTTTCTTGTAAATTTGTTTAAGTTCCGTATAGACTGTGGATATTCGGCCTTTGTCAGATGGATAGATTGCAAAAGTTTTCTTCCATTCTGTAGGTTGCCTGTTGACTCTGATGATAGTTTCCTGGGCTGTGCAGAAGCACTTTAGTTATATACTTGCATTTTGATAGGAAGGTAGATATAAGCCTTCAAACAAGCTCTAACCTTTAAGAAAATGGACAGTAGGCCATCTTAGCTGGTATGTAAGTATTCAGTGCTTTTTCTGATCCTAGCTTTAATGCACAGTACTGTAATGGACAGTATCACTAATTTATTTTTTTCTAGCATCATTTATACAAAGTCTCCTAAAATCCATCACAGTTGAGAACAGAGTCTAGACAGTTATTATGATATAATTAAAAGGAAAGCTGGCAAATAAAAAAAACGAAAAGTGAATAGAAGAGCTGATTAAAATAACAGTATAGTTTATAGGAGTCTTCTCTTAAATTTGTGTTTTCCAAATTTCAGTTTTTGGAAGACTGAAATCACATTAAAATATTTTACTACTGCAAGTCAGCTTTCTTTTATTATAGGTCTAAAGAGGAAAGAGGGAGGGCTTGCATTTACTTCTCCATAGAAAGATTTCAGCAATCTAATTAAATAAATCTTATGGCCATGCATTTGAATAGTTTTCTCATCAGCGAGGAAAGAAAATGCTCTATATCCCTGAAGTCAGACACTTATGTCACTGTTGAAGAAGGGCAAGTCAACCATCACAGAATGAAGTTTTGTCAAGTCAGTATCTGATTTGATGGAGTCAGGTTTTCTTAATGGGAACTAAAACTGTGAAATGCACATTAATCCACTCCCTGCACACCCTCTTTCCCTTTAAGGTTCCAGAAGAACTCCTATTTCCATTTTAAAGCCATCTGCTATTGCTTTTTGCCAGTGAGTATGTGGATAGATAATTTCTCAGGGTGCAATTAGAGGAACATGAAGAAACTACTTCATGCTATAAAGGGAGCTGAAAAAGCTAAAGCATAAATGGCAACATCTGCATGAGGTATGGAGCCAGGGAGGAGACAGAAGCATGCAAATCAGTCGTGCACTCTCAACAGAATTCCAAGGTCCAGAAAACAATCTGGGAAGATGTTTACAAAACACAAACTCATCCACGTCAAAGGAGTAGATAAGATGAATAATTGGTCAGGTGCATTCCTGTGGCAAGGAAAGGTAAAAGCAACTCAATCAATTCTGAAAAACAGAACAAAACCAACCCAGGATAAATGAAAAGACTAGTTGAAACATCCTCATCTTGGATTTGAAATGACTCAATTGGTTAACATGTAATTTCATTAAGTCCAAAATCAAGGAGACTCTCTTTTCTTCGCTAGGATCATGGTTTTGTTCCTTTTAGCCTCCATGTCACGTCCTCCTCTTGTAAGACCTTGGCAAGTGAATGTTGCAGCAATTTTTTTCCGGAAGTTGGGTTCCACTCCTTCATATGGGAAAGTCACAAGTTTGGCTAGGCGTGATGAGATTTAATTTCACTAAAAGCTTATAGCTGAGGTTGTGTTATCATATTCAATACAAAGGCTGCCTTCTAGACAATTAATGTAACTTTTACATCCTCTTTAATTTGGCTCTAAAATATCTCTTTCAATTACTATAATTATCTGACTGATAACTTCTAACTTCCGGATGGACTGTTTGAAGCATTTTTCACTACTTCAGACTAATGTTGGGAAAGTTCCTCATTAAGTCTTCGTTTTAGTTGAAAATCCAGAATAATGTACCATTGGTCTTATCTTATATATTTTTGTCATTCTAACCTCAGTGCACTGCAATCTTTGGACTTCAAGTCCCAAGCTAAGAATTAAGTCAGAGGCAAGAGCATCTGCTCAGGCTGTTTTTGTATCTATGGCGGCCTCTCCTCCTCCTCCTCCTCACACCTACCTACTTTTTCACCTCTTGAAAGGCCTAATTCAAAGGCTTTTCTCCCTTAAAGCCTTTCCTAATCACACTAGTATTTATTAGCTGCACTGAGCTGCTCATAGCTGCACTTGTGAGCCTTCTCACCTACTTCATGGCTGCAGTTCTCACTCTAGCCTGATCAGCATCACTGAGAAGTCTTGTAAACCACAGATGGCTGGGCATTATCCCCAGGGTTTCTGACTTAGTAGGTGAGGGATGAAGACTGAGAATCTGCATTTCTAAGGAGTCCACAGGTGATGCAGATGATGCTTGTCTGGTGCTATAATTTGATGATCTCTGTTGTAGAGAATGCTTGCTACATTCTTACTCATCCATTAAGACTCCATTCTGTATCATCTTTCCCTGTCAGAATTAGGCCTCTCTCAACCTATATCTCTTAACTCACAAATTATCCTGCCTCAATGAAGGTAGGCTAGCAAACTCAGACAGCTAATGCAGCCAGGAAGTTTGCAGATGTATGCATTTGCTGAGACATCAGACATCAAAAATGATCCGTGATCTTCCCAATGGATCATAAACATGCTCACAGAGTAGACACCCTGTTGAGACAGGGCTACACGGTGACCAGGCTTGGGACAAGACAGAGATAAGGCCACACTGCTAACAGAAAAAAGGCTAAAGATCCCTCCTTCTGTCTGCTCCTTTGCCCGTGACACCTCAAACCTCAATTTCACCTTCCTGCCTGCCTCCTAGATAAAAATTAGTAAGCTAATCAGTCACAAAAAGAAACCCTGCCTTTTGATGGCATCCAATCCAGGTCTGTTTCCAGCTTTCTTAAACCCTCCTATACAGATGCATACCCTTGTGGGAAGCTCCTCGTGACTTCCTTGAGACGACCTGTAGTTCCTCTGCTGTGTGTTTCTCCTGGGCTGCAGCAGATTCAAGAATATAAAGTCTTTCACCACAAGCTCTGTTCCTGCTGCTCTCTGCTCACTAGGCTGTGCAGACAGACATTAGGCATGATGTGCCCCTCCTGAAGGAATTCAAAGTAAACACAAATTTAACATTGTGCAGGATAGGCCACAGGGACTATGAGCATGTTGGGTAGGCAGAACATTGCCAGCTTGCAGGCCTTGCTGAAAGGCTCAAGACCTCAAGGCCTTGCCGGAAGACCCCTACCTAAAATCTCTGACTTCTCCAACTCTCATCAGTTTTGCTGTCTCTTCTCTGACACACTGAGAGTTGGGTATGAAGAGAGCAGCAAGCATGTGAATTGTTTCTTAAGATGTACAATATTATGTTTATAACCCTTGCCTCATTTAATTTTCATATCTGTAAGCTAGGTATAGTAGATCCATTTTAAAGATGAGGAAACTGATCCTCAGAGACATAGATGTCTTGAACAACCTCACATCAATAAAGTGACCAACTTCATACAGTAATTAAGAAATCAGGGTCTGAGCTGAGTTTCCTGTGCTCTTTTTGCTAGACCATGATACCTAAAGCTCCCGGGAGCATGCAATTGAGGAAAAAGATGCTCTCCTATCCTCTTGGGTGTGTTATTCTCGTTCCCATCTAGACCATACCATCCTCAGTTAGAGACCACGTTATGTATTTCTCTGGCATCCTGCCTAGCTGAATCTAGTGGAATGCTGAGCACATAGCACGCCCTCAACAAGGAGTCACTGATTGAAACTCATAAACCTTTCTCACAAGGAGACAGAGAGGAGAGGCTGTTTTAAAACAGAGGATCTTTTCTATCTTTGTTCCAGCATTGCAATACTAGAGGCTGTTGTTACTTTAATTCTTCAGGGTGCTAGGTATCAAAGCATTTTTCACACTTAGAAATGTTTCTTTTCCTGTTGTGGTTTCTGCATTGAAAAAGATTGGGAGGTTCAAACCTCAATTCCACCTATGTTTTTCTAAAGTTTAGTGAATATTTAGAAAATGCATGTAGAACATTCGGCAGACACTGTGCTGTGTGGTCCATACCCCGCTTTAAGGAAAGAATTGTTGCCCAGCTGTTGGGAGTGCTATTGGCATCAGCCTTCAGCCATCAGCTCCTCAGGGACTGCCTGAGCTACAGTGAGCTGCCTTGCCCAAAGGTGCACCCATTTCTGGAGTGGTCCAGATCCAGGGAGTGCTCAGTGAAGGTGTAAAATCTTGGCCATCCTGGCCCAACTCAGGACAACACTGAAGGGGCAGGACTTTGGAGCTGGCCCTGGAGTTGGTTGAAGCTGTTGTTGAGTCAGCATCATGACTCAGCATTTTCCTGCTAAATCCTGCTCCCTTTTTCTCCCTCCCTTAGGTGTTGAACACAAGGGCTCTTCTCAGTAGAGTGTCTGCATGCCACATTCTGCTTTAGAGTCTGTTTCCTGGGAGACACAACTGGAGACTGAAATAATTGGTGGGCAGTGGGGAGGACAAAGGGCTGTTTTTGGTTCATGTGAAGACGATGAGCATGCTATGAACCCCGAAGAGCTATTGTTTAAGCAAGTAGAATGTGTTTGGCTGTGATGTGTTAAAGCCGACTGTGTTACACAGTGGGTGGGTGTGTCTGTGACTTTGCTTGGCATTATTCATGCCTCTGCGCCCTTAGGGTGATAAATGGGTGGCTGCACAGGCTGGAGAAGGGCTCCTGAAGGACCCTCAGACATCCTCAGCATTTGCCCAGCGGCTGAATGTCTTTCCACATCTTCTCCCCTTACAGCTAAGTAGACAGTATAATCCTGATCATTTGCAATACGATGAATAGGGCGGGTGTGCAACCTTACAGCTCTCATATTTTCTCCTAACATTGCTGGAAATCTCTGAACTTCTGATTATATTCATGACAAGACCTTTTCTTTCATTTTCACCTAAGTTCAAGCCTGGTTTATAAGGATTCTAGGTGGTCATTGGTTAACCCTGGGGATCCTTTATTCTTCCCTGGAACTAAGGTAAAGACTTTCCTCTAATTAGCATAGTTTTGGCTGTGCTGTCCATAGGGGCAAGCGCTCCATTTGCTGCTTTGAGTATTCTGTCACTTAGATAAATTTCAGGGCACTCCTTGGCCCCAGGCCTCCCCCTGGAGTTTTCTCAGCAAGACTAATTTGATATATGACCTCAACAAATCCTATCAGCCCTGCCCGGTTTAGGGCTGAGGGTGAAGATAGTTTATAGGGGCAATAACAACAGAAATGTCCTCTCTGAGGCAGGCAAATAATTTCCTCTCTGCTCCAGTCCAGTACTATTTCCCTTAATCTTTTTAATGCCTGGGAGGCTGTTGCTTCCTTCCTCTGTCCTCAGAGCCAGTTTTCTCCCCTCAAGGTTAATACCCTGAAAAGCGAGCAGGCCTATTGTTTCTGCTTCTCTGGGCAGGCAGCACATTTTCTTTAGTTTCATTTGTCACTGTATTAAAATGGCTTAGGGTTGAAACAAATGACTCACATTCACTGGCAGTCCAGGTTAAGTGAAGGCCCCAGGTTGTCTCATCAAAGTTCTTTAAGACAGAATCAAGCTGCTTATCTGAGCCTTGCTGGTTTCTCAGATCCCTGGGCAGGGATGCTAATTACCACTGGCCTACTCATCTGATTTGTGTCCAGGGATGGCCCAGTCCTCAGTATCTGTTGGTACCTGACTCAACGGGGTTTCTGCTGGATTCTCCGTTCTCCCACAGGCCTGCAGGCTTCATATCTTACCCTTCCTCCTACACGGAATAACTTGTTTTTCCACATTCTCTTCCCTGCCATGAAAGAGACCTCACCTGAATTTCTGGACCTCACAGCAATCAGTGGATGTCTTCTTTCCCCTAGTACTGCATCATCTACAGGAAGGAGGTGCTAGATCTGGACAGGGCAAGTGCCTTCCTGAACCTTGGGAGATTTCAGTGAGACCTATTTTGACCAGGTGTGGTTGCTCATGCCTGTAATCCCAGCACTTTGGGAGGCCGAGGAAGGCAGATCACTTGAGGTCAGGAGTTTGAGACCACCCTGGTCAACATGGCAAAAACCTGTCTCTACTAAAAGTATAAAAATTAGCCGGGTTTGGTGGTGGATGCCTGTAATCCCAGCTACTTAGGAGGCTGAGGCAGGAGAATCGCCGAAACACGGGAGACAGAGGTTGCTGAGAGCTGAGATTGCGCCACTGCACTCCAGCCTGGGGGACAAGAGCAAGACTTCTTCTCAAAACAAAACAAAACAAAATTAGCTGGGCGTGGTTGTGGGCACCTGTAGTCCCAGCTATTCAGGAGGCTGAGGCAGGAGATTCACTGAAACTCAGGAGGTGGAGGTTGCAGTGAGCTGAGATGGTGCCACTGCACTCTAGCCTAGGTGACAGAGTGAGATCTTGTCTCAGAAAAAAAGAAAAAAAAAATTCTATTTTGTTTCACTATGTAATCAGTGCTTCCATTTTCATATTGTAAGAAATCTCCTTTTCGGTTTAAAACAGTTTTTGAATTTAATATAGAACATTCACCATTCTGCCCTACCTGTCCAACCAGCCTTATGGGTTTTTTGTTGATTGTTTTTGGATGAAGACATGTTTGTATTCTGCTGCCAATACTTAAAGTGAAAAAGGACCAGCACACCCTCAAGTGATTGCCCTCTGCCTGTAACCAATCCCTCCAGGATTCTACTATTTTTTTTTCCAGAGTTATTTTTGGTGAACGTATAATGAATGGAATGTTTTGATAACTTTATGGTAATCATCCATGTGGTACATAGATAACTAGAACAAAAAACTTTAATTATAGAGTATTCTTTTCTATTTACAATTTTCCCTCCCCTTCCAACTTTCATTGAATTGCTAATAGTTTCTGTGAGAAAAAATGGTATGTGTGGTTGAGATTCTTGACTTAATTCACTGCCTTTTTAGTAGTCCCCTTTATTTTAGCTATTCGTGTCTAGATTCAAATGCTGTCAGGAGTTTATATAAGTTTTTAAAAAGTCCAAGAAGGTATATTTTAAAGGAAGTTGGGGCTGGGAGTGGAACACCTCTGATCTCTTTCCAGCTGTGTGATCTGTTCAGTGTGGCCTTGGTCCAGTCTCTGGTCTATCTGGGTCTTAGTTTATTTGTGAACAAAATGAACATTGCGTACCAGATGATTCCCAGATTCCTTCCAAGTTGAGCATTCTTTTTGTGTCTGTGATGAGGGTCAACATTTTAAAGTGTTCAAGTCGCATTTGAACCTACCATTTTTAAAAGCATTACAATCTCTTTCATTCAGAAATAGTCTTTCTATACACACACGCTGATTAGAGAATTGCTTGAGGGAGAACTCTAATGAGACTCAGATGGGAAAGTACAAGTGGGAGGGCAGATTTGAGCTTCAAAAAATTGAATGAACATTCCATAGGTTGTTAGCAGATATCACAGATAGTAAGCAGATAGGACCCTGAATGCTGGGAAAGGAAAAATTGTAGAACAAAGACTCAAACAAAGTATTGGGTAGGTTTCCTGTTTCTAAAAGTGGTATTATTGTAAAAGTTGTACATTGATTCTTCCCACTGCAATGAACTCTGCTAAGAATTTCTTCGCACCAAATGGCAACCTTGTCACCTTGACCTTAAATACTTCCCATAATCCTTTCTTAACAATATGCTTGGTAGAACATATTACATATGTAATGTACATAATTTAGTTACCAAATCAGATATATGTAATTATATATTATCATAAATATATAATACATAACATAATTAGCATATACTTTCATGTAATATTATAAAATAATATAATTCACTATACTGAACATTATATATTATCTATGTAATATATGGTTCTGATATTATATACTAATATAAACCTACAATTATATTAATATAATATAAATTAATATAAATAAATTTATGATAAATATAAATTATAAATTTATAGTACTTATATAATATAAATATATAAATATATATACACACACACACACACAAACACACATTATATGCATTAGATATCTCTGTGTTTTGGTAGCTAAATTACAAGTATAACATCCTGTTATTTATACCAGCTAGAAATAGAAAGCTTTCCATGGAATAGAGAACTGGCTTTCACAGACATTTATTTTTCATGTCACATTCTTCTTCTACTCTTGCTTCTAATCTGAATCCAGGCAGATCCTCTTTTTTGAACTCGTGATAACTAAGGACATTTGTTCCTTTCTGTGTAATCTCTTCAAACCTTGTAATCCAGTTGAGAATGCCTATCTGACATATTGAGCAATAATTAATTCTCTTAATAGGCATTTCCATGAGCAAGTCTTTCTCTTTTCCAGACAGTTTCTATTAGTCTGCTCATGTTTCTTTCAACAGCTGCCTACAGCTTTCATGCCTTTTCTTTTTACACCTGATTTACTTCTGCCTGCTATTGTCTTCTTTGTGGCTTTCACTTTACTCCTAGCCCTCTGTCCTCTGTCCCTAATCTTATTTCCAATGTCTCAGTCTCCAGTTTGATAATTCACATTTCCTTATCTCACTGATTTCTTCTCATTCAATTATATTTTTGACATTTCTAAATATTGTATTTGTATGATTTTTTTTTGGTAGAGATGGGGTCTTGCTTTGCTGCCCAAGCTCGTCTCGAACTCCTGGTTTCGAGTGATCCTCCTGCTTTGGCTCCCCCAAAGCACTGGGATTACAGGCATAAAACACCATGCCCAGCCTACTTATAATTAATATTGCTCCAGTATTACAGTGGAGCAAAGACATATACAATATAATATTTTGAATCTACTTGTATAGAAGAGACATTTCTTCCATGGACTCTAGAAGAAGCAGCTTTTTCTCTAGTCCAAAGGGTTGATTATCTAAATTAGATAATATTTTTAAAGTACCTAGCTTAGGGTTAGACATCTGGAAAGTACTCTGTAAATGGTGATTCCATTTCATCCTCATTGTGGAATTTCATAAACCACAGCTGGCGGACCAGGGAAGATGTCTGCTCAAGAAGGTGCTCTTCCCTGAATCCTACACATCATATTGTTAGTGCCTCTTCTGCTTATTCACAAGGCCAGTCATTGTAGAGGTTGGATTTGAAATCTTGTATCTGTATGTAATAGAAGCCATATTCAAACTATGTGAAGTAAAAGTGGGCATGGGAAGATATTAAGGAGTCTCTTGCAATCCAAGGTCTGGGAATCAGGGATGCCTGCATTTAGGGCTAGTGACACCCTGAAGACTTTCTCACTCTGTTTTTTCTGCACATCTATTTTATTCTCTTTCCCTAAAGTCTTGCTTCTCATTCTCCCATGGCTTGACATGAAGATTGACATTTCTGCAAACCAGGTCTTCCAAGAAAGATTGACTTTCATTTCCAGGTTCAACATCGCCCCAGAAGAGATTGGTTCTTGCTCATCTTGTGTGAAGTCCTCACCCAACAAAGTAAAATAATTAATATGATTGTGTTATAGTAAGATAATGTTAATAGAGGAAGGGTTTCTTTATTTGTTGAAGATTTATTTATTTTAAAAACAAATGGCAATGTTTTAAGAGTTACTTATATAACATCTCATTTCATTCTTCTAACAAACTTCTAAGAAAAATATTATTAGGTTCATTCTAGAATTAAGGAAATTGAAGTTTAGAGAACTTCCCTATAAAAAATATGGCCAGCATGTGCTCAGAATTCACAGACCCCTAGTTTAAAATCTCAAAATTCTTAATCACTATTCTACTTGTGACTGGAATAGAGACCGAAAGGGGAGAGCAGCACAGTGCATTCAGGGAGATGAATTAGTATGCGATTTCACTAAACCTGGAGGAAAATGATGAGTACTAATAATGGCAGTGAAGAAGGAAGGAAAAGACGACTTTGATACAAATAAAGGAGATAGAATTTATAGGATGGTGACTACTGGGTGAGGAAGGGCAAGTGAGAGGACAGTCTTTAGAGTGGCTGTATGAGGTGTATGGCCATGGCCACTGAGTGGCAAATAGGGCCATTCACAGAGATATAGGAGGATCAGGCTTGGGAGGGGCTCAGATGCATTGAGTTTGAGGGTCCTGTAGGACATGAGCAGTTGGATATACAGGGTTGAAGCCCAATAGGGGATCATGAGTTATAGGACAACCATCTACACATATACAGATAAGCTGGCTTAGGGATGGTTAGTGGACTGAGTAGAGCCAAGGGCTTAAGATAGAGCCTTGGAAACCTAAACATTGACAGGAAGGAAACCTATAGAAGGAGTCTGAAAGGGAACAGAAGGAGAAGTAGGAATAAAGGTAGGAGAGACATATCCTAGAAGCTAAGGAGGAAGGATTCTGAATCAAGGACGTGTCCAACAATGGAAAATACCACGATGAGGACAAACAAGATAAAAACAGAAATATGTTCTCTTTATTTCATGATATCAGGGTCATTGTTCAACTTATCAAAAGAAATGTACTTGGTGTTAAGGAAGCTGGATCTATCCGACAGATGAAGGAGTGGATAGAAAGTAAGGGATTGGCATAGCCAAGGTGTATGAAGGTATGGCAAGGTCACCGGAGCAGGACTGGGGTTGTGAGAGGATTATTGGGAGGGGACTGTGGAGACGATGTGAGAGAGGATGAACTCTAAGGAAATGACAGAAAGGTTGTTCTTGGGTAACAGTTATGTTGAGAGACCTCAGAGATTGATTATTGACTTGTTTCAGATGAGTGTGTGAGATGAGGGAGGAGAGATGCTATCCGTATCTTTTTCATCTTATTTAGTCTTGCAACCTGGACAAATACTGCTACATCTTTACATATAAAATAGGTTTTCTTTCCTTTTCATTTATTCCCTCTTTATCTCCCTTTCTTTCTACCCACTAAAGCACTGGAGCTTGGAGAATAGAAGCTCTGATCTTAATTCCCCACCAACAAATTTTTTTTCTTCACTGAAGTCGCTTTTTTCTTTCAGCACATTAGTATTTACAGTCCCCATGACAATGCTGCCAGGAGAAGATTTTAAGCCGGGTTAAGATGCTCATTGGATACTGTGCTGTATCCAGAGTTATCAACAATGCCAAGTTGACTTTCTGTTTCCATAGCCTTGATCCCTCCTTTGCAAACAGGCTAGATCCTTTATACTGACTTTAGTTACACTTGACTGAAAGACTAAACAATATAATATTTTGGGTATTTCAGTACAGGAATCACCCAACAGTCTCCCTTTCTTAACTAGAGCAAGGACACAGGCATTTATAACCATATAGAGAGACCACGGTGAATATTCTCTTTGTGTTCATAACTGAGGCTTTAAATAAGTTGCAGCTTACTCATTTCAGACACATTTGATTGCAGTGGAGGAAGGAGGAGGAGCAAGTGAAGACAATGAAGGTAAGATGGTCAGGAAACTTCAGATAGAGTTGTTTCTTTATACTTCAGGGGCTGAGGATGCTGGAAGATGTAGAATCCCAGGTTGGTTCTGCCCTTTGGGACTTGTATGTAGGCTTTAGCTTTTCTCAACAATAAGCAAGGCAATCTGCAATTTGTTCACATCTGAGTGGCAGTGACTTCACTCAGAGGTAGTATCAAATGGCCTGGAACCAATGGCATTGGCTTCTTCTGCCAGGGGATTATGCCAACACTGCCTGGAATCTATGCTCATTATGGTTAAGCATAACTTAGACCAGCTGGTCATCAGTGTATGTGTAAGAACTCTAGAATCTCTTACACTGGCTGCTGTGAATACTCAATGATAGTTAAAGAGTTGCCACTGACAGGGCAGAAGCCTGTAGCCAGTCAATCAGTGAGTAGTATTTTGGGGCCTTACTTAGCTAAACTTAACAAATATGTGAATAGCTGTGGTGAGTTGTGTTTTACACATTAAAATTGAAGTTTGACTGCTCTCCTGTTTTCCCCAGAAGCCTAGGACAATGATGCCACTGGTTATTTGCCCACTTGCATCATTTCACTACTTATTAAAAATAACAACTGAAATTTGTATTATTCCTTCTGTTTATAAGTTATTTTCGCATATTTTCTTATTCGAAGCTCATAACAATGTTAAGCAGAATGGAATTATTCTTGCAAATTTAGAGATGAGGGAAAACAAGCCTCAGGATGCTCCAGTGCTGTAACTAAAATAACAGAACCAGTAACAGGCCAAGGGGAAACTTGGCGTCCTAGCTTCTGTGCTTTGCTCTACCTGTAGTTGTTCTTAACCTGGAGTCAGAAATCTTTCAGAGTTTTGTGAGCCGGTAAAATCAGTAGGTTTCTGGGGTTAGGAGTTCCAGAACAACGAGAGCTTGGAGCTTGATAAGAATGGGCTTCTTAGCATTGGTCATTGTTGAGGTCAAATGCAATAACAGTAGCAACAAATAGCTCTGCCATTCTAGGGAATCTTGTGCCTCAGGGAATTACAAAATGCTTTACCCCTAACCAGACTTGAATTAAGTGTGTTCTTAGGTCTCATCTAGCAAATTCTATTTTATGTAGGGCATGGAAGCTTAAAATATTTATTTTTGCATATTTTACATAAGCAAGTAAAAGAAGATGAAAACAAGAACAATTGAAAGAATAATCAGTCTGTTACTTTTTTTCCCTATAATTCAAGCATAGAATTTTTTTGTAAGTCAATCAAGAAATAGAATTTTAAAATAAAATAATATTTTAATATATGACCATTAAGGAGGAGGCAGAGCAAGATAGCCAGATAGAATCCTCCAGCAATCATCCCCCTGGAGGACATCAAATTAAACTATTCACCTAAGAAACCGCCTTCATAAGAATCTAAAATATGGCCATTAAAAAAGCATTGGTTAAGTGAATATCGATACTTCCACATTATGAGTCAATACAGAGTTTTTTGTTTTATTTTGTCTTTTGAGATAGGGTCTGGCTCTGCTGCTTAGGCTGGAGTGCAGTGGCACAATCTCAGATCACTGCAACCTCCGCCTCCTGGGCTCAAGCCATCAAGTAACTTTGACCACAGGCATGCACCACCATGCCTGGCTGGGATCACAGGTGTGTACCACCATGCCTGGCTAATTTCTGTATTTTTTTTCTAGAGACAGGATTTTGCCATGTTGCCAAGGCTGGTCTAGAAATCCACTCACCTAAACCTCCCAAAGTGCTGGGACTACAGGTGTGAGCCACCATGCCCAGCTTCACTGCAGAATTTTAAAACTTGATAGTGCTGAAAATAGCTATTGAAACAGAAACACATATACAATTAATTGTTATGTTAAAAAGCAGCATATACAGCAGTGTGTGTGTGTGTGTGTGTGTGTGTGTGTGTGTGTGTGTGAATGAAATAGATAAATATAAAATCTTAGTAGTAGCTACCTCTAGTTCAGAGATGTGCTGGTTGGGTTTTCTGGGAGGCGACAGTGTGATAAATTTAGGAGTGTGATAGGATTATTGGGGATTCAACAAATGATGTTGGGCAAATTGAGTATCCTCATGCAAAATAATGAAGTTAAATGTATATCTTACATTATATACAAAAATTGACTCAAAATGGATCAAAGACCTAAATGAAAGACCTAAAACTATAAAACTCTTATTAGAAAAAAACATAAAGGAAAAACTTGATGACACTGGTTTTGACCACAATTTCCTGGTTAGAAAACACAGACAACAAAATAAACATAAATAAATTGGACTACATCAAAATTTAAAACTTCTGTACATGAAAGTATACAATCCACAGAGTAAAAAGACAGCATATGGAATGGGAAAAATATTTGCAAATCATATGTATTAGTCTGTTCTCACATTGCTAAAAAAGACATACCCGAGACTGGGTAATTTATAAAGGAAAGAGGTTTAATTGACTCACAGTTCTTCAGAGCTGGGGAGGCCTCAGAAAACTTACAATCATTGTGGAAGGGGAAGCACATACTTCTTCACATAGCAGCAGCAAGTAGAATTGCCAAGCAAAAGGGAAAAAGTCCCTTATAAAACTGTCAGATCTCATGAGAATCCACTCACTATCATGAGAACAGCATGGAGGTAACCACTGCCATATTCAGTGACCTCCTACCAGGTCCCTCCCACAACACATGGGGATTATGAGAACTACAATGCAAGAAGAGATGAGTGGGGACATAGCCAAACCATATCATTCCAACCTGGCCTCTCCCAAATCTCATATCCTCAGATTTCAAAACACAATCATGCTTTTTCAACAGTCTCCCAAAGTCTTAGCTCATTCCAGCATTAACTGAAAAGTCCAAATCCGAAGTTTCATCTGAGACAAGGCAAGTGCCTTCTGCCTGTGGGCCTGTAAAATTAAAAGCAAGTTAGTTACTTCCTAGATACAATGAGGGTACAGGCATTGGGTAAATACATCTGTTCCAAATGGGAGAAATTGGCCAAAATGAAGGAGCTACAGGGCCTCATGCAAGTCCAAAATCCAATGGGCAGTCATTAAACCTTAAAGTTTAAAAATGATCTCCTTTGACTCCATGTCTCACATCCAGGGCATCCTGATACAAGAGGTGGGTTTCCAGGGCCTTGAGCAGATACGTTCCTGTGGCTTTGCAGGTTACAGCCCCCTCCTAGCTGCTTTCATGGGCTAGCTTTGAGTGTCTGTGGCTTTTCCAGGTACACAGTGCAAGCTGTTGGTGGATCTACCATTCTGGGGTCTGGAGAATGATGGCCCTTTTCTCACTGCTCCACTAGGGAGTGCCCCAGTGGTGACCCTGTGTGGGGGCTCCAACCCCACATTTCCCTTCTACATTGCCCTAGCTGAGGTTCTCCGTAAGGGTTCCACCTCTGCAGCAAGCTTCTGCATGGACATCCAGGCCTTTTCATATATCCTCTGAAATCTACATGGAGGGTCCCAAACCTCAATTCTTGACTTCTGTGCACCCACAGGCTCAACACCACAAAGTTGCCAAGTCTTGAGGCTTGCACCCTTTGAAGCCAGTCTGAGCTGTACCTTGGCTCCTTTTAGCCATGGCTGGAGCAGCTGGGATGCAGGGCACCAAGTCTGGCGAGTGCACACAGCAGAGGGGAGTCCTGGCCCTGGCCCAGGAGACCATGTTTCCCTCCTAGACCTCTGGTCTGTGAAAAGAGGGGCTGCCGCAAAGCTCTCTGACATGCCCTGCAGACATTTTCCCCATTGTCTTGGTGGTTAGCATTTGGCTCCTCATTACTTATGCAAATTTCTGCATCTAGCTTGAATTTCTCCTTAGAAAATGGGTTTTTCTTTTCTACTGCATCATCAGCCTGCAAAGTTTTCAAACTTTTATGCTCTGCTTTCTCTTGAACACTTTGACACTTAGAAGTTCGTTCCTCCAGATACAGTAATTCATCTTTCTCAAGTTCAAATTTCCACAGATCTCTAGGACGGGGGGAAAATGCCTCCGGTCTCTTTGCATAGCAAGAGTGACTTTTACTCCAGTTCCTAACAAGTTTCTCATTTGATCTGAGACTACCTCACCCTGGATGTTGTCCATATTACTATCAGCATTTTGGTCAAAGTCATTCAACAAGCCTCTAGGAAGTTCCAAGTTCCAAGGTACCACATTTTCCTATCCTCTCCCGAGCCCTCCAAGCTGTTTCAACCTCTGCCTATTACTCAGTTCCCAAGTCACTTCCACATTTTCGGGTATCTTTACAGCAGTACCCCATTCTACCAGCACCAATCTATTGTATTAATTTCTTCTCTGAAAACATAATCGAGACTGGGTAATTTATAAAGGAAAGAGGTTTAATTGTCTCACAGTTCCACAGGGCTGAGGAAGCCTCAGAAAACTTACAATCATGGTGGAAGGGGAAGTAACACATACTTCTTCACACAGCAGAAGCAAGTAGAAGTGCCAAGAAAAAGAGAAAAAGCCCCTTATAAAACTATCAGATCTCATGAGAATCCACTCACTATCATGAGAACAGTATGGAGGTAACCACCCCCATGATTTGATGACCTCCTACCGGGTCCCTCCCATGACATGTGGGGATTATGGGAACCAAAACTCAAGATGAGATTTAAGCGGGAACACAGCCAAACCATATCATCATATATCTGATAAGAGATAATATTGAAAATATTAAAATATTCTGAATTCCTACAATTTAACAACAATGACAAAACCCTTAATTAATAAATAGGCAAATAAATTGAATAGACATTTTCCAAAGAAGTTATGCCAGTGGCCAAAAGCATATGAAAAGATACTCTACATCACTAATAACTAGAGAAATAAAACCAAAATTATAAAGCAATATCTCCTTACCCCCATTAAGATGACTACTATGAAACAAAAAGAACATAACAAGTGTTGACAAGCATGTAGAGAAATCAAAACCCTCGTGCACTGTTGGTGAAAATGTAAAATGGTGCAGCCACTATGATAAACAGTATGGCAATTTCTCAAGCAATCAAAAATTACTATATGATCCAACAATTTAATTTCTGAGTATATTCAAAAGAACTAAAATCAGGGTCTTGAAGAGATTTGCACACCCAATTTTATAGCGGGCATTATTTATAATAACCAAAAGGTGAAAGCAACAAAAGTGCCCATGGACAGATGAATAGATTTTTAAAATATGGTGTAGACACACAGTGGAATATTATTCAGCCTTAAAAAGAAAGGAAATTTGAACGCATGCTACAGCACGAATGAACCTTGAAGAGGTTATGCTAACTGAAATAGGTTAGTCACAAAAAGACAAATGCTGTTTGATTCCACTTACATGATATACCTAGAGTAGTCAAATTCATAGAGACAGGAAGTAGAATAGCGGTTAACAGAGGCTGGCAGGATGGGAAATGGAGAATTGTTGAATGAATATAGGGTTTCAGTTTTGCGAAATGAAAAAGTTCTGGAGATTTGTTGCATAACAATGAATAGACTTAACACTACCGAACTGTACTTTTAAAAATGATTAAGATGGTAAATTTTATATTAAGTGTATTTTCACCTCAATTTGAAAAAGAAGGATTATTGGGGAGTTATACCCATGAAAGGAAAGGGGAAGAGAGAGGAATTATCAAACTGTGATGCAGGCTTGACAGTCTCTACTAGGCCAGTGGGAGCTCAGGAACAAAGGTTGCCTGTTAGAAGGGGCCACAGCGGATGGACATGGCTAGGCCTTTGCATCACTTCCTTGACTTTGGCCTTGCATGGTTATTGGCTGGGGACTGTTCTGAGGTGAGCAGGACCTCAGCTTGAAAACTGAGGCAGTTGCTGAAGGAGAGAACAGGTGGAGGCCGTCTGACAGTGACATTCCTCAAAGCTGGGCAGCACATTCTTCCTTGAAGGGGTCTGTCTGACACACTTCCATGTCTGACACATAGGAATAGGCTGAGTTTTATTTTCCTTTCGTGTTTCTATGTATTCCACATTTCCAATAATGAATGAGTGGCTTTTTAACCACAAATGAAATACAAGTTATTATTATAATATATAGCAACCAACAATCTTAACTATTGAACAGTTACTTACTAAAAATGTCTATTTCAGAAAGTTATGTGCAGACCCCTTCCAAGTAAACACATTCCATCCCAATAAATCAAGGCATTATTAATCCTCCTGTGCAATTGACAGAAAATGATTCTTCTGCAGCATCAGTTGATATTTGTCATTTTGAAATATACATAGGCAATGGACATCAATTTCAGATATTGCCAATGTTAATTTTATCCTGTATCTCTACCAGAGTGTAAAAGACATTCGAATGGATCCTTCCAACAATATTAGTCACAATGCATAAACCTTGGAAAGCATTATTTTATCATCTGTTGGAAGAATGGAGTTCTCATAGCAGGCTTAAATCAGTGGTAGAGACTTCCAAAGCAGGTCACAGTGGAAAAAGGAAGAGAGTTGACTGCCATCCTCCAATAATGCCAGTAAAAAATTTGTTAGATCCTCACATGAAAGGGAGCTTCTAAGAACAAGATGCAAGTACAATCATCAGAGTGATGGCTTTTCAAACTTTAAATTATTTATGGGTTATGTGTTTGGATCCTGGGCAGGCTGGTGTCAAGAGAGCGTCATCCAGAAAAGAATAAAAATTTCCTAATTTTACTGATGGAAAGATGAACTGAGGGAGCAAGAAAATTATATAGAGAATTTTATAGACCCAAAGGCTGAGAGAAATGCAGGACTGCTGGGTTTCCTACATCAGTCTGGAATAACTGCGCTGAGATGTTGGGAATTCATCCATGCAAAATTACTTGAGTAGAAAAATTATTTTCTACTACAAACCCGCAAAATAGAGGATCAATAAACTGCCAGGAGATAGAAAACAATCAGTAATCACATGTATCAAACGGAAGAGCTGTTGCTGCTGTATACTTCTGAGACTCTGCCGTATGTCTAATTAAGCAGCTGAAATGATTTTTGAACTATAATGTGTACTTTAAAAGTGGAATTTGAAGGGCAAATCTGTCTTTTCTAGGTTTAACCTGTGCAAGTATGAATCTTGAGTCACCAGTGGTGAGACTCAGCAAAATCTCTAGGTAACGAATCAACTGGGTTTGGACAAGGCTGAACCAATCACAGATTCATTTAGCAAAACATGCAGAATCTTCAAGCTCTCCTAACCTTGTGAGGATTTAGGAGCTTTTTTTGTTTTTGCTTGTTTGTTCTCATTTTGTTTTTGTTTTGCATGCTGACCACCTGCAATCAGACAATATTCTAAAGGCTCAGGATTAGAGCAGTGAATAGAACCAAAATTGGCCTTGGGGAGTTTAGCTTCTAGCGCTGAGTGTGCTGGTGGTAGATACGCAATAAATAAAATGAATAAGTGAATTTGAATCAAATGATATTTAGAGTGCGATTAGGTGCCATGGATAAAAGTCACTGTAGGAAAGATGTATAGGGCAAAGGGAGAGAGGAGAACGGAAATTTGGAGTCAGTAGAAGAGGGAAGGCCTTGATGTGAAGGGGACATTTGAACAAAGACTTGAAAGAGGCAGGAGCATGCGGTGTGAGTATCTTGGAGATGATTGCTGTAGGCAGAGGAAACAGCAAATGCAAAGGCCCCGCATCACTCAGCAGGAGATCGATGACACAATCAAATTGGATATTGTGAAGAGAGTTTTTAAAAGTGTCAATGATAAACCCGTGAGCAGGTTATAGGGAAATGACAAGGAGCAGTATGGTATTTAGGAGATGGAGACAGTGGGATGCTATCATCATCACTAAGGCTGCCTGAGTGGCAGGAAAGTAGTTATTAGAACTTAGAGTAAGAGACAGCTGTGTTGAGAGTCTGCCCGCCAGGAGCTGTGACTTTAGGCCGAGGATGTGTTTATCTGCATAAACACCACCGGAAAGAAGCACTGGAGTAAAGACCCCCTGACCCCACTCTTGTCCCTTCCTTACATCTTCATCTGAGCTCCCCATTGGGTGAAATCGACCTGGAAGCAGAGGGCCAGGGAGAGAATTGAGATAGGTCATAGAGTTTATCCTTCCAGGGCACAGAGCAGGCTTGAGAAGGGTGGAGAGTGTGCGTGCCTGGAGGGGCAAACAAAAGGTGTCCAGCACAGCTCTAAGGCGAGATCATGGCTGATGTGAAGAGGAGTGGCAAGGATATCAGTGTGATTATAGAGGAGGGATTGAGGAGCAGAATATGAGGAGATGAGTTCGGACAAATAGCAGACTAGAGTTTCATGGGCGTTGTCAGGCATTGAGAAGTCCTTAGCTATCACTGTGAGTCAAACAGAGAGCTGTGGAAGAGTTCTGTGTGAGGCAATGACCTGAGTGGACATCACTTAAAAGTATCTCTCTGGCTGCTAAGTTAAGAACAGACTGACGTGGGGCACAGGTGGAATCATGACACCAGGGAGGATGCTTTTGCCTAATCTGGGCAAGAGAGAAAGTGGTTTGAACAGGTGGATCCAGTGGGGGTTGTAAGAAAGGGGAGGTTTCTGAATACATTTTAAAAGTAGAGCCAATCAGATTTGCTGATAGATTGAATTGGCAGGAGGTGTGTGAGGGAAAGAGAGGAGTCAAGGAATTGAGGATGACTCCAAATTGGAAGCATGGAGTTGCCATGGATTGATTTGGGAACACTGAGGAAGGAGTGCAGTTATTAAGGAAAGCTCAAGCATTGGTTTTGGACATGTTGTGCTTGAGATGTCTCTTGGGATGTGAGGAATAGGCAGTTGGCTTTATGAGTCTTGACTTTAAGAGAGAGACTATAGTGAATTCTTATAATTTTATCATACCTAAGCATCAATCTTGAATGTAAGTTGGACCTTCACATACCAACAATAGGGCTTTGTCACCTGTGACACAGTTTACAGTTCTCTGCCTTCTCCTAGTCCCTCACTGTGATCAATACAACCACCTCCTGGTAACCATCTCCCTATGGGACAGCTAGATATAACCTCCTTGACTCACTACACAATTTTCCTATTTATGAAACTTGGTGGATCTCTTTTTCCTCTGTCTTCTCAAACATATACTCTTTCAAAACCCTCTATGGCCTAACTTTTCTCTGGCGATACAAGCCATTCTTGGCTTAACTCCCAAGCCCAGCATGGACAGTGTGTATGCCACAGTGATCACCTCTCAGTCACAGTGTACCTCCAAGGAACTCATGCCTTCTTGCTCAAACCCATCAATTAGAACTCCCCTTGGTAAACCTGCTTGGGGAATGCCCTGGACTTCGGTAAAGGCATTGGTCCAAAGGTCCTTTTCTCTCTCTCTCTTGCCTCCCACTCACCGGTTGAGTGTGTGTGTCCTGGATAACTACCCCCTTCCCATTGGCCCTGAGAAGCATGCTGCCCTCTTCATTCTGGGATCTGTAATTAATAAACCGTTTCTGTATTTCATGAGTTTTGTTGTGTTGCGTCCTCTGTGTCTCACCTAACCAACACACTTGAACCTAACTTCTTTCCTAGTCAGGGGACTCTTAGAGAGCAGCGATCTTGGTAGGAATAAACTGGATACAGGTCAGACAAAAGTCACAAGGGCATCTTGCAGTATAAACAGGTTTCCTGTGAAAGAGACACCTGGTAGCAAGTCAGACACTCAGGCATTAGGTCATCCACTGGGGTAAAGAAGTATCACGGGTGTGGTGGCTCAAGCCTGTAATCCTAGCACTTTGGGAGGCCAAGGCGGGCGGATCACCTGAGGTCAGGAGTTTGACAACAGTCTGGCCAACATGGCAAAACCCCATCTCTACTAAAAATACAAAAATTAGCTGGGTGTGGTGGTGGGCGCCTGTAGTCCCAGCTACTCAGGAGGCTGAGGCAGGAGAATGGCTTGAACCTGGGAGGTGGAGGTTGCAGTGAGCCGAGATTGCACCACTGCACTCCAGCCTGGGCAACTAAGACTCCGTCTCAAAAAAAACGAAGTATATGTGAAAGGTACATTGTAAACATCCACGATCCCCTTCCCTGGAGCCCTGTGAGGGCAGGGCTAGAATTTATAGTCACACTCCAGAAAGAGAAAGACCTCAAGAGCAAATCAGAGGCAATCACAACAACGTCTTCCTGGGAGATACAAATTTTGTACGTGTCAGTGTATAGATGATATTTATTATTGATAATCTTTAGATGAGATGAGACCCCTGAGGGAGAGAGTGTGGAAAGGAAATAGAAGAGGGTCAAGGACTAAAGCCTGGAGACTCCACCTCTAAGGAGGAATCAAGAAAGAACACTCAGAAGGAGCTGCCAAAGTAGGAGGGAGGAAACATTAAAGAGAAGAGAAGGTGGCTTCCTGGAAATGACATGGCAAAAGTATTTCTAGGAGAAGAGAGTGATCAACAGTGACAGCTGCTGCTGATAGGCCAAGTACAATAAGGACTGAGACTTATCCATTGGATTTGGCAGCGTGAGGTCATCAGTATTCTTGACACATCCAAACTTCATAGATTAATAGGGGCAAACCTGATTAAAGCAGGTTTAATGAGAATGGTAATGGAAAGATACGCATTGGAAATACTTAGTGTAGATTTCTTTTAAGAGCATTTTGCTAGAAAAGTGAGCAGAGAAACAGGGCAGTAACTGGAGAGAGAAGTAGAGTCAAGGGATTTTCTACTTTCTTTTTTAACAAGAGCTAGAACATGTTTTAGGAAACTGGAAATGATCTAGTAGAGAAAAAAGATTGAGGATTCAAAGGAGAGAAAAAAGAATTGCTGCAGTAATGTCTTTAAGGAGGTCAAAGGGAGATGGATCCTAGTGTTCAAATCAAGGGGCTGGCCTTAGATAGAAGTAGGTTCATTCATTCATAGCAGTGGACTTTAAACTTGCATATTAAAATCATCTAGAGAGGTTTAAAACTTCTTTAATATGCATCAGACTCACTCGGAGGACTTATTAAAATGCAAAGTGGGTGTGGTGGCTAACACCTGTAATCCTATCACTTTGGGAGGCCAAGGCTGGTGGATTGTTTCAGCTCAGGAGTTCTAGACCAGCCTGGGCAACATGGTGGAATCTTGTCTCTACAAAAAGTGCAAAAAGTAGCCAGGTGTGGTGGTGCATGCCTGTACTCACAGTTACTTGAGATGTCAAGGTAGGAGAATCACTTGAGCCCAGGAGGTGGAGGTTGCAGTGAGCTGATATCACACCACCACACTCCAACCTAGGTGACAAAGTGAGACCCTGTTTCAGAAACAAACTAATGATACACAAAGTGCTGGGCCTCACCTCCAGAGTTTTTGATTCAGTAGGTATGGGTGGATCTGAGAATTCCCATTTCCAACATCCCAAGTGATACTGCTGCTGATGGCCTGGAGACCACACTTTATGGATCATGGAAATATGGTAATAGAAGGAAAATAATAGTGTATGGGGCCATGCTGGTGAGTCAATGTAGTGGTGGTGGGAACTTCAGAAAGTTTCCTCCTGATTGTTTAAATGCTCTCAGTAAAGTTGTTTTTGTTTTGTTTTGTTTTTTAAAGATAGTTAATTGGGAGAGAGAGAGGGTGGGAAGTTTGAAGATTTGAGAAGAGAAGAGAGGCATCTTATAATCATTTAGTAAATGAGAATGTGAGTGGACTAAGAAAATGTAACATAATTTTTGGGCCCACTGGAAGTTGGAAGTTGTGAATTGACAGTAAGAACAACCAGAATTTTTGTGCATTTTCCTCTAGCAGTATTTAGCTGCAGAGATGGAAGTGTAGTGACAGTGGAGAGATGAATTTGACCAGGGTTCAAATGCTATGAAGTGAGACAAGCAAGGGATTTAGAGTGTTTACCAGGGAGGATTTATAATGATTGAAATGGAATTTAAGTTTTGATGAGGACAAAAAGGAAGAGTTTAGAACAGTGAGGGACAGTAAATGGGCTAAGGTTAATAGAATGAAATTTTATTAAAGGCCAAAAATTGCTGTATTTTAGATAATTGAATCCTTGAAACTAGAATTTAGGAGAAGTTGCTTTTATTTATCATGGCAAGGTCCAGTTTATGACCATGGGAGTTTGTGGTTGAGGAAGGGTTGAGATCAAGATTATGGACAAGAGGAGTTTAATGAGCCGAGAGTCCAGGGACTTTGAAAAAATCATTTATATGGGTATTGACATTACTAAGAGTCAAGATTAGAAGTAGTTTGTGGAGAGTGGCAGTAAGCTGGATGCTAAGGTTTTTGAGAAACCAGGGCTTCAAAGCTGGAGTTTTCAGAAAAGATGGAAGAAGAATGGTCTGGAAGTGGCAATGAGAAGCAGGGAGGGAACTTCTGAATCTCCCATCCAGGGTCTGGGGATTGTGGGAGAAAACAACCACTGCTTAAGAGGGTTTCAGGGGCATCACACCCCTAGGGAGACCTAGGTTTCACTTAGAGGAAGAAGGTCAATAAAGCCCCTAAGGACACGTTTAGGTGGTTGGGCGTGCTGGAGATGTCTGACCTGAATTCCAGAAGGCACAATATAAATTTCAGGAGTGGAGGATGACCCAGGGATTGGGACAGACACAGGGATAAAGAGTTGTAGGGATTAGAGTAGATAACTGGTCACTTGGGAGTTGGAATTTCTTAGGACAACTGATTTAAGTAGTGGGAAGAACCATAATTCGATGAATCCTGGTGGCCTCACAAAAGAGTGATGTTGAGTCTGGATGTTGAGAAGTAGTGAGGAGTGGGGCTTGGGACACCCCCTCAGTACATCTGAGTGAGATGTAGAGGCTAGGAAAAGGTGATCTTACGCTGAAGATAGGAGATTCTCTCAAGTCTCCTGAAGATAGAATCTTGGCTATATGGAGAAGGAATGTCTAATCTGGAGTGCATAGTGTAAATTATTTTAATTAGAGGAAATAATCTTGTAAGAGTTGCCAGTCTCGGAGAAAAGAAACTCAATTACATGGAGAATGGATATGGTATCTTGGAGAAGGCTTGCTCTTTATTTCTGGTATATAAAACATAAAGAAGATGAAATACAAACGTAGGGGAATTATCATTGTCTACCTATCTCTTAATTAGTCAATTCAGTTGCATTTTTCTGGCTTTTACAGAATGTCTTTTAAAGGTGTTTCTTGTCCAGATTGCACTACATTTTGTGAACATGACCATTGAGATTTCTTGGCAGAACCTTGATCTGTAGGTAACCTCAGATATTTTATTTAAGTGTTATTTTGTTTATTTCTATAAGCCTTAATTTCTCTGGATTTGGTAGCATAAAATTGAATCCAACTAGTATTTATTGAGTGTTTCTGGTGTGTGCAGTAATTGGTTCTGTCCTCTGGGAGAGGAAGAAGAACTCTAAGATGCTTAATAGCTTCAGTGAAACTAAATTTTGCTTCACATTTCTCCGTATTTTTTCCTGCTGAACATTTCCAGATAGTATCAAAAGTACATCCTGAGGTCAAATTTTATGGCCATTATTAAAATTAAAATTTATAATTTAAGAAAAGGCCTATACATTTGGAAAGCCCCGCCTATGCACATTACATGGTTATAGGGCAGAACTAATTTTGTAGTTGTAACTAGAAAATATAGAATATATAAACATCTTTATTTTCCAGCTACTGCCACCTAACTCTGTTCTTCACAGCCAAACTGCTTGAAAAATGGTTTTATACTTAGTACCTACATTACCACAATCTGCTACTTTCTGTTGTGCCTACTCTATGTGGGTATTGTCCCAAGCTATACTCTACATGGAGATTAGTAGTGCCCCGGGTTGTCCATTTTCAGTTTCTATCTCAATCTCCGTATGAGCAGTGTTTTGTCCTCATCTTGTCCTGTCACTACGTTTGAGTCAGTTGATAGCTTTTACCATGTTGAAATATTTTCTCCTGTTGCATTCTTGCACCCCACATTCCCCAGGTTTTCCTGCTTCTCCACTGCCATTTGTTATTGGACTATTTTGCTGCTACTTCTCCTCTTTCAGATCCATAAAATATTGCTAAAGACCCAGGCCTCAGTCTTTGGTCCTCCTGTCTTCTAATCCACACTCATCCTTTGAGTGCTCTCATCCAGTCCTGTGGCTCAACAAATTATTATGTTGGTGTTTCTCAAATTTATTTGTAGTCTCAAGCTGTCCCTGAACTCTAGACTCACATATTTAACTATTTGACATCTCCATTTAGATGCCTAGTGGGCATCTCAAACTTATCATGTTTCTAAACTAAGCACTGATTTCTTCTTCTCTTCAATTTTCCCTATTTTAATAAATGAAACCACCACTTATCAGAGTGCTTAGGCTCAACCTTGATGGTATTTTTCCTTTATACACAGGATACATTCATAAATCCTTTGGCTCTGCTTCTGAAATACACCCAAACTCCAACCACTTTTAAGCAGTGCTTCATCATTATCACCCTTGTCAAAACCATCGCCTTGACTGCCAGCAAAAGCCTTAGGACTTATCTTCTACTCTTGTTCCCCTAGATCTAATTTACATACAGAAAACAAAGTGACCTTTTAGATACGTCAATCAAATTTTGTCTTTTTATCTTAGAACACTACAGAAGACTTTCCATTCCATTAACTGTAAAATCAAAGACAAGAACTTACATTTCCATCTTGTTTTCTATAATGTTCCCCCTTTTCCATGCACCTCAACCACACTGGTCTCTCTGTTCCTTGAACATACTGAATATGTTTTTACCTGGGTCTTTGCCCTTGCTATGCCCTTTGGTTGTAATGCTTTCTTCCAACATATACACAGGCTTGCTTCATAATTCTGTTCAGGTCTCTGTGCACATGTCGTCTACTTAGGACTTCCTGCACCATCTTATTTAGATGGCAAATCCCCATCCTTCATTACTTGCTACCTTTCTACCATGCTTTCTTGTTCTTCTTTCCTGGCTGGCGTTATATTTTCTGTTTGTCTGTTTTATTTTTGTTTCTCCCAATGGAATGTAAGCTTCCTGGTATCAGGGTCTTTATTTTATTTATCTACTGTGTCTGGGACACCTAGACCACCTAGAACCCAGGATAAATTAAGTTATTGTCAGTGAGGTTAGTCAAAGTTGCATCTGTTTCCAGAAAGAGTTTTGATAGTGGCATTTGGCAGCTGGCCTGAAGTTGTTATTTTGTTCTAAGAATTGTTACAGACTAAATGAATATTTCTGATAAGGAAATGGAAAGGAAAATTTGAATACTCTCATATTTTCATGTTTTCAATCTTATGGTGGTGAGTCAGACTTGTAATAAATGCTCAACACATTTTATTTAATAAATGAATTAAATGAAAGAATGAATACAAGTATGCATATATGTGTGTGTGTATGTGTGTGTGTGTGTGTGTGTATATATATATATATATATATGATATACACCGAGATCGCATCACAAATTACTGTATCTTCAGACAATTTCTTTTTTTTGCAAGGACTATGCCATAGTGTCAGAAGTCCTATTTAATGAGGCAAATAAAATATATTTCACTTTGCATTATTTGGTTATTACAGAGCCATAACATTCTGTCTCTATGGCTTCACTCTGTTTAAAGGCAAGAAACTTTTTATAATTGAAAGAATAAAAATGAGTGCACTTTAATTAACCAAAGACATAAACTCTTACAAATATACTAAAATGTAATTTGAGAACCATTTAAGATAAAATCATCTGCATTTTCAAACTTTCACACACTACCACATGACAGGAATTTTCTGAAAAACTACATATCCACAATAAAGATTGCTCCAAATATAAGCAATACAATTTATTCAATTTTAGAGTATTGTATTTTTTCATTCTCATATTTTCATCCACCAAGACATTCGGGTTTGACATTTTTGGACATGAAACTCTATCCTCCTTTTCTGTGGTGATTATGTTAAGCTCTTCTCCCTCTCCGCATTTCACAGAGCATATAGGAGTGTGGACAGAGAAGGGGCTTGGAAAGGGCATAGGTCAAGTTGTCAGAAGATGTGGTTTTCAGTCCCGATTTTGACATCTTAGCCATGTGACCTCGAGACAAGCACCTAACCTCTGTATGTCTCTAACAAGAGGGTATCAATAGTTGGTCTGTTAGATGCCATTTGCTGTGCAAGTCTCTGGATTTATGGAGGTCTCCTCCATTCATTCGAGGGTGGGAGTTCCTCTTCAACATTGCACTCCACTGATAAAATCAAAGTAAAGTGATTTAAAATCATGTAGAATCCTAGACTTCTCTTTTCATTACCTCATTATGTTACTTAACTGTACTCCTATCCTTGCATTAAAAAAAAAAAAAGTCAGTTCTTATCAGGAAATCACTCAATTTATGTAAGATATAAGTAGCATTCAACAAGAGTTGGTTAATTTCATAAATGAAAATGAATGGAAGAAATGATGTCTTTTGGCTGAATTTAATATGCTGGACTTAATATAGTTAAGAAGACTGTAGGACAAAACAGGTTTTATTCTTATAGCATGCTATTGTAGAGAGAGCGCATTTTAAGTTCTATTTAATAATAATATATATTTACATGATAAAATTGTTGTAAGTATTCAACTTCTTTGAAATCAACTTTATTGAAGTATAATTTACACAAACTATAATGCACAGATTTTAAGTGTACAGTTCTGAGTTGTGACAAATGTGTAACCATATGTTATGCATTGAATTGTGTCCCCTCCAAAAAAATGATGTATTGAATTCCTAGCCCCCAGTACCTCAGAATGTAACCTTACTTGGAGATAGGGTCTTTACAGAGATAATCAAGTTAAAATGAGGCCATTAGGGTGGGCCCTGATCCCATATGGCTGACGTCTTTCTAAACAGGGGAAATTTGGAGGTGGAGACTTGCACTCAGGGAGAACACCATGTGGAGACTGGAGTTATGCTTCCATAAGCCAAGCAACTACTGGAAGCTAGCAGAAAGGCCTGGATCACATTCTTCTTTAGTACCGTCAGAGGGAGCATGGCTCTGCCAACACCTCAGTCTCAGGCTTTTGGCCTCCAGAACTACGACACAATACATTCCTGCTGTTTAAGTCACTCGGTTTATGGTACTTTGCTATGGCAGCACTAGGAAATGGACATACCATGTAACCACCACTCTGTAAATAAGATATAAAATATTTCCATCACCCAGAAAGCCAATCTCCACCCGCTACTCCAGGTAGTTACTGATCTGATTTCTATCACTATAGACTAGTTCTGACTGTTGTAAAATTTTTTATGGATAGGATCTTGCAGTGTGTTCTCTTTTGTGTCTGGTTTCCTTCATTCAGCATACTAGTTTTTGAAATTTATCCATGTTGTTGAGTGTGTCGATAGTTCATTCATTTTTACTGTCAAAATAGCATTCTCTACTTTCCCCAAGTTGTTGCAGCTCAATTGATCCTAAGTGGGTGGGTCTATTTCCGGATTGTCTATGATGTTCCCCAACTATTTTGAAACACTATTTTATTCGGTTATTCTAAAACTAACAGAATAAATAATTAGTATGCTATCGAAATAAATTATACCTGAAACTGAACTCCAATCCTAAAAGAAATGGTTTGACCCAGCAAGTCAGTAAATCACAACAAATTAATGTCAACACATCAAAGAGGCCTTTTGAAGGTATCATTTTGCCTATTTGATGAGATCTAAATATTTGAAAATGTTGACATATGCTCCAGTTCTGGGAAGCTCCTTCCTTTTGTTTTGTCTTCTCTCATTCTGTGCTTTACCAAAACCCCTCATGCCTAGGTGCAGAAAGTGACGCATGAGATATTTATTATACAATGTGGAGTTCATCCTTAGCTTTCCTCCCACTTCCGTGCAGATAATGACTCTTATACCCAAAAGTTGCTATAATTTTTTTTAACAGGTGGCACCAGACCTTGACATTAATGAAATCATTAATTTTATGTTCTCTAACATACTATGCTCATTATAATTATGTAATTCTAAAACTTATCCCATATATATATATATATATATATATATATACTTGTGATTTCTTCTGTGCTCTTTCAAATCATTTGGGGTGTTCTTTGCCCTGTTGTCTAGAGGGCCTTACAGGGATTTACGATTCTTCCATAAAGAATTCATAACAGTCCCAGTTGACAGTGACTATTCACTTAGTCTAGTGCACCAAGCACTGTAAGAACACATCGTGGGATCACTGAAATATTTGCTGAAAGAGTAAAGGAAATCAGCAACCATAGCAGTGTGCTATAATTTAGATTTGATAATTTTTTCCCCAACTCTAAGTTCTGCAAGACCAATGGTTTTATTATCTAGAGCAAAAAGACCTTTTACATGGAAAGCTAATCTTTAGGATGCAAAAGATAGGATCATTCTAACTTTTTTTTTTTTTTTTTTTTGACATGGAGCCTTGCTCTGTCACCCAAGCTGAAGTGTAGTGGCGCAATCTTGGCTCACCTCTGCCTCCCAGGTTCAAGCGGTTCTTCTGCCTCAGCCTCACGAGTAGCTGGGATCACAGGCACACGCCACCACGCCCAGCTAGTTTTTGTATTTTTAGTAGAGACAGAGTTCCGCCATGTTGGCCAGGCTGGTCTCGAAATCCTGACCTCAAGTGATCTGCCTGCCTCGGCCTCCCAAAGTGCTGGGATTACAGGCATGAGCCACCGCATCCGGCCAATGTTTTTTTTTAATGGGCTTCCATTTAAGAAAATCTCACCTAGCGAAAGTTACTAATAGTCCACTCTGATTCAAGAGGAGGATGCATGGTGAAAAGTGCTAAGATGTTGCCACCTGTCTCCTGGATGTGTGATCGAGGGTCAGTGCCTGGAGATGCGGTGTCAGTCTGTAAACAACAGAGAACAATTAGAGGGCTTTAAACAGAGACAGCTGATTGGAGCTGGAAGCTGGACTGGATGAATGAAGGACCGAAAGAAAGAACCAGTTAAAATAGTATTGTAAGAGTTTTGAGTAGTTTTATTTAGAAAAGGAAATTGAGAATAAAAGAGAGAGAGAGGCCAGAATGAAAATATATCTAAAGATAAGTTTAGTGAGCAGTTGGAAGTAGGGGATGGGGGAGAGAGGATTCCAAGACAATTTAGAATTTCAAATTATAATCTTGCTAGAATTCCCAGTTCTTCTCCATCTCACTTTCCTCTGTCCCCTTTCCTTTTCTTAAGTGTAAAGAAAGCCATAATGCCAGAACAGTGACTTCAGGATTTGTCTCCATTAGAAGGAGATTCCACAAATAATAGACACTGTAACTGTATTATGCAGACCTTTAAAATAAGGTATATTTATAATGTTTCAATGTAGAATCAAGTGAGTTTAAATTCTATACACAAGGACAAGTAGACTTACCAGTGGAAAATCAGGTAAATATCATAATTTTGGAGGAAGCACAAAGTAAAATGTACAATGTGAGAGGGATACAAAGAGAAACAAAGGGAAAAGGCTGTTGTAATGTCTTAGTGCAGTTATGCTAATCTTCTGCTAATTATTAGTATGCAGACAGTATCCAACAGTTGTTGTTAAAAAGCAGCATTTCTTTCTTTCTTTTTAAATTTTTATTATTTATTTATTTAATGTGAGATGGAGTCTCGTTCTGCTGCCCAGGTTGGAGTGCTATGGATGATCTCGGCTCACTGCAACCTCCTCCTCCTGAGTTCAAGCAATTTTCCTGCCCCAGCCTCCTAAGTAGCTGGGATAACAGGCATGCTCAACCACGCCTGGCTAATTTTTGTGTTTTTAGTAGAGATGGGGTTTCACCATGTTGGCCAGGCTGGTCTCGAACTCCTGACCTAGTGATCCACTCACCTTGGCCTCACATATGCTGGGATTACAGGCATGAGCCACCGCACCCAGCCAATAAGCAGCATTTCTGATGAGCTTGATGTTCCAAATTTTTTTTGGCTTCTCTGTACTTTGTCATATTTTACTAGGATTGAAAAGATGTTCAATCTGGAAGTAACATATTTCTGTAAGTTTAGGTAGAAAAGGAAGAAATGAAATGAAATAAAAAAGCTTTCTCCTATTATCCTTATGTAGCCATAATGGTAGTGTACATTTCTAGCACTTTATACTCCTCACATTTTACTTTTTTATTTTATATTTGTGATAAGACTGAAAGGCAACATTATTACCCTCATTTTTGCAGATAAAAAAATTAAGCCTGAACATTTACATAGTGTCTAAGATTTTATAATTTATGAGTGGCTTATCTGGATCTTGACTTTTGCTTTCTTAACTCTTTGTTCAATCTTCTTCCAATGTGTGTGTGTGTGTGTGTGTGTGTGTGTGTGTTTCAGGGGGGGTGAGGTGGTGGGGATCATTGGAGGATTTATAGAAAGACTGTCACTGTCCTTTCCTAGGCCAGTTGCCTCTCCTGTACTCCATCTTACACATCTGGAATTTAATGGCAGTAGTGAGCACTATTATTGAAAGTGAGTTTGGCCAAATTTCATAACCCTCAGATCCTGCAGAAATTTTTAGTAGGTTCCTCCATTGTTCCTTATTGGACAAGTCTTGGACGTGTATGAGTTTACTACTTAAATGTCTGGTTGGTCTCTGGGGTAATTTCACATACCTGATTTTTCTGGCACTTGGTAGTGAAATGGTGGAACAAGAACTTAGCAATGTGCGCCTGTTGTCAGAAGTTTTAAGAATGAGGTCATAATGGAGAAGCAAACCCACTAGTTCCTCTTTCCGTGGTTTCCTGCCTTAGCACTGGTCCATCACCTTCATGACATCTCTTTAGATCCCAGTGTAACCTTGTCTTGTCCAGAGAGAGCTCAGTTTTTGCCCTGACTCAGCAGACTGCCACCCTGACATAGATAGTTCCCTTTGTCTCTCCCTTCTGCTCTGCTGTTCTGTCCCACAGTAGGTGCCAGTCCTGCCTCTTCAGCAGTTTCTAACTCTAGCAGCTCTTGGCTTTTTGCCCCATGACTGCTCTCCTCTTTGTTGCCACTACTTAATTTGCCTCTCTTCCTGTCCTCTGTTCTACTTCAAACTTCCCAACCTGCATGACGTTCCCTATCCAGCATGTGGTGAACACGGGTCTTGACTCTCTTTTTAATTTGACAGTTGCCCAATTTTTGAAACACTTGAATCCTATCCTCTGATACTGCTCTTGGGGAAACAGTCCCTGGACAATACTTGCTATTGGACTTTTCCTCTCCTCCCCACATTTGACTATGCCTTTTGTGAGGTCCATGTCTTGGCTTAGAATGAGGATCTTACTTTCCTAAAGGCCGCAGCATGGCTACTTTTCACCTTCTGCCAGGAAGGGAGGGTCTTAGATTCTCAGAGGTCTTGTATTTATTATTCCCGGCGCTTGGCACTAAGGATTGCAAAGCTCCAATAGAAAGTGTGAATTCAATTCAAACAATATTCTTGGTTTATCTATTGACTGACAGCTGTCAGGAGATCCAATTCTTATCCCATCGCCTCTGAAGACATCATGTGAGGCTGAAGATCCTGGTTTATTCTGTGAATGCTTTTTTTGTGCTAAAATTATATAATCCATGTATGTTTAAAAAGTTGCATGAATTTCTAGTTTGGTCATTAAGTATTCGAAGAGAGTCAGAAGTGTTAGCAATCTCGTTCTCTTTCTTACTTAATCCTTTCTCTAGCCACACTGTGGCACAGCTGGTACCAATGTGGGGAGAGAAACCGAGCTACTGCATTCGCACCACTTGTTCCACAACAGGTTTCAGCAATAAATCAAAGCTAAGGGAATCAAAGATGAGAAATGCCATGTTTAGGATGACAGGGTAATATCCTGTGTTAGTGAGCATGGCCATAGTTTGGGCTGGAACCTCATACCTCATGCTGGAACCTCCAATAACAAGCTAGCGGGAGAATTGGGAAGCCAAGATTCAGAGGAACCAGGGATGGTGGCAAAGGTGGCTGTTAGCACAAATTATGGTGCTCGGAGGTATATGGCCATCTCAGCTTGATCTAGGCTGGTCTAGATTCCCCGTCAGGAGTGGGTGGGGGGTTTGTAACAGGGAGAGAGAGCCCAGTCTGAGGGATGTTTCATAGAAGTTGAGAGAGTAGTAGAACTCACTATCAGGTGGGAAGTTTAAATGGTTCAAAGAGAATTTTGACCCTCATCTAGGAATACAAACACAGGTTACAACCCCTATCTGAGAATAGGGGAAATGTTTGCCAAGTTGTCAGGGCCATTGTTAAGAGGTCACAGGGTTATAGCACGATTTCAGGCTCAGTATAGGAATAAATTCTCAGTGAGCAAGCAGCTGGCCAAGGCTCTCCAGGCCCATTACAAGGCAGCTGTTACAGTTCCTTATAGAAGGTCTATCTTGGTTGAAATTGAATCAGTAACTGGGTGGAACTGAATTTTTTCATTGAGGGAACTGATACCTGCAGGAGAAGGGAGATATGAAGGGAGTGACTGGTATAATATTGTGGTGGAAAGCGTGACCAGCTGCCTTGGTTTGAATGGACTGAGGGGGTTCCTGGGACAACAGACTTAGAGTTATAAAACTGGGACAGTCCTGGGCAAACCATTATATGATGGTCAGCCTGTGGTGAAAGGTATTTGATAGTCTTGGTCAAATGGCTGGGCAAGTGTTGCTTAAAGTTAAATAAGAAAAACAAACAAATATTGTTTATGTTGGTAAAAATGTGAAATGCAGAGTTGGTAGTAATCTTGGTGGGAAATGAATATTCACTTCCTACTGGACAGATACATATTGAATTATAGAATCTTAAAATTTCTGAATTGAGAAGAAAGTTGGATATTATTTAATCCCTCATTGTGTGAATGATAAGGTTGAGAGTCAGGGAGATTCAATAAATACTCAAGTTGGATTAGCTGATTACGGGCATACATTTTCTGGCTTCAAATTCTTTACTTGCCCTCATGAAATTTTTTGTGTATCACCTGAAGATTCTTCCTCATTCCTCTTACCACACTTAGGTTAGTTCTTCTTCTTCTTCTTCGTTTTTTGTTTTTTTTTTTGTTTTGTTTTTGTTTTTTTATTATTATACTTTAAGTTCTAGGGTACATGTGCACAATGTGCAGATTGTTACATATGTATACATGTGCCATGTTGATGTGCTGCACCCATTAACTGGTCATTTACATTAGGTATTTCTCTTAATGCTATCTCTCCCCACTCCCCGCACCCCACAACAGGCCCTGATATGTGATATTCCCTGCCCTGTGTCCAAGCGTTTTCATTGTTCAATTCCCACCTATGAGTGAGAACGTGTGGTATTTGGTTTTCTGACCTTGTGATAGTTTGCTCAGAATGATGGTTTCCAGCTTCATCCATGTACCTACAAAGGACATGAACTCATCCTTTTTTATGGCTGCATAGTATTCCGTAGTGTATATGTGCTACATTTTCTTAATTCAGTCTGTCACTGATGGACATTTGGGTTGGTTCCAAGTCTTTGCTGTTGTGAGTAGTGCCACAATAAATATACGTGTGGATGTGTCTTTATAGTAGCATGATTTATAATCCTTTGGGAATATACCCAGTAATGGGATGGCTGGGTCAAATGGTATTTCTAGTTCGAGATCCTTGACAAATCGCCACAGTGTCTTCCACAATGGTTGAAGTAGTTGGTGGGAGTTACACTCCCACCAACAGTGTAAAAGTGTTTCTATTTATATATTATTAGTTATTTTCTTGGTTAGAGTCAATAAGTCTTCTTCAAAGGTTATAGTAAAATCTACTACAGAACTGTAAGGATAGCAAATTGTAATGCTTCTACAACAATTGTCACTATTACTACTAATAACATTGTCACAATGTTGCCAATGTAGCAGTCTCTCATTGTGAGGCCGGCCTCACGTGGAGTTCTTTGGCTCAAAACCAAGAGAATTAAGGAGCGTGGACACAAAGGATGAGGTTGAGGTGAATGTTTTTTATTTTTATTTTTTGAGACAGAGTCTCACTCTGTCACCCAGGCTGGAGTGCAGTGGTATGATCTCAGCTCACTGCAACCTCTGCCTCTCAGGTTCAAGCAATTCTCCTGCCTCAGCCTTCCAAGTAGCTGGGACTACAGGTGCAGGCCACCATGCTGGGCAATTTTTTTTTTTTTTTTTTCTGTATTTTTAGTAGAGACGGGATTTCCCCATGTTAACCAGGATGGTCTTGATCTCCTGACCTCGTGATCTGCCCACCTCGGCCTCCAAAAGTGCTGGGATTCCAGGCATGAGCCACTGTGCCCGGCCAAAAGTTTAATAAGTGTAAAAGAAAACTCTCTGCTGTGGAGAGTGGACCTGGAAGAGGGTCGCTGTTTTTACAGCTGAATACAAAGGCTTTTATTAAGAAACCAATGAGGGCTGAGCATCTTATTTGCATAAGGCGCAAATTTCTGGTAGCTCCACCCCATCCTCATAGTGCATATGTGGACCCTTAGCTTAGGTTACTCCATATTGCTTTGTTTCCCTTACTGCACATGTGTCAAGAGACAGTATTTTCCATTGCGGGCATGTCTGGGCAAGTCACCTGGGTAGCTTTTCTTATCTGTGCAGCTGTGGGCATGTCTTAGGCAAGGCCCCCTGTGCAAGTTCCCTTATCTGTGCCTGAAGGCTGTTATTTTGTTTTAAAGAATTCAACCAAGGACCCACCCTAACTGCCTGCCTGATCTTTTTTTTTTTTTTCCTTTCTCCTCTCTCAGCATCACTGCCATTACCACCGTTACTGTAGTGTGAGGAGAATATCAGAAAATGTTTGTTTCAACCCCATTTCTGAGATGGGTTGAAATAAAGAACACCATGAATTCAAGGAGTCTAGCAGTACTTCTTGGCTATTGGGTATCTCTTCGTCATTTCTACTGTAAATCTTTGAGATGGATGCTGAGCTCTGGAGTCAGTGAATTTACTCTTTCCTACATGTTGTCATTTTGGTTACTGGCTGGGCTATAAATCATACTCAGACCATGCATCCCTGAAGTAGGAGAAGAAATAAAATACTGCATAGTGACCAAACTTCAACCCCAAAAACTGTTGCAAGAGAATTCCATATCTACAGAGTGAGTAAAAATGACAAATAAGTCTTTAAGCTTCAAAGTTTAAAGGAACAGATCAATTTCAAGTGGAGGGTTAGCTTGTCATTTCTCATTCTGTGTATTGTCAGGTCCATGATGTCTAGCATACCCGGAGTAGCTCCTTGGGGATTGTCTGCCGCTGAGAGTCACAAATAGCAGAAAGGTGTTGTGAACAAGTCCGTGAATAAGATGTATTCATGCTTTGAAGGTGCTTCTGGAAAGTATTAGAAAATAAACAAACAAAAAAAGCCAGACTCTTCACTCTTTCAAACTAATGCTAGAAGACCATCCCTGAAATAGCTCCTTGGTATGTCATCTGGCCCCTTCAAGATTGGTTTGAGAATAATCTTGATCCGGACTACAAATTGAAAATATAAATTCATATTTTGGCTCTTGAACTTACACAATTACCAAATGGCAGCTTACATAATTAAATGTTATCAGCAATGATTTTGTGAATGGACTGATTTCTTTGCCCCACAGAAGGCCTTGATGATTTTGGAATTGAATAAAGATTATTTTTTGGAAAAAACTCCTGTTGTTCCCAGGAGAGCTATAGATTTTTGGAATGGTGAAGAAGGGTGAGAGTTGTTACCAGGGCCCAGAAACTACATATCTGGGACTAAAAGTATATTCTCACCTACTAGAATCAAGTCATAGGAAGGTAAATTAACGTTTCAAAATTCAATGGTTTATTTCTAGGGTTCCAGGGAATATTTTTGTTAACCACCCCTGAAGCTTACTTTAGTATGGCAGATCTTCAGGTAGTGCTAAAGTGTCCCTTTATGAGCAGTAGATAATCCCTATGAGGAATTTTCTCTTTTTTAATTTGGATAATGTCACCTGGATCATGCTCTTATATAAGCACCAAATCAACGTTATATAAGTGGTAATAACCAAGGGTTTCAAGCTTCAATAAATATAAGGTTTATTAAATGCAAACTAAGTGAAGCTCATGCTTTTGCTACTTAATAAGCGCTTAGCCTAAAACAGTCACCATTTTTTTTTTCTGGTATAAAAGACCTTTCACATACTTGTTGAACACAATTAAAAATTAGCTTCATGAAAAACTTAAATGGCAATGGTTAATAAATTGGGAACTGGGAGATTGCTTTTTCAGATGGAGTAAGAGTTTCTCTCTATAATATATTGTTTTCAATAAAGAATCAGCTCCTACATTAACTATTCCAATATTCATTATGAATGAAAACATAATAAAACATATCTTGTCAGATTAAGAAGCTCCTGAATCAACCTTCGGAAGACAAAGTGGGGCTTCTGAATAAACTGATTATATAACATAGGGTAATGCCAGCAGGCAATCTTAATTATGCTTTCTTCTAGCATGTGATGATATATCCTGTGAAATATTGTGGGCTAACACTTGTGAGAGGAACCAACAGTGCAATTTTTAGGGTAGGTGCATTGCGTGGTGGTTCTTTGCTTTTCTGTTAGGCTTAAAAACACCTAGTTTTGTCAGTTTCTTCAGTTTAATACAACTCATATTAGATTTTGTAATTTTATCAAGACGAAAAATTCCTATCTGATCAGTAAAACATAGAAAGTAAAAAAAAAAAAAAAGAAAGAAAAAAGAAAGAAAGCGTATCCTGTAGTTTGGTCTTGTGCAAGTAAACCACCTTCTTTTTGTGGTCACAATGAAAGTTGAAAATCTTTATGTATTTTCTTGTACTGTCACACCATGTGAGTCAGGCATATCAAATCCACCTTCTAGTCTCAGTTTTTCCATGTGTAAAATGAAAAAAATGTAGTTAATACTACTTTTAGAAGGATGCTGCAGAAAAAGCAATAAAATTCTGTAATGTAATATAAAATATTACAGCCATGTTTTATGCACAAAAAGATTCTTGAAAGTTTTCATTGTAAGTCTAGATTATGTGAGTAAAAAATTAAATTCACTAAGTGAACTGGTTACTTGAAATTTCATTGATTAATCTTCCTATAAAACGGACTTTCATATCTCATGCTTGCTTAAAACATAGCAGAGACCATCAAAAAAGGAAGCCATTGTATTTAGAATAGAATTAATGTGAGGATACAGTTTCCACATTTTTCCCTTCAAGTTGTTCTGCATCTTGAATTAACACAGTTCTCCAATTAAACCTGAGGCTGGAGATTGAGAGGAGACTTGCCCCTTAAGTTAGTAAGTTTCCAGTTCTTAGTCAAGTCCAAGCTCTGCACTCGGAGTTAATCATTCTGATTGCTGAGCTAGTCTTGGCAGAGGTGTGTTTTGTCTTTTACCACAGATAGCTCAACTATCCTGACTCACAGAGAGCTTACCAGAATACATCATGTTATGCCCTGTGGAATTCTAGAATATTGTAGTCATAATCCTGGTATACTTTTATCATCATGTTTTCAGGAAAAATTTTAGACTGTGATTAAATGAACATGCAATCCCCAAACAAAACAAAAAAAACCCCAATTTGTGGGCATATTTATGTGGGTGAGGGGAATGGGGAATCGACCCTTGTTTTACCATTGACTGTTGTACCTAAAACTATAACTCCTAGGCATATATATGTGGGTGAGGGGAACGGGAATCGACCTTTGTTTACTATTGACTGTTGTACCTAAAACTATAACTCCTATGAATGAACAGAATATGGCATTGGTATCCCATAGAACTTACAAAGAGTTGATTTGATTCAGACCTGTTGATAGGCAGAATTATTGTTGTGAATTTGGTAATTAGACATAAATGGGAAGTCCTAAAGACCATGTTTGCTTAAATCACAATTTGTGTGCTCACTCTATGGTGAATGCAGAAGAGGACATTAGCAGGCGTGGTGGGCCGAATTTAAAATGGTCCTGATGACCTTTGCCGCTGGCATCACTCCCATGATTGTGGTACTTTGTGTGGAAAAATGGAGATTATCAGGGTAGGCCTAATCTAATCATGGGTCATTGAAAACTAGAGATTTCTCTGGCCAGTTGCAAAAGGAAATGTAAGAAGGATGTGAAGTGCAAGAGGGATTCAACGTATTGTCTTTGAAGATGGAGGGGGCCATGTGCAGGGACCAGAGAGCAACCTCTAAGAGCTGAGTGTCATCACTGGCTGACAGCCAGCAAGGAAATAAGACCTCCACCCTGTGGCTGCCAATAGAACTGGATTCCTTCAACCACAGGAACAAGTGGATTCTCCTTCAGAGCCTCCAAATAAGAGTCAAGCATGGTCAACATCTTGATTTCAACCTTGTGAGATCTGAAGCAGAGAACCTAACTGAGCCCCCCGGGCTTCCTATCTATAGTTCTGTGAGCTAATAAGTGGATTATAGTGCTAAGCTGTTCAATTTGTGATCATTTGTTACACAGCATAAAAACTCATACAATGGGGGTAGATCCAGTTCTTTAAATAGGCAATACCGTGTTGAACAAAGGACTTGACAGAAAACTAGGACTTTAAGAAAATGTTAGAAAGTCATCATATTTCAGCTTTATGTCTCCTAGAAAAAAAAAAAAAATCAATTATTGGAATTTCCAGTCTGGACTGAATGGAGACTTCTTCTGAAAGTTTTGTGTCATTACTTCAATAACAGCTCAGCAGGACTGACTTTCATTACTGTTCATGGAATATACATGTGGAAGAATGAAAAATTTAGCAAGTTTTAGTGGCCCAGTTCTTCAAATTTTCCTATTCGTTCATCTTAGAGACTGACATATGCTCTTCAGCTATCTCTTTGCTTATAGGGGATTGTAACAACTGTTCTTATAAATTTCCTATCTGTAAATTGCTGATATTCCACAAAAGGGAAAAAGAGAGAAGCTCAAAATAAAAAATACTTCCAGGCAATACAAATCTTGCTAATAGCTGACTAATTGTGAGTTTTGTAGCCAAAATTCAATATGGCAGTGGAAACACACGGGGCTATTTTAAAAGGAGGCCTACCAAAATCAAGGGATTCTTCCTCCGAAGTAACCACAGAAATCTTCCTGGAATGTTCTTCAAGACCAAGCTTTCTGTATAACATTTCACAGAAAAGCAAAATGCCTTTGTCTGTTAGTTTCATAGTCTGATGTATGGCACACACTTTTCCACCACTTTTGAGCTATAATCAATTTGAGGGCACCAGAAATAACTTCTAACCAACAGTTTTGTATTCCAACATTTTTGACATATACTGTCTAAAATGTAACCAGATAACATGATGATTGCTTTCTGAAATACTATTTCCTCTATAAAAGTCATCTTTTATGGGCAGATAATCTATGACAAGCTTAAATTGCTTAGATAATTTCTCAAAACGACAACCCTGCTACATCTGTCTTTTAAAAATCAAATTGTATGACTGGAATCAGCTTCAATATTTAGCTCTTCTCATATCAATAAGATGTTATAACATCAATGACAGATAATTGCATTTCTTTTTAATTTTAACTTTATTTAATTTCCAAATAGGCAATATATTCACATAGTTTAAAATTTAAAACTCATAAAAGAGTATTCATGGAAAATTCTCTCTTCAACCTTATCTTCCAGTCACTGAGGCTCATTTTCTGGAAAGCACAGTGCCACTTATTCCTTGGGTATCCTTCCAGCCTTAGTCTATGCTACTTATGTATATATATATCTGTATATCTATATAGATATATAACTGTATCTATATAGATATAGAAATCTACATATCTATATAGATAAATATACTCTGGCTGGTGGCAGAAGGAAATGTAAGAGGGATGTGAAGTGTAAGAAGGATTCAATGTGCTGTCTTTGAAGATGGAAGGGCCCACATGCAGGGATCAGAGAGCAACCTCAAATTGTTGAGAGTGATCACTGGCTGACAGCCAGCAAGGAAATGAGAATTCCACCCTGTGGCTGCCAGAGAACTGGATTCCTTCAACCACTGGAGTAAACGGCTTCTCCTTCAAAGCCTCCAAATAAGAATCAAGCATGGTCAACATCTTGATTTCAACCTTGTGTGATCTGAAGGGGCCCCTCTGATAAGCTGTGTAGAATGTGTCTTAGAGTTTCCTGTTTTCCCATGTGGTGTTAACTTCCTCATGCCTCCAGTGCTGCACACGTATCAGAATGGCTGAGCAGTTTCCACAGGTCTTCCAGGCAGTAGCAGCGGGGAGGCCCTAGAGCAGGATTGACAGCTGAGTGGTGCATCTGAGGAAAGATGCTGTGAGGCTACACCTGAGATTGTTGTTGAGTGACAGTCACAGTAAAAAACTTTTAGCCAAAAGAACATGAGAAAAGGCACAAGAGCACGGACCATTTTGGTATAAGTATGCACAGCACCATGAACGTTAAAGAGGGGGTAGGAAACTGTTACTGATGCTGAAATTCTAGCACAGATTCAAATTTTAATACATTTCTGTGTTTCTATAAAGAGACTCATTTTGAAAATTTTTACTCCATGGACTGACTTTTCTTAGTAGTTGCTAGTAGGATTTTTTTTTTTATTGTGGCAAAATATGCATAACAAAAAATGTACCATTTTAATCGTTTTTCAGTGTACGAATTCAGTAGCATTAAATACATTCACACTGTTGTGCAAATTAATGGGCTTTTATTGGAGAAAAGTGTGGTAGACATTTTCAAATTTTGGTCATGTTGAAAATTGCTGGTTTATACTTTATTTTTTTACTTAGATCCTGATATATAAAAAAAGTATGACTTCGATTTCTTTTTGTAAACTTGCCTTCTGCTGATGCCTTGTCATGAAAATTAACGATAGGTATTACATCTGGAATTCTACAACTGTGGAAATGGCTAAAAAATTCCAGGAGCAAACATAATTTAAAATGGCCATTTTTTTTTTCACTCATTATTTTGAGAAGTGCCAGTTTTTGAAGTATCTGGACATGTGTTGTTGGTTCTGTGAATAACTTGGGCAAAATCAAATTGTGCAAAGGTCTTTCTCTTAAGCACAAAGAATAATGGATTGATCCACAATAGAGTTAGCCTTGGATAAGCTCTTTACAAAGTACTCTCCAACTTCAGATTGCACCATTGACAAATTAATGACAATTAATAAAAATAGGATGGCTCTTTTGACGTAATCCTTAGGAAAAAAATATGTCTTTGGACCTTTTACTCAGGTGTCTGCTCAGGCAGACACCATTTTTCTTTTTAAAATTCACTATTACTTAAAATAAACCCTGAAAAAATACCTAGTTTCCAATAGCTATTTCTAATGAATACTAAATGCTAGAATACTAAATTCTAGGACTGTAAAACATTTCCTCTCAAGAAGCATTTGAGCCTTCCTCTTTTTAGTATAGATGGAAGCTTCTCTCTATTGGTGCCACACTGCACATTTGCAAACTCATGTTTCAGCAATGTCACATCTGTGATTGTTGGTACACACACACACACACACACACATTCAGATCGCTGAAGTGGATTCAAAGAAACAATGGCCTTTAGGTCAAGGTTTCTAAAGCATCTTGTCTCAGGAATTTTAAGCATCTTGTCTCAGGAATTTCACATGTGACAAAATTTACTCATCTCACACGTTCATGTTAGTAGTCTAATCTTCTGAGATCTCTGCAGGAAATAACGTACTATGTTTTGTGAACAGGAAGGCTTTCTAAAAGAATCCGTGCATGGCATTTTTGACTTTGCAAATAGAACATAATTCTCCAATGGCATGTCTGAACTAATCTGAGGATGTTAGCCTGAGGTTTCCTGTGTTTTATCAAGAGCAAAAAAAAAAATACAGCTCACATTATGACAAGCATAGATATTAGCAGTGTCCAAGTTATTTTTGTGTTGTGTCCTGTTGGATTAGAATATTTATTCTGGTCATTGAAATATCAATAAATTCTGTCAAGAAAATAATTAG
>NW_016803880.1:4139443-4166077 GCF_001698545.2 Rhinopithecus bieti | reverse complement strand
TTTTTGAGACGGAGTCTTGCTCTGCCGCCCAGGCTGGAGTGCAGTGGCCGGCTCTCAGCTCACTGCAAGCTCCGCCTCCCGGGTTCACGCCATTCTCCTGTCTCAGCCTCCCAAGTAGCTGGGACTACAGGCGCCCGCCTCATCGCCCGGCTAGTTTTTTGTATTTTTTAGTAGAGACGGGGTTTCACCGTATTAGCCAGGATGGTCTCGATCTCCTGACCTCATGATCCGCCCGTCTCGGCCTCCCAAAGTGCTGGGATTACAGGCTTGAGCCACCGCGCCCGGCCAGAAGAATTTATTGTAACTTTTATATATAATGCTTAAGGAGTGTTTCTCAAGTTGACCCTATTGACATTTTGGGCCAGATTATTTTTTATTGTGGGAGCTGTAGGGTCTTTAGCAGGATTCTCCTGTCTACCGGCTAGATGCTGATATTTTCTCCCCAAGTTGAGACAACCAAGAAAATGCCCTCTGGACATCGCCAAACATCCTTTGGAAAGCAAAACACACACATTTTAGAATCACTAGCTTAAAGGAATATGCATTGAGAAACATTGACTTACGGCATGCCTTCTAGTCTCAGTATCAGCTGCAAAAAACAATGATGTACCCTGGGAATGAGGGGCTGTACCACTGTTAAAATATGAAAATAATTTCATACCATTTACCAGTTAGGTGCTATACTCAGTCTTCCAGATTCTTCTCCCACTCTACCGTGGCTCCTCCCCAGGGACCATTTTCCACCTCCCAACTATACAGAACCTCGAGGACTAACGCGGCAAGGGGCCTCTAGGGTCTGCTAAATTTTCTATTACCCTTTATCATCTTATTCTCTATTAATTTTATTATTTATATTAATTTCATTGTACTGTCACCTTTTCAGACAAGTTAGAAGAAGCTGTATTTATTGTGCTTCTCTATTCACAGTGGAGTCCTTGAGCAGAAAGTCAGATTACTCCCTTTTAGTTTGCTGTCTTAGTAGACAAGTGAGAGGTGTTTCCCTGTTCCACACATCATCCCTCTTCTAAAATGACTGAGCATTCCTTACCACTGAACACATGTTGAAACATATCTGGCTTGAGTTTCCTTTTTAGAAGGGCTTGTTGTGAGAATCAACGGAAAAATACCCAGAGAGAAATTGGTACACAAACTTACAGTGTAAAAATAGCTCCAGCGGAGATGATAACAAAACCTTTGTCAAATTGCACATAATAGAGTCAATGACAGACGGACAGTGCTTGGAGCTGGTCCTCCTGATACTTCAGTCGTTCATTGGCAGGCTGCCCATGCTCCTCCACCGATTTAGAGGTACTGAGGAATGTACTGCATAGTACCATAGATCTCAGCCTAAATCCTTATTTGTGGGGTTAGGAGTATTTAAATATTTTCTTGTGGGTTCCCTGGATTTCACAGAATTCTGTTTTGTTTCAATCTGAAAAAAATCCTCCTCTGCTTATGACTCTCATTAGGAATTACCAATTTTCTGAAATTCCCCCAATCAAAATTTCCCCTTAAAATATGTGAAAATAAATATTTTTTATTAATTTACCTAGAGTAAATTGATATGTATTTTACATAACTGTTGATTTCTGGTTATAAAATTTAATGCACTGTTTGTTCAGAAAGTAATAAACATTTCAAAACAGACGTAATAGTACACTTTCATCCAACAACCCAGGGATAAAAGTATTCTGGATTTTATATGCAGACAGAATTGCTGTTAAATGCAAAATGGGCACACGCTATAAATCCTCTTTTTTTTCTACTTAATATAATGTGGACATAAAGTAGTTTTGTGTGATTCACTGGTGGCAGCTGTATCATGTTTTGCTGAATGCATGATCATTATGAGTTGATCCTTATTGATGCATGATTTTGTTGATTTTTGTCTTGTGTCATATTTGACATAGCCAGTACAGTTCAAATGCACACATCTTTGCATATTTGTACCGTTATTTCTTGTAGACAATTTCCTCTAAGTGGAAGCATGGAGTTAAAATATTATGCACATCTTGCAATTTGGTGTATGTTACCAGGCTGCTCTCCAGGAAGAGCTGTCCAATTTACATTCTTCTATGGCCTGAGTGCACCTGATCCTCATTTCTTCACTAGACACATATATTTTAAAATAAGTTTTCAATATATTAAGAAGGCTGCCAAAAGTTTTGAGGTCTGGAATTGATTTAGTTTGATCGTAGAAGTTTGTGATTGTGTTTTCTGAAGCAATGATCATAAAATTAAATGTTTTTCCAGTAGAAATTGGTTTAACCCATTATAGAAAGTTGTCAGAGAGTCTGGATAGAGATAAGAGAGTGAATTATTTGTCCAGTTATTGAGAAGTAAGACGGTATCAATTTGTCTTATGAGAACAGCATCAGCACTGTAACTGAACTGACATACTGGTATAAGTTTCTCCCTTAGAAATTTAAATAAAGAATGGGGATGGTGTTTAATGTATTGCATTATTTTTATCACATTCAGCAACAAAGAAGAACTTTAGCCTCGCTTTGCCATGTTTCTCCTGATGGAGTTATTTTGAATCCTTTTCTCCACGTACTTTTTAGATGCCAGAGCCCAAGTGAAGCACAGTTTGGTCCTGAGTTTGATGTGAGATGGCGTCCAAAAACTAGGCTGACAGCTTTCATTTAGAATATAGTGACTCCAGTCGGCATCTGGCCTTCTCCTCTGGTGGACTGAGATCCAGCCTAGGCGAAATGACACACTAGACTTTAATGTTTTTCTGTCCAAGGAAGCTTTTTCTGAGTAAATTGTAGCAAAAGACAGATCAACTGTTTCCTTTGGGAGCATCTATCCCTTGTGATTCTCTCTCCTACTCCCTTCCCTGACTCTCCTGAAATCAAAGAATAAGGTCAATTTTCTTTTAGAGATAGCCTTATGAGTCAACTGCCTATAAGATTTTGGGGGAGATGGTAAAGCAGTAAGACATCAACATTTACTGCATACTTAGTATCTAGCACCACACAGAACTTTTCCTTTCATCATCATAGCAACAGTATGAGTGTATTAGAGTTCTTCAGAAAATATATCCAATAGGGTATATATATATGTGTGTGTGTGTGTGTGTGCATACAGAGAGAGATTCATTTTTAAGGAATTAGCTTATGTGAACTTCAGGGTTGGCAAGTCCCTATTCTGTAAGGCAGGCCAGTAGTCTGAAAACTCAGGCGGAGTTGCTATGTTGGAGCCTTAAGGCAGAACTGCTTCTTCCTCAGGAATCTTCAGTCTTTCTTCTTGAGACCTTCAACTGATTGGATGAGGCCCACCAACACGATGGAGCATAATCTTTATTTAAAATCAACTGATTGTAAATGTTAATCACATCCACAAATACCTTCACAGCCACATCAAGGCTAGTGTTTGACCAAACAACTGGGCACCATAGTCTTGTCGAGTTGACACGTAGAGTCAGCCATCACAGATAGCTCTTGGAAGCACAATCAAAGCACCAGATCATACCAAGTGGCTTACAGTTTGCAAGTGAGGAAATTAGGGTTCAGAGAAATTATATAATTTCAACAAGGTCTTGTAAGTGGTTGGGCTGAGATTCAAATCCAGTTCTGACTCACTTCAAAGTCCACATGTGGCCACTGCGTGCACACACACACACACGCACACACACACACACTAACATCTCATATCCTTTCTAGACCAATCCCTGGAATAATTTATGTCATGGAAGAGGGAAAATAATCAAGACCATCTTTCATTATCATTGGTATTGAAAGCGGTTATGCACCATAGGGTTGGGGGAAAAAGGCAGCTGTCACAGATAAACCAAAACCTCAAAATTTTGTTTGAACTATATCTTTTTTAAAACTTCCACCGTTTTAGACAAATAAAATTGTTTAGGGATCGGTAGTTGAGACTGAATCACGTGCAGAGAGCTTAAGAGAAAACTTATTAACCATGTCAGTTTGTTTAGCTGTTCCAAATATATATTTGGAAGCAGTAGTCCACTTCCTTCTCAAGCATGTTAGAGCTTTATAAGCTCCATTCTCCCTCCCTTGCCCTTTTTCAGGGAAATTAGAATATTTTGTTTTTCATTGGCTATATCTTAGGAAATAGGATGGTTTAGTAATTTCAACATTGGTTTCAATTAATTTTCATTCTGTATGTATTGAAGATCTTGTGTATTTTTTTATGTCAGTCCGCAATATAAAACAGGAAATTTTAAGGAAGGATCAAAATAGCATTACGTCCTTAGAATATAATCATTGAACCCCTAATTCATTCTATTTTGGCTCAGAGTTAGAAGGCAACATTGTTATTTCAGAAAAAGAAGCTTGATTATAAAGATAGCAGCTTTCTGTAAAATGTCCACATTTATCTTCTTTTACTTTGGCTCATCTTACAGGAGTAGCTTTTAGAGAAAGCTAAAAAATGTCATGAACTATTGACTCAAGGAAAACACTAATCTTATAATGAAAATCTTCCTATTTTTAGATTTGAGGCTCTCATTGATTGTTATATGAGTATAAGATTAAAATCTAGTAACTGACATGGACATTTGATTGATTTGTAAGTTTAATCTTGTAATTGACTAATTTGGGAATGAGCAATGATTTTACATTCATAAATGTAAAATGGATTCTCTATGTTTTGATACCATATCCACATCCATCTCCTATTATGAATGCTTAAATAAGCATCAGACACACAGCTAATTACTGGTCATGGGAAATGTAGAGATAATTGAATATTCATGGTGGTAGAATAAACATTTCCAACTTTGGAAGCATGCACACTCCTTAAATTCATTTTAAAGGGGAAGAACCACATGCATGACAGTTGTACGAGTGGCCTTGGACTGACCCAGTTCTCCGCACTTCCTCACTGGTAGTTCCTTTTTTTCTATTAAAAAAATTTTTTGACACTCTAACAGACTTGCATTAAAGTCATTCTTAATAGTAACTGTAGAATGTGCTGGGACTATAAAATCCTGAGATAGGGAGGGACCAGCTGAAATGGCCTTGGTTCTATTCCAGTCCTCCACTAGAAGCAGCATGTCTTCCAAAGCTTTAACCCAGTGATTCACCTGACCCTAGCGTATAAACTCAGGGCAGCCTGCTGTTCAGGGTCCCTCAGCTGCCGAGCAAGTGGAGAGTCACACGGTACGGTCAAGATTCCATTTGTCCCAAGCAGCTTTCCTGAGACTTGGGGAACTGGTTTGTAATGAATCCTAGGCTTTTGCTCTCCTTTGCTGCCTGTCTGTAAGTAATAAATCTGCTTCATTGTTCTGTATGAGTGTGTTCTGTCTCACTGGACTCAGAGAAAATGGTAAGCTGTGTACAATAAGCCTACTTCACACAGGAAAATAATATTTACCATTTTTCCTTTAGCTTTGCTCAACGCTACTTCCAAAAATATTAAATATCCCACAAATTGCAATCCCGTTAGGAGGTGGAAGGCCTCATGTGCTATGGGACATCTCAGTTCTGGAAGAAAACTAATATAATATTCTATAAGAACAGTTGTAAAAACCACAGCCTTATCAGCCCTCGCTTTTATGTTATGTGACACAACCCTTCTTGTCCCTATCCACTCTCCATAAAGTGAATAAAATCAGCAGTGAATCTTTGTGTAGTATCATATGGGTCATAAGCATCCAGAAGCATAGACAGAACCATACAAAGAACCCAATTCTCCAGTCCAGGAAATGGCAAACAGGCTAGTAGAAAGTCCAAAGGGAAGACCCAAGGATTTTTAAAAATGAAAATAAATTTTCGAGACCTAATCTTGTGCTGGGAAGTTTTATTTCTGGGTGTACTTCTGGTGGATAGGCTGAGAAGGGCTGCTTAGAGTTTTGCCAGCATTCTCCAGGCACAAGGAGACATTTTGAAGTAACAAAATATCTCTAGGGAACCATAACACTCTACTTTGAATTACTCCTAATTTTATTCCAGTACCACCTCTCTAGCAGCCATCCCCAGCTGCTACTCAACAACTCAGCTACACCTCCAACTCCTTCAAGATCCATGGCAATGACCTGATTTCCAAGATTTTCTTTTTTGTTTATCACGTGTACATACCTACTAGAGATGTGCTAGAAGAAGCACTCTGCTGGGACGTTAATGTATGTTGTGATGTGACAGATAACCATGACCAAATTTGAAATGGTATCAGGCTGTGTATTTGCAAATGTGCCTTAATCCTGTATCTTCGTTTTGCATCTCTCTCTCTCATGTGCCACCATCAAGCATCTGTAACAGGAGGATAAAAATGCAGTTATAGAAATCAGAGCATTTTGGAATCTTAAGAGCAATATATTAATACAAGTATTATATATTGCAGCAAAGAGATATATCTTACACAATTTTGTCATTTGAAACAAACACACATTATAGTAACTCTCTGTATACACACACACACACACACACACACACACATATATATATGTTTAAGGTAGGCTAGGCTAAGCTATGAGGTTTGGTAGGTTAGGTGTATTAAATGCATTTTCTTTTTTTAAAATTTTTATTTTGCTTTAAGTTCTGGGATGCATGTGCAGAACGTGCAGGTTTGTTACACAGGTATACGTGTGCCATGGTGGTCTTCTGCGCCCATCAACCCATCATCTAGCTTTTAAGCCCTACATTTCAACTTAACAATATTTTCAACTTACAGTGGGTTTATCTGGATGTAGCTAGTATTAGAAGTTGATGAGCATCTATAAGTATGTACTATATATCTATATGTATACATCACTCTTTGCCTCAGTATCTTCCACTGACTTCCCAATTCATTCAGAATAAAATCCAAAATCCTTACCATGGCTTACAAGGCTTTACATGACCTGTGTTCTGACACTTATGTGACCTTATCTTCATCTTCTCTTCCTTTCACTCACGATGCTTCAGCCACAATGGCCTCCTTGCTCTTCCTCAAATGGGCTGAGTGTTACCCTGCCTCAGAGGGTTAGCTTTTGCTGTTTCCTCTTCCAGGTATACCTTTGTCCTAGATACTGGCAAGTCTCATTTCCTTGCTTCTTTAAGTTCTCTGCTTAAATGGCACTGTATCAATAGTTCCTTGATCATCCTATCAAAAACCCAGGCTTTTGGTTTCCCAATCCTGTTACTCTCTTTCCTTTGACCTTGCTCTTTTCTCTCAGAGCTTTTTCACAGTCGATGCACTATGTATTTGTTTATGTTTTCTTCTCCTCCATTACAATGAAACTCCAGGGAGTTATTTGTTCCCTGAAAAATCTCCAGCTTCTAGGATCACGGCTGACACATAGTGACGTGCTCAGTCAGTATTTGTTGAATGAATGAAGGAATATTAACAAAGTTAGGCCTATATAGCACAACTCATCTCCTTGTTTACTGAATTGATGATCTGTGTCTTTATAAAGGACTTTTACCACTGTGAAATAGTTGAGCCTTGCTACATCCAACCAACTAACCAATAGACAAGTGAGTAAAGGATAGATGTATAACTAATAGGTTTAATAAACAAAACGAAATGAAAACAATCATTATTGGTTACATTAAAACAGGAAATGAAAGCCTCTCAGATTGTCAGACTTTGAAGATACATGTTCTTAAGGACAACTCTTTAGATGACATTATCTATGAGCCTGACTTTAGCCAAAGCAAATGTACAAATGAATTTTGCCTTTTGATGGTCTCGTCAACTTGATGTCTACAGACGATTCCATCTACTTCATCTATGTTGACTAGTGTGACCAATGGGTCTGCTGTATTCTCTGTCTACATTCAGCTAAGACTTTTCACTTCCCACAATTTCAGTATTCTCACGTTTGAGATCACAGGGTCACGCTTAATGACCTCTAAGGTTGCATCCTGTACTAATGTGTCTTCACAGCACTTCCTACAATTGAATTTGATGAATTAACTTTGTAGTGACCTTTTTCATGTACCGTACATAGAGATTTACTGTATTCTCTTTTTTTTTTTTTTTTTTTTGGACGGAGTCTCGCTGTCGCCAGGCTGGAGGCGGTGGCCAGATCTCAGTCACTGCAAGCTCCCGCCTCCCGGTTCACGCCATTCTCCTGCCTCAGCCTCCGAGTAGTGGACTACGGCGCCCAGGTCGCCCGGCTAGTTTTTTTTGTATTTCTTTAGTAGAGAAGGGGATCACAATGTTTAGCCAGGATGGATCCATCGAATCTCCTGCCTCATGTCCGCCCGTCTAACGCTCAAGTGCTGGGATTACGGCTTGGAGCCACCGCGCCGGCCGAGATTACATGTAATTTCTATGAGTTAAAGGATCATGCCAATTTTCTTCATTGCTAATACCCCAGCATTTAGTGTCTGACACAGTAAGTTCCCAATAAAAATCTGTTGATTGAATAAATTCTGGCATGAATGAAATAAATGAATGAAAGCGATTCTAAAAGGGTGTTCACAAACATACCAAGCTTACTTTTGATAACTTGTGGGAAGAGGTTATCATCTTCTTCCTACGAAACCTACCAATCTTATTTTATTTTTAAACTGGGGCTTTGAGATGTCATGATATCAATGGACCCATTTTAGTAATTTTCTGTTTCATTCTTCTTAAGTAGAAATCTTGCCTTTAATATTTTAATGTTAATGCTATCTTACAGGTACAGGGTCTAACTCACTTAAATCCATGCTCAGCACACGTAAAAAGCCAATGTTTTAATTTCCAAAGACATGCTTCAAACCCGGTGACATGAAAACAGTGCTGCCTGATTGGATTTTCCCCATAACGAATGGAGGCCATAAGAAGGACTTATGTCTAGTATCAATTATTCATACTCCAACAACTTGTGCATCCACAAGTTACAGCTCAACCTCTTTACCAACAATAAAATGCATCTTTGAACAGAATGCAGGTTGCTGTCAGGTAAAAATATATCTTGACTTGAACAATGGATATTTGCATCCATCCCTGGGAGGCATGGGCACAAGGCCATTACTTGGGTGAAACAGAACTGTCAAAACAGAACTGCGGCAAGAGAGGCCAAAGTACAACTTGAGATATTCTTGCTATTGAAACACCAGTCTATAAAGTTTGAAGAAGAGAAGGGAAATAGAACATTTCTTAAACCCACCTGCTCCTCAGATCAGCACAGTCAAATAAGCGATTCATTGCTAATGGCATGTTAGCATCATTAAATAACCAAAATAGTTTAGAAGTAATGATACCTCTGTAATTATAGGCTCTTTTTTCTTTGGGGTTGATAGTGAGGTAACTGAGGAAGTGAAATCTTGAGAAAAATTTAGGGCAGGACAATTCTTTTTTAATGCAATTGTCTATTGTGGTACACTAAATACCAGTAGCATCTCCCTAGATGGCGCATCACCTGGGATCCTACTGCACTGTTTCAAAAACCCCTTGGCCTGGGGTGACAGCGATGGTACCATTACTCATGATGAATCATACCCATTTAAAAAGCCAGCATAGAAAAGGGGTAGAAGGGGAGGAGGAGAGCTGCTTCTTATAATCACTTCGAATTTGAGAACTTTGGACTTATATCCAACTTTGCCCTTATTAGAGTATTTGTGCAACTACATTCTACACTGTAGATTATAGCTCTATAAAACACATTTGATAACTGATTCAACACATACTTCTTATTCAGTGCCTACTATGGGTGCTAGGTATAGAGTCGTGCATTGAGCGGACTTACCCCTGTTCTCAGGGAGTTTACAGTCTAGTGGAGGAAGGGCACAGAGCAGAAAGAAGTAAACACACATTTATTTAACTACATCTTGGGATAAGTGCTACGAAGGCAGCGTATAGGGAATGTTGATGCAGAATAATGAACAAGGTGTTGTTGGAGACCTGCTCAGATCAGGTTGTCAGTGAAGGCTTATTTCATGGTTTGGTATTTAACATGTGATCTGGCCTACATAGCGGCTCTTGTCTGTAATCCTAGCACTTTGGAAGGCCTGGGCAGGGGCATCGCTTGGGGCCTGGAGTTGGAGACCAGCCTGGGAAACATTGTGAGATCCCATCTCTACAAAAAATAAATAAAAAATTAGTTAGCCATGGTGTTGAGCACCTATTGTCCTAGCTACTCCAGAGGCTGATGCAAAAGGATTGCTTGAGCTGAAGAGTTGGAAGCTGCAGTAAGTCATTATTGCATCACTGCCTTCCAGCTTAGGCAACAGAGTGAGACTGTGTCTCTAAAAAGAAAAATTAAAAAAAGTAAGACCTGAGGAATGAGAAACAGTCAGCTATGTTCCAGATAGGAATCAGAATGTGCAAAGGCACTGAGTTTAGAAAGAGCATGTCAACAATAACCTGAACCAACAGTTGTGCAGAGAAGTGGCACAGCACAGTGGATAACAGCAAGGATGCTGTGGTCTCCCTGCTCAACTTTTCATGCCATGGTTAGATGTGTGACCTTGGAGAAGGTACTTAACCTCTCTAAAAATCAGTTTTTTCACCTGTTAAATGCAGATAACATTATAATTGTATGAGGTAGCATTTGTGAAGAGCTTAAAATAGTGTTTGATACACATTAAGTGCTATGTGTTTGTTAAATTAAAACAATAATATGTAGGAGAGTGGAAAGAAGTGTCAAGCAACTGGAGTCTGTATCCAAGGATTGCTACCAAAAAGCTGTCCCATCAGCAGTAACTTTGAACAAGTCTCTCATCTCTTCTGTGTGTGTTTTCTCACTTAATAAGTGTTACACAAAAATATCCTATGGTGTCTCTAAGAGTCTATATGATTCCTTTTTATTGGTTTGTTCATCCTTGACTGCTGCCATGCACATTTTATTCTTTTTTTAATTTTTTATTATACTTTAAGTTCTGGGATACATGTGCAGAACATGCAGGTTTATTACATAGGTATACATGTGCCATGGTGGTTTGCTGCACCCATCAACCCATCATCTACATTAGGTGTTTCTCCTAACGCTATCCCTCCCGTAACCCCCCACCTCCCAACAGGCCCCAGTGTGTGATATTCCCCTCCCTATGTCCATGTGTTCTCATTGTGCAACTCCCACTATAAGTGAGAACATGCAGTGTTTGGTTTTCTGTTCCTGTGTTCATTTGCTGAGAATGATGGTTTCCAGCTTCATCCATGTCCCTGCAAAGGACATGAACTCATCCTTTTTTTATGACTGCATAGTATTCCATGGTGTGCCACATTTTTTCCATCCAGTCTATCATTGATGGGCATTTGGGTTGGTTCCAAGTCTTTGCTATTGTGAATAGTGCTGCAATAAACATATGCGTGCATGTGTCTTTGTTGTAGAATGATTTATAATCCTTTGGGTATATACCTAGTAATGGGCTTGCTGGGTCAAATGGTATTTCTGGTTGTAGATCCTTAAGGAATTGCCACACTGTCTTCCACAATGGTTGAACTAATTTATACTCCCACCAACAGTAGGAGCATCTGCTGTTTCCTGACTTTTAATGATTGCCATTCTAACTGATGTAAGATGCTATCTCATTGTGGTTTTGATTTGCATTTCTCCAGTGACCAGTGATAACGAGCTTTTTTTCATATGTTTGTTGGCCGCATAAATGTCTTTTTTTTTCTCTAAAGACAGAGTCTGGGGGCAATCATAACTCACGGCCAACCTCCAACTCCTGAGCTTGAATAATCCTCCTGCCTCAATCTCCAGAGTAGCTAGGGCTATAGTTGCTCACCACCATACCTGACTAGTTACAAACTTCGTGTGTGTGTGGAGATGGCATCCCACTATGTTGCCCAGACTAGTCTTTAACTCATGGCCTCAAGCAACCCTCTTGGCTCAGCTTCCCAAAATGTTGGGATTACAGGTGTGAGCTACTGCACCTAGCCATTTTGTTCTTAAGAAGACAGTGGCCTTGCAGAAGTCTTCATCATCTGAAAGTTGGTTAGTGGTAGAGTTGAGACTAGAACCCAGGTCTCCTGCTTGCTTTCTCAAATAAACACATAATGCAAACACAGAACAGTTGAGAAGAGATGCTGGTCTATTTTAATATATTAGTTGATATTAAAAGATATTTTAATATCGGATATTTTTAAATATTTTTAAAAGATATCTGAAAGTGTTGGATGAACAAAATGTCAAATAGAAACAAAAGGTAAGTTGACCACTGACATTAAACCTTTTTTGTACTGTGTGCACATCCCTTTTCCCTTTACAGAACCACTCTCCACACCCTCCCCTCTATTTCTGCCCAGGAGTCTACACTGCTTGGACTGCATCAAGGACTTCCCTTGACACTTGTGCTTCTGGTTGGATATTTTTAAATATCCACATATTTTTAAAAGAATGAAAGTGTCTCAACCAGGGCCTTGGGAAGAAGTAGATGGCCACCCATACTGAGTAATTTGAAGAGAGTTCACGTGGATAGAGTGAAGTGAAACTATAAGCAGTAGTGCAGTACTCCATGACTAGCAGCAATAGGGAAAGCAGCCCTGGGTCTAAAAGGGCAAAGAGAAGCTTAAGAAATATAGCTGTTTGGAGAAGGCATCCCATGGGAATTGGAGTTTTGTTTGAGAGGCACCATCCAAATAAGTACTTCAAATAAGTATTCCATCCTCACTCTCCCTTTTCCTTCTGCTCTCCTGAATGGCCTCCCCATTGGCCAAATTCAACCAGGAACACAAGTGTCAAGGGAAGTCCTTGATGTAGTCCAAGCAGCGTAGACTCCTGGGCAGAAATAGAGGGGAGGGTATGGAGAGTGGATTTGTAAAGGGAAAGGGGATATGTACACAGTACAAAAAAGGTTTAATGTCAATGATCTTCTTACCTTTTGTTTCTGTTCGACATTTTGTTCATCCAACACTTTTAGATATCTTATGTCATGCCAGGTATTTGCTCAAAAAATCATTATATAATGAAGTGACGTGTGGTCCTCATTTTTATTTCTGCTGACATATTGTAAAGAACTTGTGCCAATATGATGGTCAATTCACATAAAAATTAAATAATGAGTTCATCTAAATTGTTTGATAGAATTATTCTATTAATTCATTTGAGTTTGGCAAAATCAATAGTTTCAGGTAAGTACTACTTTATGGCTGCTTATGCTGTACTAGGAGAAAAGGGTTAGTCATTGAAATCATTGTATTCTGCATGTAACACAGAAGGCAGGAGCCCAGGCTGAGCTTAACTGCTCACTCTCAGTATTTGAGGGACTGAGCACAGGGAGCGGTTCTGCCAAGATTTTCTTTGCATGAGAGAATAAGAAGTCTCTTAGGCAAGGTTCATCTAGGGGAAGAAAGAGTTAGAATTATGTTCGCATGAAAATGTCCTGTTTTTCAGAATTGTTTTAATATAATAAAAGCACAATGCCTATCACTAGAATTTGCCTAAAAAGATTATGAATTGACATATTTACAGTATCCAAAGCTGCAAAATGGGGATAATAAGAATACCTATGCCATGGGTTTGAGAGGATTAAATGTAAATTAAATGTAAATTGCTTAGAACAGTGCTTGGTGCACACACACACACACGCACACACACTTACTGTTATTATTTAAGGTAACACATTTCTAGGGACTATTCCATTGAGAATCAACGTTTTTACAGTGGTATTACTACTATTCAGAACGTGGATAAATGCACTATTTCTCTCCATACATATTAAATAATAATAGCACAAAAGCTGGATGCAATTTTATAACCCATTTTCAGCCAATTTTAGTGTTTTTGTTTCTTTTCAGAATATTCAGTAGTTTTTCAACTACTATACCCTGGAGAAATGGTAATGTGAAAACTACGGCATCTTATTTTAGTAAAATACCTTTAGTGTATCCTTTGCACATTGTTTCTGAAGTCTAAATTACATTAGAATCTATTCTATGGAAATACAATTCATGAAGCAATTATTTTCTGATATTTGGTTGGTATTCTTTTTATGTAAAAATGAGAAGCTTAATTTTGAGAATTATGAAAGTGCCTCTCCCAAACTGACATGTTGTCCGGTTCCCACTAAGTGAGTCATTCAAGGTGAGCGCATTCCTCTCATGAAGGGGCATGTGTTAATACTGCACTTAAAGGCATGATCTAACTCTATCTGTACTGACATGTATCATCAATTAAAAATTATGAAACTACAGCCTTTGTTCAGTTGTCTGACTCATACCTTAGATTATGGACTACAGTTAGAATATGTTACTCTCTATAAACTCACTTCCTCTAATTCTTAAAGTTATTTTAATATTCCTTCATGTCAAATATTAGTTGCTTACTTAATATATTCAATCATTTTTACCATGTCCCAAATATCATGCAGGTACTCCCTGAGGACTACAAATACCCAAGGGACAGTCTTGACTCTCAAAGAGCTTAGAATCTAATGGAGGAGACAGACATTTACACAAATCTATTACAAGGCTGCAAGAGAGGTATTGGATTAGGTACCAAAATGGCTGGAGGTGGGAAATGATTAATTCTGATTGGAAAATTTACCAGGGTCCTCTTCTCCAGATATCAGCTCTTTACCTAGATCTGGAAAGATGAGGAGGGTTTCCGCAGCATAAGTGAGGGTTTATCTATCCTCAGGCTAGGAGGTAAGGGAATTAGTACTATGCGTTCAGCTGGTGGCAAGGGACACAGAGGGTGGTCTCCAAATGCATTTCACAGGTAAAGCAGGAGTTTAACTCTGAATGCTTTATCCCTTTGGATGGCTTTCAAGTTCCTTTCAGGTCAGTAGGGAAGATGATATGCAAAATGTGTGGTAATCAAGACATTAACTGATAAGGTACAAAAATGGGGAATCAGATCTCTTGGATCTCTTCAGATTTTAGTCAGAAAAAAATTATTCATCTTGCAGGGTATGGAAACAATGCAAGGTATCTTATTCATTTATCAGCCATGACCAAACGAGATTCAGAAAATGATTCCCTTGCTTCTTCCTCATGCTCAGAAATAGCAGGTATGGACCAGGTGTGGTGGCTTACACCTGTAATTTCAGCACTTTGGGAGGCCAAGGCAGGAGGATTGCTTGAGGCCAGAAGTTCGAGATCAGTCTGAGCAACATAGCAAGACCCTGTCTTTACAAAAAAATAAACAAATTTGCTAGGTTTCATGGCGCGCACCAGTATTCCCAGCTACTGGGGAGACTGAGGTGGGAGGATCATTTGAGCCCAGGAGTTGAGGCTGCAGTGAGCCAATGTCATTCCTCTGCACTCTAGTCTGGGCGACAGAATGAAACCCTGTCTCTAAAGAAAAAACAAACAACAATTAAAAAATAAATGACAGGTGATACACACTCAAGAGCTATTCATGACTGGGTTAGAAAAAAGGAGAACAGAGGCTGGGCACGGTGACTCATGCCTGTAATCCCAGCACTTTGGGAGGCCGAGGCAGTTGGATCACCTGAGGGTCAGGAGTTTGAGACTAGTCTGGCCAAGATGGTGAAACGCTGGCTTTACTAAAAATACAAAAATTAGCTGGGTGTGGTGGCTCGCGCCTGTAATCTCAGCTACTTGGGAGCCTGGGGCAGGAGAATTGCTTGAACCCGGGAGGTGGAGGTTGCAGTGAGCTGAGATCATGGCATTGCACTCCAGCCTGACCAACAAGAGCAAAACTCCATTTAAAAAAAAGAAAGAAAAGTAAAAGGGGAGCAGAGCAGAAATAGAAATCAAAGTCTAAATTTTTAAAAAACCAATTTCTCCTTCATGCATCCAGAGAAGGCAAATATTCCTAACACATGTTCCCACCGTTCCAAATATTTCCTTGGATTGGATGTTATTTTTAGGGAAGGCATTCAGGATTAGGTTAGGTAGCAACTTGATCCACTGAACACTCATCTGGGAACTTGTCTTGGAACTATTTTCTTGATGAAGACTAAATATCTTGGAACAGAGGTGAAACAAAGGTTAGAACTGGCACTATTTTAAGACTCGTCCATAAAGGTATGTGGTATGTGCTGCACTTCACTCCCTGCCTAATACGATGGGCCTTAGTCTAGCTCATAAATGAAGTTCATGAGAAACACAAGCCTTGTGTATATCTTTTCAATATTTCTTAGGAATGTAGCACTTATCTAGTTAATGCGGCCCTTGAATGTTGCCAGCTCCATTCTGCTCTTGTCGGTTAAATGAAAGCAATTTGATCACAGTCAAGCATGGCCTTGGATTCTTTCAGCTGTTGAGTTGGTGCATTCTCGTTAGAACGAAGGTATTATTTTCTACGTTGCCTAAACTCTAAATAATCAATTTAAGGAGAATAAGATAAAATATCTTTGCTATGGTACACCCACTACTAAGATGGCCCTCAAAGCTCTCTGCCTTTTGGTTTCCATGTCCTTGTGTAATTCCCTTCTCTTTTATGTGAGATGAACTTAGTGTCCTGGTTCTAGAGAACAGATTATGGCAAAAGTGATGGATATCACTTCCAATATTAGATTTCAAAAGTCTGTGGCTTCTGTCTTTCTAGCACTGTCTTCCACTCCATGGTTCTTGTTTGATTGCTTGCTCTAGGGGAGCAAGTTGACATATTTAAAGTTGTCCTATGGAGAGGCCCATATGCCAAGGAATTGAGGGTGGTTTCTGGCCAATAGCTAGTGAGAAAATGAAATCCCTAGCTCAAAGCCTTGGAGGGACTGAATCCTGTCAATGACCATGCATGGAAGTGAGCTTGGAAGCAGATACTTTCTTAGTTGTACATTGAGATGACGGCAGCCTGTGACAGTCCCTGAGTCAGAAGACCCAGATAAGCCACCCTCAGATTCCTGATCCATAGAAACTGAGATAATACATGTTTCAAGCCACTAAGTTTTGAGTTAATTTGTCACACAGCAATGGATAATGAACGCACCTGTTTATAGAAGTGGTAAGGCTTGGGAGTGGGGCATAAAAGAAAGAGAATATGTATATTCAGTTGCATCTGTCAGAGTCACCAACCCAGGTGATCTTTGTGACAGATGTTCTTCATATACTGTTTATAATCATTGCAACCACCTGGCAAGGATGGTGTTAGTTATATAGTTTGGATGAAACTGAGGTTATGGAAATGTTATTTGGCTCCGAACATGTAGTTAGAAGATGACAGAGATGAGAGAGGAACCAAAGTCTCCCTTACTCTGAAGCCTTGGTTCTGTCCTCTGCATTAGAGGGGTGTTAGAAGCCTGAGTGGGGTTAACTAGGCTGGAAATCAGAATCACCTGTGGTTTGTTTTATAGTTAATCATGTCACTTTCCTTTTCTGGAGGTCCTGACACTGTTTAAACTAACCATACTACACAGTACAGTTGCACCCGAAGAGTTTTGCCCTTGTACAAGTTCAGCCATATGCCATGCAGCTTGGGCCCCAAATCAGAGAATAAAAACTATGCATTACAGATAGGTTTTGATTGAGAACATAGTAGTCCTTAGATGCCTCTGTGGTGATTAACAAGGTGACCATATGACTTTGGCATGCTGATGTTAGGTCATTTTAATTAAGTGAAAAATTAAAACAACAGTACCCAGAGCTCCACTATTTGATGAGCTTCATATATAGTCTTATGTGTCCCAGTCCCTTCCTCACCTACAACCAAAAATTGGCAAAATGAGTTTGGTTAAACAAGGACAAGTAGAGTGGATGTATGATGAGTGCTGCCTTCATTTGGTTGTGGGAACAAGATTATGAAAAAACAGAAGGGTAGCCTACACCTTAGGAAGATGTAGGTAGCCCCAGATGATCCTGTAGTGGCAGTTTGCCTTCTGAAGCTGGGTAGGCAGCTGCAGAATTGATTAGACTCTGAGAACAGGCTGCGGCTCTGTTTCACCAGCTCTAACATCAGGTCTAAGGTCTCTCTCCTATCATCAGCCCTTCAGCTCTTGCAACAGCTTTCCTGCCCATGGCTCTGGAGAGGGCCAGATAACCCTCTCACTGCTCATGGTTCCCACACAAGTTACGGCCTTGCTTCCATGGGAGTGGACTCTCCACACACATAAGTGAAAGACATCACAATTAGCTGACAAAGTCCATAGTTTCTTCTGGAGGAGATGATTGGAGTGGTCTCTTTTTCAATGACTTCCTGCTATTTCACTGTGTTTTTGCATAGATTTCTCTAGAGCAGCACTACCCAATAATGTAGGTAGCCCCTAGCCACATGAGGCTATGCAGCATTTGCAGTGGGGTTAGTGAGACAGATGAAGTAAATTTTTCATTTAATTTCATTTCAATTAATTTAAACTTAAATGACCATATGTAGCTGGTGACTGTTGTGTTGGATAATACAGTTCTAGAGGTTGTTCTCATTGTATTGTTGTTTTGTTAATTTATTTTGGGCTGATATTTATTGGACACTTTCTATGTGCCTGGCACTATACTTAGAATGTTGTATATATTCATCCAGTTTTTGCAGAATGCGATGAGATTGATAATATTATTTACATTTTCCAGAGCAGAAAATTGAATCTCAGAGATGAAGTAGCCTGCTTCAGATCACTCAGGCAGGAGACAGGATTCAACATAAAGTCTGTCTGGCTCCAGCCCTGTGTTTCCTTTACAGAAGAATGAGGCAAAGTCAACAGGAATAGAGGGTTAAAAAAATGGACACAAGACAATGAAAATATAATCTACGTTATAATAGGTTCTTTCATTTTATTGCTTATTGTAAACACTTTGGCCACAGCAAATGTTAGTTTTTTAAATAACCATAATTCAAAGCTTTCACATCCTATACTATTTTTCCCCAAGCATCATCATCTATGAAAACAACCAGTGAACTCCAACAGTCTATACTTGTAATGTGCGCATTTATGCTATTATGACACTTAATACAAATAGTAAAAATACTCATCTATTGTAGGCTTATGGGTTTGTAAAATGCCTTATGGGAGGCCATAAACAACTCAAAGAAGAGAGATGGTGTGGACTGAACTGGCTTCTATTTGGGGAAAATTTGCAGAACGTAGGAGGTATGCAATAAATGTTATTGATGGTGAAGATGATAAAACTCTATTTCTGCTGGTCTTTCCTTTCCATTTTTCTTGAAGAATATATGGTATATTTGTATTCAGCATTCTCAGAATCATCACAGGGACCCTGGCACTTTGAGAGTCATAGCTGCAGTGTAATTGGGTCTGACCACATGCAGAAGAAAAATAAATTAAAGCATAGGTACTATTAAAATTGTGCTGAAAACTTTATGTAAATCGGGGAGCCCCTCACTAGAACAGGCTGAAACTCCTGAATGCTTCGCATCCTCATGTATAAGAAAATAATCAGTGCTTAAAAATCAAGGAAGTCATTCAAAACAAATTCAGCCTTTGGACCTTACTGGCAGGTAGATTATATTTCAGTCAGATCAATATCTTTCTAATATAGATATTTGAAAGTCATATATACTACTTATAATGATGTAGTAAGTTTCTTATCTGCAAGTATAGGTACTATAACTTAAACCTTAAAATGCTTCATTTGATTCCTTAATTCAGCAAAATTCTTGGCACTTTTTGGGATTTCACTGAATTTTGATGATGATATTGGATTAAACATTTTAGATTTAATCGTAAAATGACACAAAAATCTAATCATCTATTTCCAATGTTCAATATACAATATTTATAAATACCTGAAACAACTCATATAAAAATATAAAATGTTAAGGTCACTCACAGCAAAATACAGCACATTAGAATTATTTATTATACATATAAAGGTAGGCACTTCATAAAATTTGCATTTTGGCAAAAGGCAACAGTTTGATGTCAGTATCTTAATTTTGTTACTAACTTTTTTAAGAGAATAGATTATCAAAATTTTACAAAAAGAAAAAAATAATAGTTTCAAAGATTTCCACAGAAGGGAATCTGAACTTCATTTCCCATTCTTCCTTCTTTTTGCAAGCCTGTTGTGTATCTTCATGGTCAAGTTCTGAGATTTTTGCTCCCTGACCTGAAATCCTGTGGGAATGTTTGATTTCTCATCTTTTACTCAGAAGTGATGTATCTGCTACCTGTGGAACTTGATACAATTTTGTTTTCTCCCCACAGTTGGAATAACCTTTATTCTGATCCACTATACAGTCAGATGATGTTTAGGTGATAGTAGCTGGCGTTGAAGAGTTCTTGGCTTCAAGTGGTTGTTGAGTCTTTTTGGTCTTGTTTTAACTCCGTAATTAAATAAATAAGATCCAACTCTTTCTGTTGTATTCACTATTGAACACATAGAAATTCACTTCACACCCACCTAAAACACGAGCAGAACTGTTGAGGCCCAATGGACCCATCTACTGTTTGATTTTGTTATCCCTTCTGGAGCATGTCTCTACCAAGAGCTTCACAAAGCAATCTAGTCATTACTCTTTCTTGTACTAAAACCAGAGCACCCATCCTGTAACTTCCACCAGGACCTCAAGCAGTGCTAGGCACATAGTAAGCTCTTAGGCACTTAAAATACATTTATTGATGAATGAAAGAATGAACAATTCTAGTTCTGACTTTTAAAGCTACGTAGAATAAAGTTGCTTCCTTGTGTAGGCCAAATCATTCTCCCATCCTACTTAGATCTTCTTTTTTCCAGGATCAATACTGAAACTTCCTTCACCTTGGCCTTAAACAACATGATTATCAGATATTTTGTCAATTACATTACTCTTCTCTGAATGTGCTTAGGTGGATCAGTGGATCTCTTGAAATGTGGTTCCATAGAACCAAACATTAATACTCCAGATGGGGTCAGCTTTGAGCAGGGTAGAAACCCTGTATCTCCTAGCAGGGATACTCCACCTGACATATTATCTGACCCCAAAAAGTATTCCTTGGAGCAATTCTTTCCTGCCTGTTTCTGAGTAGAGGCATTTTATTCCAGGCAAGATCACCCATTGGCACATGTTCTGTTCTGGGAGATAGATTATTTCCTTGGGTTTCCAGGATAAGGAGGGGGTGGAGAACGCTGTGCTGAGCCCTGTGGGGTGGGGGAGTATGGAGGAGGCAAGTCTGCACAGTGTTCCATCTCATGGTCGTAACCGTAGGGAGGTGGTGCTGCTGAAAAAGAAGGGGAAGAGAACATCAGGGAGTTAGCAAATATTTGCATTTCTACTGTGTTGAAGCCACTGGGCTAGACACTTTGGGAAGGGACATAAATTGTGGCTGCAAAAATCTTAGTTTTATTAGGTCAAGACCACATATGTATGAAAGGGTGAGTGCTCTAAAATGTGGTATCATGGGTCAAAGTGTTAAGAATTGGTTGTTTAGAGAAAGTTTCTTGAAAATATGATGCTGAAGGGGCAGAAAGAGAAGCTGAGGGACAATTCAGGTTGATCAAAAGCACTGAAGCGGGAGAGCCCTTCAGCTCAAGCAAAACGTGCATGAAAGGGAGAATGGGAAAAGACAATGAGGAGTCTAGTTGTATCACCATGGTGGGCTCTGAATGCAATGTAGAATGTATAACATGTAGTTATCAGAGATTCTTTGATCATGGTAGTGAATATGCTTTGGGAAGAGCACTCAGCAGTTGACAGAGGCAGAGGCAGATCAAAGCAAAGCTGCAACAATGTAATGGCATATGTGAGGGAATGATAAGGGACTCATGACAGTGAAGGGAAAAACATCCTAACAGTCCTGGAGCAACCAAGTCTTTAGATGATGACTGGGTGTGTGGAGAAAGGGTAGAAAGTGAAAGAAGGGATTGAGGTATTGGGTACCCAGTACAGGACTCCTATAATTGGAGGGGGGTGGAACTATTGCAGAAATATGAAGAAGAAGACAAAAAAGGAGGACAAATAGGTTAGGAAATAAAGATGAATAATTTAATTTTCTGCATCTTACTTGAAAATTTTCTTAAATTAACTTTTACTGTACCATATGTCAGTGTTTTAAAAGTTTTAAATTTTAAATTATTTTATTTTTTGAATTGACACATAATAATTGTACATATTCATGGGGTAAATAGTGATGTTTTGATATGTATAATGTATGATAATCAGATCAGGGTAACTGGTATACCCATCGTCTCAAACAGTTATCATTTCTTTTTGCTGGGAACATTTAGCATCTTCCTTCTACCCATTTGAAACTATATTATTATTGACTATAGTCATCCAGTGGTATAGAACGCTGGAACTTATTCTTCCTATCTAGCTGTAATATTATATCCCTTAACAAATTTCTCCCTATCCATCCCTTTTTCCTACCGTTCTCAGCCTCTAGTATCCTCTGTTCTACCTTTTAATACACTTTATGACTATGCATAAATGTCTATTTTGTAGTGGTCTCAGTTCCTTTCTCTAGTGTTGAAAGAGAAGTACTCCTTGAGCTGAAATTTATCTGTGCTTCCAAGAACTGAATCATTTTGCAACATCTGAGCAACTCCCTCAGCAACTAATCTGATGAATTGCCAGTAGTTGAATCATCCTCAGGATCCTGATTCTGCTTGGAAACGGACATGCCTTAATTGTCTACTGCAAATGTAACCCAAATCAAAGACCAGTGTCATAATAATGCAAATAAGTGGGCAAGCTTTTAATACTAGAGTGGCAGAAAAGAACAGACAACATTTCAACAAACTTTTCTAAATGTCTTCTATTAGGTTGATGCAAAAGTAATTGCAGTTTTGCCGTCAAAGTAATTGCAAAACTGCGATTGCTTTTGCATGAACCTTAATTTGTACTCTTTGCAATAAGAATTTGACAGTGTTCTGATAAACAGACATAGACATACATAGCGCTTCCACCGATATGCTGACAAAAGCTATGTTTTTGATATGGTTTGGCTCTGTGTCCCCACCCAAATGTCATGTCAAATTGTAATTCCCAGTGTTGGGGGAAGGACTTGGTGGGAGGTGATTGGATCATGGGGGTGGATTTCCCCTTGCTGTTCTCAGGATAGTGAGTTTTTACAAGATCTGGTTGTTTCAAAGTGTGTAGCACTTCCCCCTTCTTTCTCTCTTCTCCTGGCCACGTGAAGATATGCTTGCTTCCCCTTCACCTTCCGCCATGATTGCAAATTTCCTGAGGACTCGCCAGCCATGCTTCCTGTACAGTCAGTGGTACTGTGAGTCAGTTAAACCTCTTTTCTCCATAAATTACCCAGACTCAGGTATGTCTTTATAGCAGTGTGAGAATGGATTAATACAATTTTCTTCTGGATCTTTTTAGTTTGCCTATCTTTGCCAAGAGCTTGATGATTTGAATCACTTACTGATTGCCCTGTACTTGGAGGATGTGAGGAAGCAGAATTGAGCCACTGAAGAGAAGAGGAAGATGGAACCATAGAACTGAGTGGGATGTCCCCTGAGCACTCCTTTATGGAGCAAAAGTCTTGCAAGTCTCTAGTGGGCTGGGCAGGCTGAGGGTGTTCAGCCAAGAACATAGCTCTGTAAATAAATCAGCAAGGATGCATACATACAGTTTCCCCAATGCTCCCTCAGACCCTTGGAGGCTGGGCTACTCCAAGCTCTGTTTCCTGCAACAAAATGGAGTAAGTCCTGTGGAGTCTAAATACACATTCCCTCTGCATTATACCCACTCCTCAACTTCATTACATCTAGGAGCACTGAGACAAAGAGATTTATAATAAACTTCATCCAAGCCAAGAATGAAACACTGCAGCCTCCATGGAAAATAGGAAGTTGCAGCAGGAAACCCTTTGCACCGTTTCATATAAGCATGTGGTTCTATGCTGCTTTTCTGCCAAAGCTTTTCCCTGCCTCCCACTTGAGGAGCACACACCAACTGATTCTGCAGATTGACTCTACATCATTCTCTGTCATGAAGCCATGGCATGTGTTTATGCATCTCTAACAAAGCGTTTATATTCTGCCATCTGCATAAAAACTGCTGGAGGACATTTCAGCAAGAATCCCTATGGTTTATGCAGCTGCATGTTGAACATGAAAATCTAAGATATGACAGTGGTCTTTCATTCATATAATCTTTGAACTTCGATAAAGTTCTGATGTAATATTAAAAAGTGGTATTTTGAGGACTACCCACCAAGAAATAAACATGGCATATCTTTTCTAATAGCCACTGGAAGATGTTTGAAATAATATTTGTATAACTGTTGGCTGTATTATCATTCTTTCTTGCACATAATAAAGTTTTACTGGAAGTAAACTTTTCAAAGTATCAATTTTAGAATTCCTGATTAATCCTAAGAGGTTTTGTTCTTTTTTTACAGCTCAAATCATACTTACAAGTTATATGGATGCAGCTGGAGATATGGTGCTTTTGAAATCTTTTCATAACCAATATTCTAATCTCCTATTTAAGTAGAGTAAATAGGCCATTTATCCTCAATGTCTGATATAGCTGTCTACAGTATTTAAAACATTTAGCAATGCCATGAAATTCGGAGAAGAAATGTAATGTTTTCTATCCACTCAGTCCAATATTTCGAAAGCTAATGTGGTGGGAAGATGCATGGTGTTACCCAAACACTTCACGATTATTTCAGAAAATTTGGAAGCAGAAGAAAATCATCCATAATTTTGTCACCCCAATTTAACAAATAATATCTTTGTATACTGTCTCTTAGTCATTTGTGTGTAGTTGCATCCTTGCAGTCACAGAGCATGGTCTATACTTTTTATTATATATTATATATAATATATATCATATATTATATATACTTTGTATTATAACATAAGTCTTTTCATTCTGCTGCATATTCTTCATAAGCTTTATTAATGGCTGCCTTAGAAGTTATTCCATCCACCATTCACTATTTTGAGGTTAATTTTTTATTATAATTAATGTAGTGATGAATATCTCCTTACACATAGACTTTTTTATTATTTTGATTTTTTTAAGAATAAAATTCCAGAAATTAATTAGCTGGCTTAAATAACACATACATTTTATTGCTTAGAACACATTATAAAACTACTTTCAAAAGAATTGTTTCAACTTGTAAGGGTATACAAGTATATTACCATTTAATATTTTAGTAAATGAAGTGAAAAATTTAGGTCTTTATTTTACTTGATAATTTCTTTGCTAATAGCTAGGTCTGGCACTGTTTTACTCATATTGAATGAATTTTGTGCTGTTGTTCTGGACTGGTGAGTTTCTAAATGATGATCTTAATTTCAATCAAGATATAAGTAAAATATTAAAAAGTACACAAAATTATATGTCTTTTAATAAAAACCCTTCGTCAAAATGGTTTATTATATAATTTTTACCTTACTGACATTCTGAAGTTTAAACCTATGCATAACAAAACACATGGTTATTCACTGAAAACGTCTCTTCTGTGTTGTTTCCAAGTTTAAAAGTTAGTCTTTTTCAGATAGTTGATACATAACTGTCCTGTTTCTGAGTTTACCTATTTAAATTTATATATTTAATGCTTTTCTACATCTGTTATTTTATTTGGCATATTTTTGCATCAAAGTTTATGTTTTCTAAGATTTCGATTTTGGTTAAGCCAAATTATCTAAATGTGGCTTATTAAATAATCCTCACATTTTACATCCTTTGGCTATGTCTCCTTTAGAGTATATATAATTCTAAACTACCTATTCTGTTCCAATGACCAAGGTATATCTTTTTGTACCAGACACACCTCAGTTTAATTACTACTGATTTTAAATAGTTTTAATACCTGGTAGAACTGATGAATCTCATGCCTTATATTTAAAGACAATTTCTTATTGTAAACCTTCTTATCTACTCTCCCCCAAAGCCCACTACTCAAAACTGTCCTAACCCCACCCAGAACAGAGGGTTTAAATAAAGGCCCACACAGCTCCTGGCAAGACCTCCGATACCCCCATCCCCAGCCACATAAACTCAATACTGCCCATTTATCCTCTACAATGGCTTAATATGCAAAGATATATAGTATAACCTATTGTTCCCCTTCCACTCAGATAGCATCAAGATAAATTCCATCAAGCCTCACATGCCTCTGTCATCATGAGAAAGACAGGTTTCCTTATTGCAGACCTTTAATTCTGGAAGGCTTTGCACATTGATTTATTACTTTTCCAGACGTTCCCCACCCGCTTCACTGTGCTCAGTGGAGCACAATCTGTCACCTCACCCTCTTTCGCTGTCTCCACTGTGCAACTCCGGCTTTCAGAATGAGAGTTCTCTTCTGACCCTGTCTGTTTTCTTGAGAAATTAGATCTGCTGAGAAATCATCTACTGAGAGTCAGAAAGCTGAGGGGATTTTTGAGTTTTGAGATGAAAGAAGATGCATGAGACGGTTAACTCAGGAAGTGGAAAGGAACATTCACATCACCTTTTTACTCTAATTAAAATCTGATTTTCCAGGAGAGGATGGCTTCCTCAGCAGCACTACCAAAGCAGAGCTATTCTTTTTCTCCCACATCCTACCACCTATAGGGCCAGGAGGTGCTCAGGCTGTTCATAATCTTCATAGCCACTTTTCAAACTATTATTTATTCTTAACTCTTTAAAACATTTTGTAGCGGCCAGGCGCGGTGGCTCAAGCCTGTAATCCCAGCACTTTGGGAGGCCGAGACGGGCGGATCACGAGGTCAGGAGATCCAGACCATCCTGGCTAACACTGTGAAACCCTGTCTCTACTAAAAAAATACAAAAAACTAGCCGGGCGAGGTGGCGGGCGCCTGTAGTCCCAGCTGCTCCGAGGCTGAGGCAGGAGAATGGCGTAAACCCGGGAGGCAGAGGTTGCAGTGAGCTGAGATCCCGCCACTGCACTCCAGCCCAGGCGACAGAGCGAGACTCCGTCTCAAATAAATAAATAAATAAATAAAATAAAACATTTTGTAGCATATAAGCCTTTTTTTTTTTTTTTTTTTTTT
>NW_016803880.1:4085879-4138525 GCF_001698545.2 Rhinopithecus bieti | reverse complement strand
TGATGGAGTCTTGCTCTGTTGCCCAGGCTGGAGTGCAATGGCCTGATCTTGGCTCACTGCAACCTCCGCCTCCCAGGTTCAAGTGATTTTCCTGCCTCAGCCTCCCGAGTAGCTGGGACTACAGGCACCTGCCACCATGCCTGGCTAATTTTTGTGTTTTTAGTAGAGACGGGGTTTCACCATGTTGGTCAGGCTGGTCTCGAACTCCTGATCTCATGATCCACCCAGCTCGGCCTCCCAAAGTGCTGGGATTATGGGCCTGATCCACCATGCCCAGTCTGCCATGTGCTTTTTTGTAGTACATATGCCATGAAAAGAGAAGCATATACCATGCCTTTTTTTTTTTTTTTTTTTTTTTTGATGGAGTAGGTGCCTTGCTATTTTGCCCAAGCCAGGATCAAACTTGAGATCTTCCTGCCTTAGCCTCAGTAGTAGCTGGGGCAATCTTATACTACTTCTTGTTATCAATATCTGTGGTCTGCCCTACCCCAAACCTTCATTCACTGAAGACTTAACATCTGGCCCATGGTCTCTCTTTCCTCCACAACTTCTCTTATCATTCTTGTGATTTCAACATCCACCTAGCCCTGCCTCTCAAGTCCCTTGACTATTTTTCCTTTAAAATCTCTTCACCCTTGTTGTTGGCAATAACAGTGCTATTTTGTAAATGTTAATTAATAAATCTGACCAGCACCCTTTAGTATCTTTCTAGAATACTCATTCCACTGCGTCTTGGACTTCACCTGCATTTCCAATTTACTAATGGCAATTTTAAAGGAATTCAAACTGATGTCACCTCTTTCCTGTCATGGTGTCCTTTGTTATTCATCACTGATTTATGGGCCATCACTAAAATTACTCTTTTGCACCTATTGTCAATGTTCTTATCTCTTTCTCCATTGCCTGGAAGAACCCCAACCCTTATTAAACCCAACACTTTGGTTATCCTGGATCAAGAGCTAGGAGCTTAATGTGACTAGAGAAAAATGCACAATCATGCTGCATGATTTCACTTTGAGTAAATGACCATTTTCTTAAGTGTTGTGGCCTTTGCCCTTGCTTGGAAGCTATACATTTCTTTGGGCATCTTATACTCTTCATTTTCTGAGATTCCCGTTGCAGGCTTTTTTGTTTTCTTCTTAACCTCAAATACCCCCTCAGTTTTCTTCACTCTCAGCAGAAGACTTGCTTCTTATTTCACTGAGAAAATTGGCACGAGCAAAAGAGAACATCCTTTGACCACCAAATCTACAACTCATTGAAACTGTGTTTATGTACTTACTGCCTTACATATGCTGTACGTAATAAAGTGTCTCTGATCGCGCTGTACATAATGAATTGTCTCTGATCCCATCAAAGGCTAGCCCCTCTACTTGTGTAATGAATGCCTTTCTTCCTCAGACTTAAGGACGCTGATGTTCAACAATCTCTTCTATCTTCCGTATTCATCAGTTTCCTCCTTTATCTTTACCATCCGTGTACTTGCAAAACACAAGTCACTACCATCTGGCTTTCTCAATAAGAAACAAACAAACAAACAAAAAACAAAACAAAACAAAAAAACAAAACAAAAAACCTCTTGACTTAATGTCCATCTCAGTCTTCTCTACCCATTTTATAGCAAAATTTTGTACTTGCTAGTTCTACTTCATCATATAATATACTCATACATTTTGTCTGCAGCATTAATTCTGTAGCCATAGTTAATATGACATCAAAGAAGGTTTTCTCAGTTCATGTTTGAATTCTCTGATTTGTACTAAAAACGTTTGCCTGGGCGAAGACTTGACCACATTAATGTATCCATTTTGTTTCATTCCAGTGTCTTCAAGGTGAAGCCATTTTCATAGTCACAATATTATTATAGAGAATTTTTCCAGCATGCATTTTTGATGTGTAAAGAAGTTACACATCACATGAAGCTTGTTTTTAATATTCAGTACAAACACAGAAGTTTTCTTTAGTATGAACATAAACTTGTGATCTCTAAAAAGGTTTGATGAGTACTCAAAATTCTTCTCATGTCATTGCACATACTAATAAGCTTTCTGTCATGTGTGAAATCAGTGATGCAAATGGGGTATTTATTTCTTAATGAAGTATTTCCAAGAGACTTGGAAGACTACAGGCCAGTTGTTTTATTGAATGTTCCTCAACTTGGGTTTATCAGATATTTTCTCATGCTGAGATTTAGGCTGTGATCTTCCAGGTGGAACCTACATACATGAAATTGTGTTGTCCTCAGAGTAACACACTCAAAGGTGCATGATCTTTATCTGTCCTTTAGTAACTGTAAAGTTACTATTTTTCACCTGATAACTGACAAGAAATCTGGTGGACACTTTAATACCTGCAAATATCCTCCTCAGCACATTCTCCTCTAGATTTAGCATCTGTTGATGATTTTTGACTAACTCTTTCTTTATGATGGTTTTAAAATAATTTTTTCAATTCTATAACTCCCTTCTACATTTATTCTTTGACATTCTTCTGTTAGGGAGAGCCCCATTCCCCTGCCCAATTGTTTGCCTATCCTATCTATCACCTGTCTGTCTGTCTGTCTATCTATCTATCTATCTATCTAGCTATCTATCTATCTATCTATCATCTACCTGCCTACCTATATCTATCTATCTATCATCTATCGTCTTCAGAGGACTCAGTAATATACCTCAAATCTCAATTTTCTTGATGGCACTGAATCTCTTGCTTTCCTTTTGTTAGCATTTGACTTTTATATCTTTGCCAAGCCTTTTGTTACAGTTTTACTGTATCATTTTCTTTCAGATGTGTAGATCCCAAACCTGCTGTAAGACAAGGGTTACTATGATCACTTTCCTTTGTTTACACTGAAGTTCTGAAAAGTAGTTGAAATGGAAAACTTGAAAATTCTTATCTTCATGTGGACAATTTAAAAAATAATTGCGATTAAAGAGGACATCTGTTCATTCTACCCAATATAGCAGGAATGAAAAACTTTTGGAAGGTCACTGTCCAACATAGGGTCAGGGATGACAGCTGAATGACACTGCTTTCACCTCGTGTAGAGTAATAATGTTCACTTTATGGCTCCCCACTGTACACTTTCACCTTTGCTAAATTACGCTCTCTGCATTTATCTGACCTGTGGGCTGTAGGACTATACAATAAGTTGGGTTGTTATCTCAATTATCGTAGGGTTAATTAATTAGTGTGGGTAAAAGCATTTTGTGTTTCCACAGATAAAAGATTTGAAAAATATTCAATACTATTATATGTTGCTTCCTAAACCTTTAAGCAAAAGCTTAATTAGCGACTTTGAGAAGGAAATGAGATGTAATCATGCACATTATGTTTTGAAGACCTAGTTTTTTTGGCCGTAAAAATGTTTTCAGCATGAGGTTCATTATGTTTCTTCCATTATTCAGTTCTGAGATGAATGCATTTAATAAAAATACAACATATTCCTGTGATCTGAAAGTATAAATGATGCTACTATAAAGTTTAAAAAACATGTTTCCATCTGCTAAGTGAAATTTCAAACCCAAGAAAACATGTGACCTTACATTACTATAGTGACATTTAGTATCTTCTGACTTTATTCAAAATTTGAACTTACAGAAAGGTAAAATAAAATATTAAACATTTTATACAAATATTTAAACATTACTTTCAATTAAACTTTTTTGATCAAGCTAATGAGTATCTAGAACGTTATCGGCAAAGCAATTCTTTATACCTTCTCTACAATTGATGTCTTGACTTTCTTTTGTTTTTCTCTTGGGTAATGGGTAGACCAAGGGAAAAATTGACAGCTATAAATAATAATAAAAATAATTCCATCTATTTTTTCTCTTATATTCCAACATCTTTACAGTAACCCTTTCAATATTCTTGCAAGTTGGGAATACTTGAAATTGCACGTTGCTTTTGTAGTGAGTACATCCCAGGGTGAAACTTAAAGTCAATTCCCTAGGATACTGATATATGATTAAATCAGGTCTTTTCATGAGTTGTGTTCATCATTCATTCAGCTGAGTGCCCATTATGTGCCAGGCCTGGTCTTACATGCTTGGAATAGAGTGTTGAACAAAATAGACCAAGATCTCTGCCTCACGGAGTTCATATTCTAGGAAGAGGAGATGAACGATAAACAGTCAACATAATGATTAGCTAAACTATACAATATCTTAGAAGATTAAAAGCACTCTGGATAAAAAGCAGAGCAGCACAAAGAGAATTGGGATGCTGTCAGGAGGGACGCATTACAATCCTAAATAAGGTGATCAGGGCAGACTTCATTCAGGAGGTGACCTTTGATTAAAGACTTCAAAGAAGTGATGGAATCAGTATTCTAGGCAAAGCCCTATGGTGGGAGTGTGGCCTTGTGAGTTCATGGAACAGCAAGGGAAAAAATGTGACTGGAGGCAAAGTAGCCAGGGAAACAGTAGAAAAAAAGGAGGCCTGGGAAATAAAAAGAGCAGTCAATTCATGCAGTACCTTGAAGGCCTCAGTAAAGAATCTGCCTTTTACATTGGATAAAATGAAGAACCACATGCTTTAGTGCCTCCTCTGTGGGAAATGGGGAACCACTGGAAGATTTTGAGCACAGGAGTAATACGATCTGACATCTACTTTAAAAGGTTCACTCTGGCTACTGGGTTGACAATAGACCCCAGGGGGCAAGGGGTGGATGCTGGGAGAGCAGCCAGAGTGTTATTAGAGTAAAGGAAGTGAGAGCTGAGGAAGTTCTCCAACTGGGGGAGTAACAACATCTACTTCTCACTGTGAGAAGTAGTCAAAATACTGTATTTTGAAGGTAGAGCCAAGAAGTTTTCCTGGTAGAGTGCATGGTTTCTGGTCTGAGCAACTAGAATGATATAGATACCATCAAGTGAAATGGTAAAGGCTGTGAGTGGAGAGGGATTTGGGGAGAAATCCAAAACTTGGATCAGAAATCCAAGTTTAGACATGTCAAATTTGGGATATTTATGAGACACTCAAATGGAGATGTTCGATAGGCACTGGGATAAAATGACTTGGTTTGGACTGGAGATACATAACTTTGGGAGGTATTAGCATATAAATGGCACTTACTACCCTGAGGTTGTAATACTCAATCCAAGCAAAGAGGTAAGTGTCGATACAGTATGGAAGAAAAGACAAGACTGAGCCATCAGGTACTCCAGTATGAAAATATTATAGAACAAGAACTGACAAAAGAGGAACAAGAGGAATTATCATACTCATATTGATCTGAAATTTGCTCCCTCAAGTTGAAGATGATATAGGAAAAAAAAGTTGACAGAGGAAGGACAGTACAGGAAATTAATACAAATACAAAGCACAGTTACATGTAGAAGGTACTCTGTTCTTTTCCTGTAGAGACAAAGAAAGAAAAGACATGAGTGTGGATAGGAAATTAACTTCCTCAGGGTGTGTTAAATTTAGAACTTGCATGCCTTTTATACGTCAAATTGTACATGCACAGATTGACTTAGAAAGCATTACTGAAATCCTTTAATGCAAAATGCAATATTTTGTTTATGAAGTCAGAAGTACTCAATATATTTTTATATATGGAACTTCTAGCATATTCTCAGTAAATATTTGTCAAATTATTAATATATTACCCGTGCTCTTTGTTGAACTTTTTTTTTCCTTTCATGGTTTTAGTAGAGACTGAGTTTCTCCAAGTTGGCCAGGCTAGTCATGAACCCTTGCCCTGAAGTGATCCAGCCACCTTGGCCTACCAAAGTGCTGGGATTACAGGCGTGAGCCACTGTGCCTGGCCTGTTGAGAATTTCAATATCATGTTTAAAGTTGTTCTCTTGACGTAATGAAGATATATGAAAATTTTCTTCAGTACTTTTTCTCAAGACATATATATCTATTGGATCAGATGCCAGTTTATTGAGACATACATTATACTTTATAATTACTTGTCAGTACTCACTGGCAGGTAGACACAGTGGGTGTGAACTGCCTATTTATCTTAATTCTGGCTGACTGGCAATTGTAGTCAATGAAACAAACATTGAAAATATGAATATCTTCAAAAAAGAAATGGATTGTATCACTTGGATCTAAATAATCTTGATTCAGCTAGAACTTCAATCTATATGTACCTAGAAATACTCTATGAAATTGGAGGTGCTTTTAGTGACCATCTAGAATGTTTCCTTCTCTCTGAGGAGCAGAGGATAACTAACAAATCTGAGCCTTCAAGAGTCAACAGTTTAGCTCACCAGGATAGGAAGAGACGGTGTTGATGTGAGTTGTCCTGAGGATGCCCACGCGGGTCGCCCTGTGGTTCTTCATGCACATGCAGATGCATATGGCAATCCCAGCAATGACCCCCATGATAAATACTATTCCAAAACAATGCCCGCAATTGCAGTGCCCCTAAAAGAAAACAAGTACATTTACTCAAAAGGCTTGTAAGCATTCTTTGGACTTTCTAGTACCGCTCCATGATTATAGAACAAGTGTTTCCTTACAAATGTTCTTAAGGATAATTTTTTTTTTAACCCAGAAGTTCCCTGAATTGGTAAAGCAAATAGTCTGTATTTCAATAGATATGAAAAGTTATAAAATCCTCTTCTAGCACAGTTGACCAACTCACCATTCAGATTCTGGTTCTTAAAATTCATGGTTTGATACAAAGCACAATTCTTTAGATATGCTCTCCAAAGTAACAATTTTAAAAACCATTCTGCTGTGTATCTAAACAGTAAATAATTTATCTATTGGGCATAGCATGCATGTGTTTAATGAAAACAACTTGGTAGATGTCAGAATATTAAGGGAAATTTAACACTCATTCCTGATTAACACTCTTCATAGAACAAGAATATTTGTTTCTTAATAAAAGAAAACCAAACCAAACTTCATATTTTTAAACTATCCAGAGAACATTATGACAAACAAGTATCCCATTAAATTCAGGAAGAATGTAAATAAAACTTCGATTTCTACTAATGTTAATGGTTTCTTTCCCCCAGAAAGTTTTAGCTCATGCAACAAAACCATAAATAGAAAAAAAGCAGAACAGCATAAAAGACTCAACATTATGATTGTTTGTGGGGAATATAATTTGTAGGTATCTACATTTTTCTGTTACTTTGAAAAGCAATGGGGAAATCTTTATCAAAATATAAATTTTGACCAAGAAGCATCATTTTTAGCAATGCTCCCTAAGGAAATGTAGCATATGAGCATAAATATTATAACAAGGATGTTCATCATAGTGTTGTGGCTAATAGCAAAATAGGAGAAACATCCTAATGTCCGTAAAAAGAGGACTGACAGAAAAAAAATCATCAGAAAATGAATCTTACATATTGATTAAAAAGGTCAAGAGATCCACATGGATTGAAGTGAAATGTTTATGATACATGGTTAACTTAATAGTAATGCTATTACTATTGCTAGTAATTCATATTCATTCAATTAATTAGTGTTAGCTTCCAGCTTCATCCATGTGCCTGCAAAAGACATGATCTTATTCTTTTTTATGGCTGCCTAATACTCCATGGTGCATATGTACTACATTTTCTTTTTCCAGTCTGTTGCTGATGGGCGTTTAGGTTGATTCCACGTCTTTGCTATTGTGAACAGTGCTGCAATGAACATTCACATGCATGTATCTTTACGGTAGAATGCTTTATTTTCCTCTGGGAATGAATTAGTATTAATTGAATACTAATTCAATTAATTAGTATTTTCAATACTTACTAGTATTGAATGCTAGTAATTAGTATTGAATGGAAAAGCAAGTATTAACAGGATGCTACCAGTAATAACGGAATAATTGCCATGAGGTAAAACTGTATTTCTATGTATCAAGTTTTTTATAGATAATAAAAAACTTGATCATCTTGTAAATATGGAAAAATAAAAATATTCACTTTCTCATTTGCATATTCACCAAAAGCAACCACTTCAACCCTTTCAGTTATTTTTTCTAATGCCCTTTCTCCTATTTCTCAATATTATTATTACATTCTTTAATTTTTTTTGTTTTTACCTCTAACAGTATTTGGGAATGTAGATCTCTCAGACAAGCTTTATCACTGGTTAAATCAGTCTTCAGTATTTACATTACCATAACTTTGCTATCTGCTGAGCCAAGCAATGAATCCTGGTTACCTTTTACAAATTATTATTGCATTTCTTTTACAACTTATAATTTTTAAACAATTTCCATGAATTTTAATTTTCCAGATACATATTGATATCCACTCCTTGCAAAAATTCCTAGAAATCTTTCCCACATTATCAGTAGCTTTTTCTTACTCAAACACAGTAAAATAGCTTATCAGTTCTGTTCTGTTCCCATGATGATTTCCTTCTTACAGCAACTAAGACTACTGACTGGTTGTTCTGAACCTGGAACTGTTCCCCTTGATCCCTGTTTGGTGGTCCTCACATTTAGTTTCTGGACCCAATTCTTGCTAATTCTTGGTGAACTGCATTGTTTGTTGAAGCACATTCCTGAATGGCTTCTTAAAAATGGACTCAAAGGAAAGTAGATTTTTCAAGTCTTCGAATGCCTGAAAATGACTCAATGCTTCACTCTCACGTGACTGATAATTTATCTATGTATGAAATTCTAAACTGAAAGACATTACTTCTTAGAAATATGAGGGCATTGCTCATTGTCTTCTAGAATTTGGAGCGGCTGTAAAGAAGTCCCATGGCATTATCATTACTTTTCTTTGTGTGATACTGTTTTTTCCTTTTCTGTCTTTCTGGAAGTTCTTAGCATTTTCTTTTTACTCTTGGCATTCTAAAATTTCATAATGTGCCTGGATTTAAAATATATATATTTTGCCAGGTCCTTTTGATTCTTTATGTTCAGAGGCTCATGTCCTTCACTTGTTGAAACTCTTCCATACAATGTTAATTTTTTCTTCACTATATTCTGTGTTCTTCTTTCTGGAAACCCATTCTGAAATAAGCTTCTGAACTTTCTGGATTGATTCTCTAACTGTTTTTTAAAATCCTTTTTAAAAAACTACTTTCTGGAGAATTTCATTGACTTTATCTTCCAAAGTTCTACTAAGCTTTAAATTACAGTTATCTTATTTTTAATTTTCGGGTGCTTTATCTCATCCTCTATTGCACTCCCCTCCCTGTTTTCATTGCCTGTGTTTCTTCCATTGATGCAGTCTCTTAATCTTTGAAAGCACCAATGATATGTTCTTTGATACTTTCTCCACTGTTTGTATTTCCTCGTCCTGTCTAGGTTCTTTTTTATTGATTGTTCATTTGATCTCATTCATGTTTGATGTTTTCTTCAAATGTCTGGTGATCCTTGAATTCTCTCCTATTAAAAAAAAAATGCTTGAAGTAGCTACTTAGAAGTTTAGTGTGCAAGCCAGAATTTGACAGGTAAACTCCAAGGAACAGGACAAACTGAGATCAGTCCCCATAGATCTTTTCCTTGGGGCTATTCATTTTTCTCCATGAAAGGATTCTCCAATTTCATACTTGGGGAGCATCAGCCCCACTGCCAGTATCCCGGAGCTTGGAGTTTTACTTGTAAGGATACGAACTTTCATGAAATCCTTATGCTTTCATCTCGGAGACCCAGTCTCTGGCTCCGCTTTGACTGCTGTCTTTTGGGTTGCACTGTGGAGGCTTACAGGTTTAAGTCTTCACAAACCATTCTTTGTGGTGTAAAAGCATGATCTCTAAAGGAAGATCACCTAGGTACCAACTATAGCTGGGGAACCTTGGGCATGTTGCTCAACCTTTCTGCGCCTCAGTTTCCTGGTTTATAAAGTGAACATCAGTTTGGTGCTCATTTGAATCTCCTCCCAAATTTCTTGTCATGAGTCTTGTGCTCCTGGACTTATCTGTTGGATAAATAGGTCCTTATTCTCAGTGGTACCTGAACATCGATCCTGTACTTTTCTGGGACTGGCCATAATTTCTTACCCCAAACCATTGGGGCCAGATCTGTCTCATAGTCAGAAATGTTCAGATTTTGTGAAGAAAATACGTACACTACACATCGTAAAATATACCCAGGGGCATCTAGGACAGCATCTTGAGAACATTTACATTCCTACAGTGAAGGTGGGAATATTAACGCTGTTAGATTATATGGGGACTAGACAAAAGCCCCAGGTTTGTTCAGGTCAAGTCTGGCCACCAAATGACCTTCGTCTGCAATTCTGAAATCCTCAGAAAACTCTGAAAAGTGAAAGTGCACATAAGGGATTGTGAAGCTGTATTTATACTTTCCAGAGGATATTTTTCTCTCTAACACTTTTCTCTACTCACATACAAAAATTCAATGCCATTAGGAATATCAATAAACTTCTTTAAAATACTTCTATAGAAATTTTTACTTTGTTATTAAGATGGCAGAATGTGAGACATATTTGGATGTGTTGCTATTAGTAATTAAATAATAGCAGAGTCTGGTAGTTTAATAAATAAGTCTTTTCAAGAAAAAAGATCTATGAAAGGAGATAATTTGAAGTAAGAAAACTAAAAGTAATCTGGAAACTTCCTTTATTGTAAGTTTCAGGTCCAAATAAGATTAAACTAGAGGACTTAATTTATGTTTCAGAAATAATCAATGGCCCAGTTATTCAGGCACAGAGTTTCCAAACTATGCGTTATGGAAGCTGTTAAGATATCAAATTGGGACATATTTATATTCATTAATTCTTTTCTTAAATAGAGGAAAGTAGAAAATTAGTCACATTTTGTTTCCTTGTTGGCAACTCCTGCAAAAGTGCCTGCTCTTGAGGTCAGTAATAAGGTTGCAACTAATGTATTAAATTAGTTTTTTTGATTAAATCATGATGTTGGTGCCCTTGATCCTTTGATACCCATTAGCAATCATAAATTAGTTATTTAAGACATGGCAAGTATAAAATTTACAGCAATATTTACTTTGTAATTAATAAAAAGAAACAATAAACAAATAGTAACCTTTCTGCATATAAATAATTGGCTCAGTCAACTGTTGGAAAGTGAGAAGCTATTAATTTGAAAAATCTGGCATCATTAACACCTTGAAAAAATTCCAGAGAATGTATTTCTTTTAAAGCAACACTTTGCAAGGTTTGCACATTTTCCTCTCCTTTTAAACTTTTATTTTAAAATAATTATAATTTCACAGGAAGTGTAAAAAGAGTACAGAGAGAGCTCATGTACCCTTCACCCAGTTTCCCCAAATGGTTACATCTTAAGTAACAATGGCACAACATGAAAAGCAGGAAATTGACATTACTGTAAAGTGTATGTATAGTTCTATGTCATTTTAACACATGCACAGAGTCGTATAACCACTACAGCAAGCAAGGTACAAAACTATTCCATCATCACAAAATATTTCTCTTTTGCTGTTACTTTGCTTTACGGTCATATCCAACATGCCTTCTCTCTGCCATCAATAACCCCAGGCATCACTAATCTGTTCTCCATTTCTGTAATTTAGTCATTTCAAGAAGATTATACAAATGGAATCATACAGCATGTGAGTTTTGGAGATAGTCTTTTTTCCCTCAGCATAATGCCTTTGGAATCCATTCCAGTCTCTGCATGTATCAGTAGTTCATTCCTAGATGAGTAGTAGCCCATGATATGGCTATAACACAGTTTGTTTAACCATTATTTATTGTAGGACATTTTGGTTTGACAAATAAAGTTGCTATAAACAATCATGTACGGATTTTTGTGTGGACATAAGTATTCATTTCTCTGCAATAAATGCCCAGAAGTGCAATTACTGGGATGTACGATAAATGTATGTTTGAGTTGTAAAGAAACTGCCAAGTTATTTTCCACAGTGAGTGTACTATTTTACATTCCTACCAGCAAGGTATGAGAGATCCTCTCTGCATCCTTGCCAGTATGTAGTTTTGTACATTTTTTTTTTTTTTAGCTGTTTTAATAGATAAAACATTACGTGTAGTGGTAGTTCATCATGGTCTTAATTTGCATTCCTGTAATGGCTAGCAAGGTTGAACATCTTTTCGAAAGCTTATTTGCCATTCATCTTCTTCAGTGAAATGTCTACCCAAGTCTTTTACCCATATTCTAATTGGATGGCTTGGTTATTTTACTGTTGAGTTTTTGAGAATTATTTGAGTCCTTTATAAAAAACGTAGTTTGCAAATATTTTTACTGGTCTGGAGCACATCTTTTCATCCTCTCAACAGTGTCGTTCACAGAGCGAAAGTTTTTAAATGAAGTCTAATTTACCATTTTTTTCTTTTATGTAGGAACTTTTCACTAAGCCCTAGGTCCTGAAGACTTTCTCCTATGTTTCTTTCTAAAAGACTGATGGATTTACATTTGATATTTAAACCTATGATCTATTTTTGTTTAATTTCTGTATGAGGTACTAGATTTAGGTTGAGGTTCATTATTAATAGATTATTTGGCCTGTGGATAGCCAACTACTTCAGTACCATTTGTTAAAAGCAGTCCTCATTCCCTCATTGCATTGCTTTTGTACCATTGTCAAAAATCAGTTGGCCTGTGCGGGACTGTTTCTAGGTTCTAATTTAGCTAATGTTTTTTCTTTTTTTGCAAAATGAGATTTTATAATCAAGATATTAAACGTATCTGTGGTGGCTGAAATAATCATATGAAACTGTCTTTTATAACAAAGCTCAGAGATAATATATTTTATTCCATAAATAGTTTTTCATGAGTAAAGCAAGATTCTGATAATGTTGCCATGTTACAGTAACACTTTTAGGCTTAGCACTGCTATACAGCAGCTTACTAGTTATCTTGATGTGGTTTTGCTATTAATATTAAATATTGTTTAAGGAAAATAGCAGATATGAAAAGTACACCAGTGTAATATTTCTCTTCTTCTTGAATATGACCCAATTTACAAATGCATTTTATAAAACTGTAAATCAAAGGGCTTATGAATATTCTATGTAATAATTTAGTAACAGCAGTCCCAATAAAATAGAAAAATTAAAAAGGCCATGCAGATATTTGACATCTATATTTGATACCAAACAGATATTTGATACCTATGTAAAAAGTGGGGAAAATTCTAGAATATTTTTGTTAGCAGAAACTTCCATAGGGAAATAAGAGTTTGAAATAAAATACCTTTAACTTTGAAATAAGTCAAAGGTAAATGTATCAGAAGAGAGAGTTTTCTGGAAAAAGTAACCATAACTTCAAAAGAATAAAACTTAAAAGGGGTTTATTTCTTATTAAATAAAAAATAATTTAAGTGAAGCTAAAGCATTTTTATCTTTTGTTATAGAAGGGAATATGTTACGTAGGGATTATTTATTTGTTGATGATACACATGGATGAATTAAAGCACTGATAAAATCCTATTCCAACTATAGGGCTGAAAGTCGGACTACATCATTGAGAATAATCTTTTTTTTTTTTTTTTTTTTTTGAGCCGGAGTCTTGCTCTGTCGCCAGGCTTGAGTGCAGGCGCAGATCTGCTCCTGCAGCTCGCCTCCCGGGTTACGCATTCTCCTGCCTCAGCTCCGTAGTGTGGGCCTACCAGGCCGCCCGCCACTGCCCGGTAATTTTTTGTATTTTTTAGTAGAGCGGGGTTTTACCGGTGTTAGCCAGGATGGCTCTGGTCTCACTGGACTCGTGATCCGCCCGTCTCGGCCTCCCAAAGTGCTGGGATTACAGGCTTGAGCCACCGAGCCCAGCTGAGAATAAATCTTGACAAAATTGCATATCAGACGATTCTATTTCCTCAATAATTCATTCTTTTGGCCAATTCGTTAAAATATTATAATACCCTTGAATACAATATTCTATTATAAAATCATTGGCAATTTTAGTAACACTTTGACTTGCTTAACTTAAAAATAATGCATTTTCTTCTCTGTTGCTTAAATAATTACAGAAAATAATAGAAAAACAAACTCAATGGAGTATAATTCTCAGTATTAACAGTACTTATATTAATCATAAGATCTCAGAACTATCTCTATTTCCTTTTTTATCTCTATGAATCTGGTTACATGTACATCTATGTATATGTGTATCAAATAAGAAGACTATAATTTTGAATAGTTAAATTGTTATTACATATTGTTACTATTGCATGTGTAAAATGCTTAGGAGAGTAGGATCACCAATCCATGTAATTGTTCCAGTAAGTCTACATTACTTGCAAAAAAAAAAAATTCTGTAAAATTCTTAATAACTTCACTCAACATATCCTCTTTCTTGGGGCTTCAGAGATAACTTCTTTCTGTTAGCTTCTTGATAATAAAACGAGAAATTATATCTCTTTGAATGAATAAATTTACATGATTTATTGACTCAAGCACCATGACAGAGACAATTGTGTACTCCAATATTCATTTTCTACATTTTCCTTGATACAAGAAGTCTGAGGGTTGACTAAAATAAAGACTACATCTTTCCCTCCCTCCCTCCTTCCCTCCCTCCCTCCCTTCCTGCCTGCCTCCCTTCCTTTCTTTCAGACAAGGTCTAACCGCGTCACCCAGGCTGAAGTGCGGTGGCTCACTGAAGTCTCAACCTCTGGGCTCAAGTGATTCTCCCACCTCAGCCTCCCCAGTAGCTGGCACTATGGGTACACATCACCATGGCCAGCTAATTTTGTAATTTGTGTAGAGACAGGATGTCGCCATGTTGCCAGCTGGTCTCCAACTCCTGAGGTAAAGCAATCTGCCTGCCTCAGCCTCCCAAAGTGCTGGGATTACAGACATAGCCACCATGCCTGGCCAATACTACATCTTCCAGGTGGCCTTAAAGCTAGTGTTTTTGTTTTTTTTTTTACATGATAAGTTTTGGAAAATATGTTGTAATAAAATATTTTGTGTCAATTCTCAGGAAATCTCCTTAAAAGATGGCTGGAATGGGATTTTTCTCCCATGTTCTATCTTACCTTCCTTTCAGCTTTCTGAAATAGGAGTGTAATGGCTGAGCTCTAGTCTCCAAGGTAGACCATGAAGACAAGAGCCATATTCTAGGGATGGAAGAGGTATGAGTTTGATGGAGTTTGTATCTCTGATAACAACAGGAAGATGCTATATCAACTCCCATTTCCTTTGCGTGAGAAACAAACTAGTTTAAAAAAGTTATTAAAGTCTCTGTTATTCTAGTTTGAGTGAGAACATGTGTCTGTGTGATATGCTACCCAACTGAATCTTACCTAATACAACTCCTTTGCCAAAATTACTATACAGTTTAAACGAAAACAAATATTTAATGTGGAAATGGCAGTTTTAAGGAACATACAGGTACACTGGGATCCTGTAGAAAAGTTCTAAAAATGCATATCAGAACCAGAGAGAAAGAGACTGCATTCAATTTCATTAATTGGGATTGTTCTTCATATCTTACGTAGAATTAAATTTTATGGCTCAGTGAGAGATCGTCAAGAAATCTATACATTACTTTGATGTCAAAGTAGTATACAAAATGAGACTAAAAAGTGGTCCTGAATATGTTGTAGATTGTAGCACGGCCTACAGAATAACACTTTATCCCTAGAGTTCAATGGTAAATGCTCTGATTGATGAACAACAAGTACCCTTTAAGAACTGCCTGGTTTGCACTTATTTGCACTGACCGAGTTTTCTGAACAAGTGCCCAATTCCTACCTGATTTTGTGCCAATATAGATTTAATGAGAGTCAAATACATATGATTCAAAAATGGTCATATTAAAAAATCAAACACGATTTTTCAGTTTTCTATAAGGTTTGATACACATGCATACACGTATTATTTGTATACATATAATATATATGATATATATAAGATATATGTTTAACTCTGTGGATACCAAATGTCGTTATTTGGTTAGTTGTCAGTACAGCTTTGAGACTGCACACACAGCATACCACATGTCAAAATCTAAATGCAGTAAATCATAGTTACAGAAGTTGCTAGAACATTTTAATGATATGTACATGAAAGTGATTCATTTAACTGTTTATTTAACAGCAATATTTGGAAAAGCAGTACTGACTCAGTAGTACTGAAACAGGTATAATTCTATCTCTGATAACAACATGGAGATGCTATACCAACTCCGATTTCCTTTGCATGAGGGAGAAACAAACTCGTTTTTGAAAAACAAAACACCTTATATGTTTGATTTATCCCTCAATCATTTTGTCTACAATTCTAAATGACTACCACTGGATAGCAACATTCACGACTTCACTCATTATATATATTTTGAGCGGCTGGGGGCAGTAGCTCACACCTGTAATCCCAGCACTTTGGGAGGCAGACGAGCGCTGATCCCTTGAGCCAGGAGTTCAACACAAGCCTGGCCAACATGGTGAAACCCTGCCTCCACAAAAAATACAAAAATCAGCCAGTGTGTGACACACACCTGTAGTCTCATCTACTTGATAGGATGAGCACGAGAATCGCTTGAACCCGGGAGGCAGAGGTTGCAGTGAGCCAAGATCGCCTCACTGCACTCCAACCTGGGTGACAGAATGAGACTCTGTCTCAAAAAAATAAAAAGGAAAAAATGCAATATATATTGAGCATCAGTATGTGCTGGCAGTATTCTGCATACTACGGTACAAAGTTGAATGATACATAATACTTGACTTTAAGGATTTTAGAGCCATGCACTAGATAGTAAACAAAGAGATTTTGAAGGTCAACTATCTCCGGGCATAGAAGACTATGACAAGACAAAAATGAAATTATTTGATCATACTCAGCAAAAGAGAACTGGTTTTCTTTTTAAAGTATAAATATAATACACTAAAGAGAGTAGTAATACTTTCTTAATGCTTTTTCTTGGTTACATGTAACAGGTTTTTGAACCAGAGAGTAGTTTAGGGACACTGAATGCAACTCACATGTTTTGATGGTAAGAAAACCAAATATGTGAGGAGCTAAAATAAAATAGTTGCCAAAGTTCTTCCAGCTAGTTTTGTACTAGAGTTAAAACTGGAGCTTGGCAGTCCTAATTTCCACCACAGAGCTGAGTAGACTGCAATGGCCTGCCTTGCTCTCATTTCCTTATCCACCCAACAAATGCTATGGAGTGCCAGACACTCTACTAAGCACTAGGCATGTAAAGATGAAAAAATTCTACTTGGGAAGTAGAGAAAGAGAGGAGAAAATAATTTCTGGAATGTCTGTGAAATTTAAGCTCTAAGACCTGATGACTGATCCAACGGGGCAGTGAGTGAAAGGCAAGAGTGTAAGAATGCCTTCCCTATGGGTGATTGCATTCTGCCACACAATACAGTCTATCAAAATGTGTTGAAAAGAAAAATATGAAACCTGCAATTACAAACTAGAGTCAAATAGATACAACCACTGCACACAGGCTTTCCTGCCTTTCTCATTCCAAACCTGAAAAATCCTCAATTACTTCTAGATACAATACTCTCATTTATAGTGCATTGGCATGGTTCACCCTTTTGAAGTAACCTTTGCCAAAACTTCCCACTAAGCTAATTACCTTAACTTGCTTATGGTGATTACTTTAGACAGGACTTTCTTCTTTTCTTTCTTTACCTTTTGTCATGCTTTGAGTGGAAAAAAAAAGTTACAAACTAGTTTTTTAATAGTGACTACAAGGATTTCTGTTGAAAGTCCGTTTGTTGAAATTTAAGTCCTGAGAGCATATAAGACTTAAAAGATTGAATGCGATTATGAAAATTCAGAGCTAATACTCTTTCATTTCCATTGATTCAAAGATGGAGAGTTTCAAATAAATATGGAGGCTCACACAGTCAATGACCTGGCAGAACAGCATCTACTTTTTGGGGGCAGTTGGATATTTAAAGATTTAGTAAGGTTCTAATAAAACTCGGGTTGATAGTGGAGATTGTAAACCTTTCCAAAGTAACTGCTGAAGAAGGTAACAAACTGTGATGGCATAGTAGACCCCGGACAATGAGTCCACGTGCCTAACCCAGTGTCTTCTCCTGTGGCTCTACCGATTGCTTTTCTCTACACACTACAAGCTGGCCTGCCCACCCAGGCCACTGTGATCCTTTGCCTGGGTCCTCACAAGTTCCCATTCTCTGCTGAGACAAGCCTGTGATTGATCGCTGTCTGCTAGGGAGATCTCCTGTTCTGGGGCTATCAGTGATTTGCCTGGTTCTGACATTTATTATCTGCACACAACTCTCACAAGCCTGAGGCTGCCCAGACCCAACAGTTCCTGCCAAGTCACACCTCCTCAAATGTCTTGCTCACAACCTCACCTTTATCAGCCTGATGTGATTGATTGGTGCTGTCATACTTTGGCTTCCTCTTAGGGTCTAGCTTCATGCTCATTAAAATTCACAAGCAACTTATTTTCATCACAGCATCAATATCATTCTCTTTCACTATAGATGCTGCTAATACACAGCTCCAAATAGTTTCTGAGTTTTATGTTTATCCATTAGATCTCAATCTCATCTTATTCCAGTAGATACAATCCCAGAGAAGGAGCATGATTGGCCTAGCTAGAATTGGGGACCTGCCTTTATATCAATTCACGTGGCCAAGGCCAGAGATACTGTAATTGGCCTAGCTTTAATTAGATACCGGTCCCTAGACCTGTCATTTGTAACCACTGAGAAAGACATGAAGGAAATAGAGGTGCTCAATTTAGTAGCAGAGGCAGGGGAATTGGCAAACAATGACACAGACATTCATACACACTGCAACTTTGTATGGTTGGCATTATTAGAATTCTAGGTTCAAGTTTGAGTCTACAGATGTGAGCTAGAATTATAAAGAATGAATGACAGAGACAAATGCCCCCAAATCTCAGTTCCATTTATCTTTCATCTAAACATGTAAGTGGTACCACAAAGTCCTGGGCAAGTTTGCAGGAGTGAGGCTATGAAGAGTTCTAGTGGCCATCTGTTCTGGCAGATCATATTTCAAAAAAAAAAAATCAATCTCAAGGTCAAAGAGAATAATAAATTATGCATCATGAAACAATTTTAAAAATCTCTAGCTGGAAATTTAAGGAAGACAAAGACTGGGAAAGACACATGCATATGCATGTAATTACAATGCATAGGATTAAATGCAAATGGGAAAGTGCAAACTAGGTTCTATGACAGCAGACAGTACAGCATCTATCAAATGTGTTAGCATGTGTGAGAGTGTGTGTGAGTAGAGATTGGTTGTGTGAGAGAGAGGTTGTGTGTATATGCGTGTGATTGGGAGTTAACTGAGACAGTTAACCCTTTCTGAATCCTAAAGGGTTGATGAAATTAGAGCAGAAGCACAATGCAGATCAAAAGAACACAGAAATGCCATAGGAATGTAATATATCATGATGTGCTTAAGGGACCATGAAAAGTTGACAGTTGCTGGAATAAAAAAGAGAGGTAAGGCTGGAGAATAAGCAAAGGTTTGGGTGGGGTCTTCTAGATAAGGAATGTCTTTAATGATACTGTAAAGAACTTGAACTTTTTATTGGAGTTCATGGGAAAACAAGTGAAATGGTCTAAACATGGATAAGTTTAAGGGTAACATGGAGAGTGGATTTGATGGGTACCAGACTATATCCAGGCATTCTAATTAAAACACTGTTTTAAATATCTGGACAAAAGATGGTAAAAGACTTAACTTGGCAATGGCAGTTGAACAGGAAAGAAGGTGGGGAGAAAAGAATTCAGGAAAAACCATTGAAGGTAAAGTTAGTTGTGTCTTAAAGTTATCAAGTACAAACTCTTAAAGGACTATTATAACTCTATCCTATCCCAAGTCACCCAAAGCTATTGGACACTCCTAGTATTTAAAAGTCACTAAGTCTGGAGGAAGTTTATTCCATTGTGGAATAATACCCTGAATGTGTGTGACATTTTAAGGTAAATTTGGTCTACTAGATCTCTTACTGCTCCCAAAGGAGTGACCTCTGGAGAGGGAAGGTTCTGACACCTTGTAGGAAAGAAGGGATGGATCAGGCCTGGAAAGGTATCACAAGGAGTGCAGGAGATAAACTTTGCTAACTGTTGTTGCTTACTGGTCTGACTTTAACCACCTTTGTTTTCCAAAGATGAACATGTTTGTAAAAGGCATATCTACTCTTTCATACTGCATTACACAAACTTTTAGCATAATGAGCATGCACAGATAGGAAGTTTGCTTTACTTGTACTATCAATGGACTCTTAATTGTCCTTCTCTGAAACTAATGTTCTTAAACTTCTGTTAAACATAAATTAAAAATAATAGTCTTTGAGTTATTCTTAGATTGCTTCCTGCAGTCTGATCTTTCCATCCAGGTCTTTGTGCAGTTGGAATCTAATTGGATCAGACAATGCCCAAGGTTCCCTCCAGCTCCCTAGTACCACAGCTAATTAGCAGAAATTCTACTTTAATAATACAGTTGCTTCAGGTCAAGAAAGAAAAGCAAAGCAGAAATGGAAATCTCAGCTTAGAGAACATTGAAAAAAGATTAGAAGTGAGTTAAATTTTGGTGTGATAATTAATTACAGTCCAACAAGAACAAAATTCTATGAATATTGACTAGCTGTAATTAACCCATATTTATTCACAGAATTATCTCCCCCAACATCACCTCCAATTCTGAGGGGGGAGAAACAGAGTATCTTCTTTCAAGAATTCTTAAGTATTGCCAAGATAAGCAACAATCTCAAGTCTGTGGAGATGTAATAATCATCAAGGTAATATTAAATAATATAAGTAATTATAACTGCATGTACTCATTCATATTATCTAGCTAAATTTTAATTACTTATTTCTAATTTGGAAAGATATACCTTTGTCTCAAAAACCTTGGCAAAAGAGGGCTACACTGGGACACTGTAGTTGGTATGGAAGATATCTTATGTGATTTTTTTTTTCCCTTAAAAGGGTAACAGTTTCAGAATATGTTATGCATGTATACATGAACTGGGACTCCACATTGTGCCCCATAAATATATGTAATTACTATTTGTCAATTTTAAAAGGAGAACAAAAAAGATTTTAAAATCAGATGTATTTTTAGAGGCAGTTCTTATAATGTGTTTGAATGTTTCACTGTATTCTTTGAAATTCCCATAGGCCAGGGTGCTACTTACTCTTGTGAGAGTAATGTGTTACAGGGAACTTACGAGAGAGGAGATTTACGCCAGGGTTGAGCCATGGGAGTGATGGTTCTTACCCCACAACTTTGTTTCTGTGTTCCAGAAGTCAGACAAACTTAATTTTGTTTCATGTACCAGGACAGGCAAAAGGAATGAGGAACAGCCTGAGAAATGAATGTTTTTCTACCAGAGAAGCAGAAAGTTAGTCAATATAAGCTGTGTAGATTTGGAGAACTAGGCAACCTGCAGTTATTCACATAACTTATATTGCCTATGTTGACAGGCAGAATAAGGAGAATTACAGTCTGGGCTATCACTTCAGATAGAGATTCTTCTGATCACATTGATGCAGATTGGGCAGAGAGAGGTAGATCTAACAGCGACAGGAATTAAAGGGGTAATAATCTTTGGGTCCACAGATCCATCTAAATCAAATGAGTGCTAGCAGCAAGCTTGCATCAGTTAAGACTTGCCAGTTATCTGCGCGAGGCTACATTTCCCAGCTTCCTATGCATCTCAGAAGGGCCACGTAACTAACTTTTCCCGACAGATTTAAAGGAAGTGATGTTTACTTCCTGTCACTTCAGTAAAGTCACGTTTACTTCCTGTCACCTCCAACTGCATTGGAGCATTGTCTAACTGGGCATTGTGTGATCCAGTTAGACTCCAACTGCACAAAGACCTGTTTCCACTTCCACCCTTGTGCTCCCGGAGTGGGTCTGCGTGACTGGGAGCAAAGGATTCTGGGAAGGCCAACCCACAATATGGAAGGAGGCAGAGTCACACAGTCTTAACTTGAGGGAGAACTGTTGACGTGATCAAGAAATGAAGCGTAATGGGCTAAGCCACGGAGATTTCAGAGTTTGTTTCAGCAGCATAATCTACTTCACGATTAAAAGAAGAGGATGTGGATTCCAGAATCTTGTTATCAAAATGGGATCTCAAAGGGGTTTAAATTCAGGAAACAAAATGGAAGCACTACTGTGGTGAATCCCTGGAAATACCACATTAGAAGGCAGATGAAACTTCCAAGGACTTGGGTATGGCTGTTAAGACTTCCCCAGTTATTTAGCTGAATGGGCAGGGCAGGGCACCGGATTTGGTAAAGAATTTGAGGGCCAAACCCATTTTGTCTTGGAGTGAAGGCTGTGATCCTCAACTCTGGCTTCAAGTTAGGTTTCAGTTAAATAAAAAAAATGCTGATGTCTGGGCCTTCAGCCAAATCAATTAAATCAGAATCTCTGGAGATGAGCTCAAGATACTGTTATATTTTTAAAGTTACCCTAGTAGTGCTAATACATAGCTAGATTGGGAATCTCTGAGTTGATGTAACTAGAGGCAAATATTTTCACCAAGGAGTCTGATGCTGCTTAAGAGCTTTGTCTCAATAGAAATTTGTTTAGGAAGCCTAGGACAGAGCCCAAGGGAAAGAAATATCAGGTAGATTCAGATGTGTGGAACTGGAAAAGAAGAATATTTTAGCATCAGTCTCTCAAGAACAAAAGAGATAGTGACTTAAGTTGAAGTATTTCCATCAACAGAGATTATATGAAAGAAATACTGTTAATGAATATTACTATTATTTTCTTCTCAGTCTACTAAATGCATTTAAAATATGGGAAGAAATCATGGATGTACAAAATGAATATTTAACATAGATTCATTTTTTTCTGGTAAATATACAAAACTAGTAAATATTAACAAAATGTTATAGAAATAAGATGCTGAACAATCTTTTCTGTTTATGTATAGCCATTGAAGGATATGTTTGATTATATGAAAATAGACAGGACAGTGCATCCCCAATGGGGAGAATAGTCTAGCAAGCTAGAAATTTCCAAATTTGTGTAGACCCAGATAAATAGAATATTTATTGATATTTATCCAATATTTATAGAATATTTATGCAATATCCTATTGCTGATCTAACCCACATTCAGCAAGGAAGATCAGTTTCCCACCAGATGTGGGTGAATCTTAATGGAAAGATATACATTAATTTCATTCAGTCATTTATAACTTTTACTCAAAAATTTTTCTTGTTTTTGGAACATTAACATCTAGTAGGATGACAAACTTGAAAATATCTGCTGGTAATGAAAGATATTTGTTGAACAGTAACTTATTATTTAGTTTTAACAATTTAAAAAGGTTACCAAACAACACACAACTTTGCTACACTAAGTTGCACTTGTGCCAAAGTTTTAAAATTTTCTTTACTGGGAATCAAAGTCAACCTTCTAGTAACTTTGTTCCTTAAAACATCCTCATATTTGGTCAGACTTAATTCGAAAAGGGACCCTTTCCTACTAACGTACCCTCAGCAGGAAGTCCAGATCATAAAAATTCCAGGGAACAACATCAATAACTTGTTTTATAGAAACAGTTTTGGATTATGCCAATCAATTCACCAGTCCATGATTTCAAAGATTGTTTCATCAATCTTGTATCATTCATGTCATAGAACATAAAATAAGCCTTTTAACAAGAATTTGGATTTGATTCTACAAGAAAGACAAGGTCGTTTTTAAAAAGCAAACCAGCTAGCAAGAGTGCTATGAGAAGCATGCCTACAAAGAAAAATGGCTATAGAGCCTTCAGCCCTATTCCATAAATCTTGACTTTTATTTTTCCCTTCTGCGTCTAGGAGATAGTTTGCTTCTTATATTGTTCCCTAAGGGAAGTTCCAGTACCACATGGGGCTAAGAAATATAATTTACTCTTTTACTATTTGAAATTCAAGTTATTAAAGTACCATGAACTCAGTGAAGTATGACTCATATCCATATGACCCACCTTAGAAGGAGTCATACACACTGCCTCGTACAATGATATCCTAATAATGTAAAACTAACAATTTTGGGGAGACTAATCAATTTAGAATCAAAGCCCCTCTATTATGTTGCAAAATGCTTACAGAATGCACATTCTTTTCTACACTGAAAGACAAGTGACCATTTCCCTTCAGCAGACTTGTAAGGTCAATATGTATAAATATTGATCTTATGCCCTCTATTGAATTAAAGTTTGAACTATGTGTCTTATTCAGATGACATATTTCATTTGTGTCATATGTTTTTATGTGGGATTTAATTATGCATTTAATTATGTTTTATGTTTTTATGTAGAATCAAATCCAAGTTGTAAAGATGTTAAGGAAGAAGTAATTAAAATGATATTTGAAAGATCAGTTAGTCAAGGAAGAACGGAAAGAGTATTCAAGGAGAGGAAACAACTAGTAGGAAGGCAAAATAGCACAGGCCTGTTTTAAGAGAGAAAAGTTGAAGACAGCAAGTTCTGTATTCAGCTTTGGAGGGTGTTTGACTAATGTGCTTGGAGAATGTGTGAATGTGCTTGGAGAATTAAGTCTAGCTTATGAAGGGTCTTATGAGCCATGCTAACATGAAAACTGGAACATAAGAATAACAGTGGCAAGAGTAGAGCTGTTGTATTAGTCTATTCTCATGCTGCTATACCAACATACCCAAGACTGGGTAATTTATAAAGCAAAAAGGTTTAATTGACTCACACTTCCGCATGACTGGGGAGGCCTCAGGAAATTTACAATCATGGGGAAGGGGCAGCAAACACGTCCTTCTTCACGTGGCGGCAGGAGACAGAAGTGCTGAGCAAAGAGGGAAAATCCCCTTATAAAACCCTCAGATCTTATGACAAGTCACTCAGTATCACGAGAACAGCATGGGAGTAACTGCGCCCCAAATTTAATCACCTCCCACTGGGTCCCACCCACAACACATGGGGTTATGGGAACTACAATTCAAGATGAGATTTGGGTGGGGACACAGTGAAACTATATCAGGTGTGTTTCAAAATTATATTCGTAGAATGAAAACTAGATAATGAAAGTCAAGAATGGAGACAGGGACACCAATTGGGAGGCTGCTATGGTAACTGATGTGAGGAAAGGAATGGTCCCTAAAAAGATATGTCCATGTCCTAATTCCCAGAACCTGTAAATGTTAACCATATTTGGAAAGGGTCTTTGCAGGTGTAATTATATTGAGAATCTTGAGGTGTACGGTTCATACTGGATTACCTGGGTCGGCACTAAATACAATGATAAGTATTTTTATAAGAGACACACAGGGGAGATGTGACAGACAGAAAAAGAGAAGGCCATGTGACTGTAAAGGCAGAGATTTCAGCATGAGCTGAGGAATGTTGACAGCACCAGAAACTGGGAGAGGTAAGGAAGGTTTTTCCTCTAGTGATTCCAGAGGGAGTATGACTCTGCTGACACATTATTTTCAGACTTCTGGTCCCCAGAATGTCAAGAGAACAAATTTCTGTTGTTTTAAGTTAAAATTTTTTGGTAATTTGTTATGGCAGCCACAGGTAACTAATACAGCAAGGCAAAAGCAAAACACAGGCAGAAGGAAAGAAGAAAACCTGGTGCATTTGGGTCACTGCACAAGTCCAGTAGTGCAGGACCTCACAATATTTGTGAGTGAGAAGCTAGAAATGAGGTTGGACAGTGAAGCAGAAGGTTATGTTTGTGAAAGACTGCTGGGTCTGAATGCACATGGAATGCCAGAAGATCAGTGAGTGGATCAGACTAGCTGGAGGAGGATTACATTTTTGAGCAGTGGAAAGGAAAACTGGGAAGGGAAAGGGAGAAGCAATGAACAGAACACATTTTTTTTTTTTTTTTTTTTCCAGAGGAGGGATCTATGGTAGTGCAGGGAGAGAACTAGAAAGGGCTTGTGTGGGGAAATTTATACCCCACCCAAAATAGGGCCAAGTCTTAGTTACCTTGGGCTGCTATGACAAATACCACAGGCTAGGTGATTCAAACAATAGAAATTTGTTTCTCATAGTTCTGGAGGCTGGGAAGTCCAAGACCAAGGTGTTGGCAAATTTGGTTCTTGGTGAGGACCTACTTTCTGGCCACCATCTTGCCGTGTCTTCACATGGCAGAGAAGAAGCTTTGGTGGTTCTTCCTCTTTTAATAAGGATCCTAATCCCTTCATGGTAGGGGATCCACCCTCCTAGCCTCATCTGAACCTTATTCTCTGTTAAAGGCCCCACCATCCTAATGCCATCATTTTGGGAATTAGGGCTGCAATATATGAATTTTACGGTGGCACAAACATTGAGTCCATAACAGGCAAGAAATTAAACTATCCATGCATCAGATGTGGGCCACATAGGATAGAGGATCAGCTTGGAGCTCTTCTAGGTCCTGAAACTACCCCCAGAAGGGTAATGGGCTACAACAGGAGAGTCTGAATCTTTGTGGAGCGGATGATGGAAGGCCAGGAAGTGGTGCAAGGAGAAAGGGAAAGCAGACACTTGTAGCAGATGCCAGCAAGGCTTCCAGGCCAGCAGGGGAGAAGCTGTGTCTTAGTACTGGGGGCTGCTATTAGAGAGGCCCAGTGACATAGGACAGTACTTATCAGGAGCTGAACAAGAACTTCCCTCTTTTCTCTTTTTCTCTCTCCCCAACCACAGCTCCCACACTGGTGGGCCTGCACTGGGGGTGGGAGGACTTCTGGGTGGGAAATGAGTGGGAAGAGACAGCAATTGGCCACACCCCTCTCCCCAAGGGCAGCTGACCCAGTGACTGCTGGCCTCAGCTGGAAGATGGGGATAAGCCTTGCATGAAGTCTAAGATGTTTACTGACATCTTCGATTAGACGTTTAAAATTTCTGAATTCGAGTGTTTTGAGACATAGAAGACTTGAGGACTAAGAGTAAGCAGGAAAGTCATAGATGTGCCAAACTTTCAGCCAGCAGAGTAGAAAGTTTCCTGTAAAACAGTAGTGGGACAGAGTTGTGTTTTGCTTATCTATTACGCATCATAGTTGTACTATGTACCATTTAGATTTTCAAAGAAAAGGATGGACATTTCATCTAAGAAATCATAGTGAGTGACATATTTCCTTAGAATAAAATCAGTAAGGGCGGGCGCAGTGGCTTACGTCTGTAATCCCAGCACTTTGGGAGGCCAAGGTGGGCAGATCATGAAGTCAGGAAATCGAGACCATCTTGGCCAACATGGTGAGACCCCATCTCTGCTAAAAATACAAAAATTAGCTGGGCATGGTGGCACATGCCTGTAATCGTAGCTACTTGGGAGGCTGAAGCAGGAGAATCGCTTGAACCAGGGATTTGGAGGTTGCAGTGAGCCGAGATCACGCCACGGCACTCCAGCCTGGTGACAGAGCAAGACTTCATCTAAATAAATAAATAAATAAATAAATAAATAAATAAATAAAATAAAATCAGTAAGATGGCAAAGGCCTGTTCTGAATAGATGCTTCCCTAGTTCTCTAGTGCTAAACTTAAGACAGACAAATCATATTGTGCAGTGTATTTGGTTAATGTTATCACTTCTAATTCTTACAGAAGGTTGTATACAGAAACTTCTAAAGCATCGCATTCACATTCCATTTGTTTTCCCTAGCCAAGAGAGGTCTGTAACATGGTAAACACAAAAGACTCAGAATTGAAACTTGGAATTGAAAAGACTTTTCTACTGTGTTCACAAGGACTTTCTTTTCCCCCTTGGTTTGCCACTTAATCTTTTGGTCTCATTTTTGTCATCTGTACAGTGGAGATAATGGGACCCAATTTCATTTTATGTTATCTTGATGGAAGGACTCCCACAGTTAGACTGAATGAAAACCTGACCAGTGATACCCACTTATCTACCTCTCTGAAACATCGTAAGAATTAAAGACAGCCTGCAAAGTGTACTGACGATGAAGAGCACACCATGAGAGAAACGGAGGTGATGAGTATTATTAAAAGTGTCAAAGGATAAGTTATCTTAATGAAAGTGGACAAAAACATACACCAAAGGATCTTGGCTTGCTTGCCCTAGTGCCTCAATGACTTAGGGTAGAAAGAAATATGTATGATATCTGAGTAGAAAAATAAAAGCAGTGAAAAAAAAAAACCAAAAAAAACTGTCCAGAACATTAGTACTGAAATCATTTTTACATCCTAAAATATTTCATCCTCAATTTTAAAAATAAAGCACTGATTTATGCACCTCAAATCTCATGAAATAAAGCAATATGTCTTGGAAATTTAGAAGAGTCTATATAGGAAGGCAAAGGACTAAAGACAAAGATGTTCAGAAATTGAATGAAGCCAAACAGACCAAAGATATTCTGCTCCCCAATGCAAAAGGCAGCATGGGCAGAATTATTTGCTATGTATAGAATTGAGAACTGCTCTTTTTTTCTTGATCTTGCAAAGGAGATGAAATGGATATATTTATGTTGCTTGCTTAGGAGGACAGTCAGGGAGTGGGCAAAAATGTATAGCAAATTTGACACAAAAAGTAACTAATAATTACTTTGGTTAGTTACATTTACAAAGCAATAAGAGAAGAATAAGTCACTTATGAAGTTAAATAAATTTAAAGAAAATTAAGGTAATTGTTTCCTTCCTGTACACAAATTCTTTCAGGCTGCGAACTCTCCAGCAAGTAAATAATAAATTATTTTGGCTTTTATAATTTATCTAAGTCTTGATGCACACAAGGGCAAGATATGACCGTGTCTGTTTCTTCCAGAGGACTCCGATTCTTTATATATAAGCAGGTGTCCATAAGTCTCATTATATAATATGTTTAGCTCCACGTATATTTTCTGTTTTCTGTTGTTTGTCTCTATGTTGTAATATGCCAGTGAGCTAATGTTGGAGAAGAGATTTTTTAAAAGATCTCTTATCTTTCATACCATATGTGAAACAGGTGGTAGTCTGCTCTCATAGATGAGTATTTCTGTGATGAATTTTTTTCTTTTTATTTCTTATTCACATGAGCTAATTTATTTTTGCCAAAGTGTTTACATTCTGCCCTACAGATGTGGTCTGAGTGTATTTGCTGTAGTCAAAAGTCTCTGTTTTATACTTGATTTTGGAGCTAGGTGGGACAAGGAAAATGCAAGTAGATGGAACTCATGCAAGTAGGTGGAACCTTAATCTTATCATTTCTTTTTTACAAGAGGCTCAATTTTAGAGCAGTTCTGTAGTCCACAAAACAATCAGTCTCTATGACAATAATTCTAATTTTGGTAGAATAATTTTAACACCACTAAAAGAACTTGGAGAGACTTCATTTATGGAGGACATTAGTGAGATGATTTGGAACCTGTTCCTGAGTGGGGGACGTACTTGCAAATATTTAAATCCTGCCTTCTTTAGTCACTTGTTTCATTCTTTAAAAAAAGAAAATAGTGCTCTTCCGGGGACGTTGTCTGCAGGCACTCAGAATGGTCCAGCGTTTGACATACCGACGTAGGCTTTCCTACAATACAGCCTCTAACAAAACTAGGCTGTCCCGAACCCCTGGTAATAGAATTGTTTACCTTTATACCAAGAAGGTTGGGAAAGCACCAAAATCTGCATGTGGTGTGTGCCCAGGCAGACATCAAGGGGTTCGTGCTGTAAGACCTAAAGTTCTTATGAGATTGTCCAAACCAAACATGTCAGCAGGGCCTATGGTGGTTCCATGTGTGCTAAATGTGTTCGTGACAGGATCAAGCGTGCTTTCCTTATCGAGGAGCAGAAAATCGTTGTGAAAGTGTTGAAGGCACAAGCACAGAGTCAGAAAGCTAAATAAAAAAATGAAACTTTTTTGAGTAATAAAAATGAAGACTTGCTGAAAAAAAAGAAAATAGTAATTTGAGGTATATGATCAAAGTTAAATAAAAATTCCATTTAAAGAGGATAATACTGAGTATTGTATTTTCTTGGTAAAAATTAAAGTATTATGAAACAAATCTTGAATAAATAACTACAAATCCCATATTTAATAAATTACTTGTAGGGTGAAAATTTTCCTTTGGAATCCTCTCTTCAAGGCACTATAATATTTGTATGTATGTGAAATTCTTCCCTATTCTAAATTTACCATCTCATTTCTGTTCACTTTTGTGTCCACAGAGTATCTGCCTGGAAACCCTGTTGCCTGGAGACCACTTTTGAAGAACATCCACTGCTGTGGTCTCTTAAAGATTTAAGACATCTAATGAAGAGCTGACAGAAATCATCAATTTGCTCCTCAGCAAGTAATATTTTTAAGTCACAATAAAACACTTACCTGGATATTATGTATTCAGATAATCATAATAGCTCAAGTATAGGATGCAAAGGGGAAAAATACCTTTGAAAAATTTGAATTGTACAAATCCATACAAACGAGAGATGGGACAAAAAATAAAATCCGCATTTTCTTCATGGAAGATGCTGTCAGGTCCTCCTATTAATTATTTATTCTGATTTTAAAAACTATTCAAAAGGCTTTACTTATATTTTGAACTCTATTGTATATTATGGTTCTCTGTAGCCCAAAGGAATTTTGAAGCAGAAATTCAACGAATGGCATAAGGATACTGGAAAAGTGGATGAAAGGAGACATGATGCAGCCAAAAGAATTCCATATCAACTTGAAGCATTCTGGAGAGGGTTCAAGAATCCAGCATATCTTAACAAGATCCAAGTATCTCACAATATGATGGCAGAATTTGTCACCAGTAGCAGACACCAAGTACAAATGATTATTATTTTATTTTACTCTGTTATTTATTTATTTATTTATTTATTTATTTATTTATTTATTTTTGAGACAGAGTGTTGCCCTATCACATTTATTTATTTATTTATTTTTGAGACAGAATCTCACCCTGTCACCCAGGCTGGAGTGCAGTGGTGCAATCTCGTCTCACTGCATCCTCTGTCTCCTGGGTTCAAGAGATTCTCCTGCCTCAGCCTCCTGAGTAGCTGGGATTACAGGCACGTGCCACCATGCCTGGCTAATTTTTTTATCTTTAGTAGAGATGGGGTTTCACCATACTGGCCAGGCTGAAATTATTATTATTTAAAAAATTTAGTTAAAGCTTTTTTGTGGGTACATAGTAGCTGTATATATTCATGGAGTACATGAGGTGTTTTGATATAGGCATGCAATGTGAAATAAGTACATCATGAAGAATGAAGTAGCCATCCCCTCAAGCATTTATCCTTTCAGTTACAAATAGTGCAAGTACATTCTTTAAGTTATTTTTAAATGTATGATTAACTTATTATTGACTATAGTCACCATATTGTGCTATCAAATAGTAGGTCTTATTCATTCTTTCTATTGTTTTGTACCCATTAACCATTCTCACCTTCATCCGATTCCCCGACTACCCTTCCCAGCCTCTGGTAACCACCATTCTACTTTCTATGTCCAGAGTTCAATTGATTTGATTTTAGATCCCACAAAAAGTGAGAATATGCAAAGTTTGTCTTTCTGTGCCTGGCTTATTTCACTGAACATAATGATCTCCAGTTCCATTCACGTCCCTGAATACAAATTAATACATGGTAGAAGCTGTGTTCTGTTGAAGAAGTTAGGAACATATTCAGGCTATATTTTGCATTTTTGAAAGATGGTTAAAATATTTTTAAAATGTTTATGCTGAAAGGAGAAAGTTCTGTGAACTAGAAAATTTATATGAATTTAAACATAACTCAGAGATGAAATCTGAAAGAAAACAAGGCCCCTCTTTGCTAAATTTTATAGTTTTGATGCTGTTAATCACACTTGATGCCTCATGGTCACCAAAGTAAAGTAACATTCCCTCCAAAACTTGCTATCCCCAAGCATGTAAAAAGTAAAAAGCAATAAAAGCCCAAGTTGCAAAGAAAGATGTGCTTCTATAAGAGAATTTGGAGGCTGCTGGAAGGTGGTGCATTCCAGAGAGCTTAAGATTGAGCTCTGATAACAGACAGACCTAAATTTCTGCCACATTTCACAATGTGGCTGTGCATTGGCTGCTCAACCTTGCTAAGCTTCAATATTTTTGTGTAAGAAAAATATATGTATTTATTGTACCTAAAGGTTGTTAAGAGAATTAAATGAGGGTGTGTATATAACCAGAGTGCCTGGAACATTAAATGCTTAATGCGCATTAGCTATTAACCTTATCATTATTATCAAGTAAAATTAAGCCAATATAATCATAAAGTTGGAGACTGAGTTTACGAGGGCAGTGGCAGAGCCACATAGCTAATCATGAGCTGCTGTTTAACAAAATGAAAGGAAGTTACTGTTTACATAACACCAGACAAAGAGGACATTTTGGAGAAACTAGGTTAATATAAAAAAACAAAAAAGGTTTTTAATGCTTTTCATAAGTGCGAGAGAAGGAATTGAGATAACGTGGCATTAAGGAACTATTTAGTCTTGGGAGATACATAAAATCAAGGTATTGCCCCACTTTTACCCTTTTTCTGCTTTGTTAATCCTTTATTGAGATATAATTCACAGCAGTACAATATATACATATTAAATATGCTGCATGATGAATTTTATGATTTTATGTATATGCCCATGGAACCATGACCACGCCAACATATAGCATGCATCCAGCATCTCAATAGGCCCCTGGTGCCCATTACAGTCAATCGACCACCCATTTCCCAAAGGTAATCACTCTTCTGTTGATGATAGGAAGGTTTGAATTTCCCTCTTAATCTAGAAAAGGGGCCCTTGAGAAATTTGATGTCCTCTTTCTTTTCCCTAGCTAGACTTTAATTCTCACCCATTAATTTTACTTTAATTCTAGGTCATCATGCCTGTAGCCTACAGTCATGCTCTCATTGAAATGCCCCTGCTTAATTTATCTGCACTGTGACGTTCTTCTGACATTTAGGGGGTTTTCTCTTCACTACTATGTTAATAAGGTTTCGTTGCACTTTTGGATTCATGAATCCCATAAATACTATTATTTTTGACTGTCATTGTATTGTGTTTTCTAAAGCATCCTGGGCCAAGGCTAAGTAAGGAGACACAGGAGCTTTAAGGAGACCTGAAGGTGAACTCTAGGGGCAGCTACACTCTCAAAACCTACTTCCCTGAAGAAGGTTTTCTGGTTCTAGTCTCAGTGTCAAATCATGATGCAACAGCAGAGTGAACTCAGTGTTTTCGGTATGAAGAAGATCTCCATGTGTTACCATCATCAGCATTTTCTGTGCTGTTAATCTTACCCTGGATACCTGACCCGGGTGCCCATGCTGTGAATTCTTTCACTGTAGGAAAGAGAAACAGGTACAAAAGATGCACGGACCTCTCATGGCTAAGGTCCCTGGTCAATCAAGGTGGGTGCCCACTTGCTAAAATCACCCTGACCCCTCATTTGGCCACTTGACCACTGGTAACTCTAAAAGCAAATGAAGCCCTTAGTGACCAGAAACACAGGATCCCTGGTTTAAAAAGCTGATCACAGAGAAAGTAGAAAAATCCATAATATCATCCTTTTCATAGCAGTACTTATAAGCTTTGAGCTTGTATTTTCCCACACTGCATGACAATACCAACAGTGTAATAATGCAACTTCGAAAAAATCAAACAGTAGCTACGAAAGCCCTCAGCCCACAGGTTGCTGTGATTTTCACTTGAGTATGTTCAAGGGTTCATTTTATTTTTGACTTTAAAATTCACACTCAATTTTGACACATGAGACATATGTCTCAGCTCCTTACAGTACCAATCCTGTAAAAACAGATGACTCAGCCACCAGTTACAACAGCATATTATTGCAGTATTCAACAAAACATGCCTTATGCTGACTACAGAGAGGTTTCAAGTTGATGAGGCAAAAACAGCAATGTCCCATCTCAGAACATATGCTATACTATAGTAAGGAAAAAAGAGCCAAATATAAATACTAAACAATGTTGCATTGCTGAAATGTAATCCCTTTAAAACATTAGATGTCTTTACATTTCTCATTATTCAATTATTAATTTTAAAATATGCTCTGTTTAATGCAATCTATCTTTACACAAATGTTAAAATTCAGATTTCCAGATGAACCAAGAAATCAGGGGCTGATTTTTCTCAATGGGTTTCTCTTATACTCATAGCATCTGATGAGGTCAACATTAAGAAGAAAGGCAATTATTTAATAGCAATAGCTGTGAGCCAAAGAAGAATTACAAAGATAAATCAATCTGGGGTGATAAAATGCCAAAAAAGAGGCAGCCACTTCAAGTAAAAACAAGCTAATATTAAAATACTGTTTTATTTTCAAGTTACCCAACGAACTGCTGAAAGAAATTACGTTTTCCCTCATGAAAGAAATGATAATAAATGCCATTTTCTACCCACTGGGCATCACAGGATGGGTGTTGAGATAAAGACATGACATCCTCCCAATTATGGTAATACCAGGCATTGGAGCCAGAATGGTATTTAGAGTTATTAATTCATTCAACACATATGAACACCTATTATGTATGTGCCTTTGTTTTGGGGGTGTGACATACAGAGAGTTGTCTTGTGGAGATGACAGATGTAAGCTCAAAGTCACCATTGAAATAAAGTTACCTATGAGGGATCTTGAAGGTGAGGTCAAGGAAGACTATAAATGACACAATGTATAAACAGAGGCTGAAAGCAAGAGAAAGTTGCCAGTTAGACAAGGCAAGAAAATATCCCATGAGAGGGCATGGCATTTGCAAAGTCACAGGTGTGTGAAACAGCTTAGGATGCTTGGAAAACAACAAGCAGCTTTGTGTGGCTGCAGCAAATGTTGTAATACGTAAGTGGCAAGAGTTGTTGCTAAAAATGCAGGCAGGAACTTGATTATGAGGGGTCTTTAAGCCCACAGAGTTTAGCACATTCTTGCGGAAAGAGGAGTGACACAACCAGAAGGCCAGAGAGACCCATGAGGTTTGTTCTGGCAATTCACATGAAAGGGAATAAGGACTAGATTTGAGGTTGGATTGGATTGTGGGAAAGCTGAATTTGAGGGGGCATGTAAAAGAAAAAAACTTTTAGAAATGGATACCAATCTCTGGGGTTTCTGACTTAAGCTATTGTGGTAATGGGAGCTTTCTGAATGGAGTAAAGGAATACAATAGGCACAAGTTCTGGAATAGGTAGATAGGGATGAAGAATGATTTTACTTTTTGGAGATGCTGAGTGAAAGCTGTCTTTTGGGTACTGAAGTGGAAATGACAAAGTAAATAGTTTGTAAGATCAACACATTCATTCTATCATCACTTAGGACACTCCAAGTGATGGTTTCATATGCTATGAAATTACATCCAACTATTTTTGATGATTTACTATGGAGATTCTGGAGAATAAAGATCCTTGCAAGGATCCATTTGATAACTTTATGGTGAGTGTTTCAAATCAGAGGATTGCAGCTTAAGGTATTAAGAAACTTAGATAGAAGCCTGATTATCATCAACATAATGTGCACTGTGAACTAAGACCACCAGCATTGGTTTACTGAGGATTAGCCCATGTATCAAAATAACACATGATCAAATCCACATTATATTGCAACATCCTCCATTGTAAATAACTGTTCAATGCCATAAATCTGCTTTTAGAAAACGGTCCTCTAAAAATAGAAATCAAGCCATATTGCTACACTGCACCACACTCAAAGGCTTCTGATTTCACTCAGAGTAAAAGGCAAAGTCCTTACAATAACCTCCATGATAGGCCTTGTTCTCCTTGTCTCTCTAACCTTATTGCTCTTTACACTCCTTCCTCTCAGTCACTGTATTCAGCTATACTGACCTCTTGGCTGCTCCTAAAACATCAAATGCTTGACAATTCCCTTTTTCCTAGAATGTATTTCTTGCAGATGTCCATATGGTGTTAAGTCATTGGTCAAATGTTACATTTTATGTGAGTTCTTTCTTGACCACTGATTTACAATTGTGACACCTAAACTTTAATAACTTCCTATCCCTTTTTACCATCTTATTTTCTCCACAGCACCAAAGATCAGTTTTTGCATTTCCTTTAACATCTTAACTGGAGATGATATATTAGGAGATAATAATGGTATAATGCTGATAGTAGCTGTAGAAAGGATGTGGATGAGTTTTATTAGAATAAGCTGAGCTTATGCTGCAGTGACAACTGACCCTCAGATCTCAGTGGCTTTACTGAAAAAGTTTATTTCTTCCTCAATCAAAGCCTGCTTAAGTCAGATGACTCTCCAGGGTAGCTCTCCTCTATGCAGTGACTCAGTGATCCAGGATTTTGCATCCTATAGCTCCACCATCTCAATCTTATGGCTTCCATGTTTGCTACCGAGGATCTCATGAAGGCTTTTATCCAACTCCTTCCAGAAGTGACACACCTCATTCCTGCTCATAGCCTTCTGGTCAGAGCTAGTACCATGATGCCACCCAACTAGGGTTTAGGGCTGACCGGGAAGTATGGTCTTCTAAGTGCTCTGAAAGGAGAGGAGACCTGGCTATTGGTGAGCACTCCTCAGGTTGACACAGCAACCAACTCTGGAATGATCTTCTTAAGATGCAGTGTGATGCACTGTAGGGAGCACAGAATAGGATTCAGCAGGGCTGGATGTAAGAGCTCATTGAACCAGTCACTATTCACATGGCTTCAATTTAGGTATCCGCTCTGGAACTCTATTTTCAAACTCACGAAATGGGGGAAAATACTTATCCTGCTTATATCAGAAAGGTTTGTAAGTCCCAAATATAAAAGTTTGTAAACAGAATTTCCAAATGTAGGCAACCGTTCAAATGCCAGTATATGAATAATGCAGTACGGAGCATAGAAAACCTGCCCAGATAAGATAAAATGAATTACATTCCTATTTTACATCAATATTTATAAAGTTATCTCATTGTCAGAGCCATAGAGAAAGGTATCATTTCCAGACCTGCTGGCTTAACAGCTGTGATACTTAGCCAGTGAAGTAGGGAGCTGTTTATGTATCAGCATTGGTTTATTTTCTATGTATGGAGCATGAAGAAAATGCCAAGGAAATTCAGATATATAACAAACACTTAAGATTAGTGAAAGCAAAATTCATTCAACAGTGAATGAATCCAATACTGGTAGCTTGTGTGGTATCTTCTGTTCTGTTGCTGGAGGACATTGGCTATTGTGCAACATCGTCTATTGTTCCAAGGATTCATGTGTACTTAGCACAAGGTATGATACTGACAAAATATCAGCTATTTGAAAAATCTCATTAGAATGTATTTAAGGATATATTAAAATCTTTTGATAACATTAGATTTTATAGATTTGAGTACTGAGTACATTTGTTGTCAGACTTCAAAAAGATACTGAATTTATATATAATAATTTTGTTAGTCACTTCAAGTTTATTAAGGATGGTAAAATATTAACGTTAATAATGATATCCTATTTGTCAGTGTTATCTATTCAAAGAAGTATCATAAATAACAAATCTAATCTTTTAAATACATTTAATACAAAATACTCAAATATGTGGATTTCTCTATTATTTTACTAGTGATTTGGGTCTTCTAGAATTCCTCAGCAGACTTTTACAACATTAGGGTAGAAGGAATCCAAATTATCTGTTTCAATTCCCTGCCAAATGAACACATTATCCGTCTGGGGAATTTCTTGCTAACTGACGTTATTGTAGCATGCCATTTATTATCTGTGAGAAAGTTTACCCTTTGTGTGTATCCATTTGTGATAGATAAGTATGTCATGTAGTAAGCAGATATTTGCCTCCGTAGAAACTTCACCCATTATTTTAGATTGGAAGATGTTTCTTGCTGCTGGTGTCTGTATTGTACACACATACTAAATATTAGTAACATCTTTACAGTCGTTGAAAAATAAAACATTCAAAGACTAAAGTATTAAAGATAAACCAGTTAGTACTGTGGTAGCAAACACATAAAAATCCAGATGATAATTTCCTAATTGAATCTTGTCATGGAATTTTCCTGCCTAGTCATTGGCCCACATAGCTCTACTGTGATGAACAAAAGAAGATGGATCCAATAAGGCCAGACGCAAATAGATACCCATAGTCACATGCTGGAATGCAGGCAGCATATCAACAATGAGATAAAGCTTTGTACAACAGAAGTTCACTGAATCAATATTCTGAAACATTCCCAAGTTGCTGGCTTTTAAAATGGAGGGTAACAGAAAGCACAATGAATTTTCTAAGATGTTTCATATGATCTTGTGATAAAAAGAGGAGCAAGTTATTGCAAAGTGAAGGCTTCTTTGTTTTATTTTGCTGACAATTTATACTACTGCCTCCACTCAAGGGTTTGAGTTTCTTCCCCTTTTCCCCCCCAAAGATTATAACCTTGAGAATGATTGCTTTCCTCCTTTTATTCTTTTAAGACACGTCTGCCATTCACTTTCATAAAAGACATCCTGCGAGCGGGTCACGGTGCCAAGTTGATGGTACATTGTTTAGACAATTTGGAGGGAAAAGTATAGAAAAATAGCTGTATTCAAATAGAAAGCCTAGCTCAAATGTCACTTTCTACATGGCAGTTCAGAAATACATCAACAATCTCTCTCTCTCTCTCTCTCTCTCTCTCTCTCTCTCTCTCTCTACTTGAACTACGGCAGTACCATCAGAATGGGATTCCCTTTTTACATCTCTTTTCCCTCTTGTCTATTTCTTATACAGACAAAACTGCATCATGCTGGTCTTTAATAAACATCATCAATGTGTCTCACAACTTAGTATCATTCACATTGAGTCTTTTTTTTTCTTTTTCTTTTTTCTTTTTGAGACAGAGTCTCACTCTGTCACTCAGGCTGGAGTACAATGGTGCGATCTTGGCTCACTGCAACCTCCATCTCCAGGGTCCAGGTGATTCTCCTGCCTCAGCCTCCCAAGTAGCTGGGATTACAGGTGCATGCCACCATGCCTGGCTAATTTTTTGGTACTTTTAATAGAAATGGGGTTTCACTGTGTTGGCCTGGCTGATCTTGAACTCCTGATCTCAAGTGATCCACCTGCCTTGGCCTCTCAAAGTGCTGGGATTACAGGCGTGAGCCACCGTGCCCAGCCCACACTGAGTCTTTATCAGGTGTCAGCACACTACATCCTGGGGGCCAGGTCTGGTCTGCCGCCTGTTTCTGTATGACCTGTTAGCTAAGAACATTCTGTTTTTACATTCTTAAGTGACTTAAAAACTGAAAAGAGTAACATTTTGTGAAATTCCAATTTCAGTGTCTATAAATAAAATTTTATTGGGACATATCCAAATTCATGTGTTTACGCATTGTCTATAACTGTTTTTGAGCTCCAAAGGCAGAGTTGAGTAGTTGCAACATAGACCACGTGGCCTGCAAAGCCTAAAATATTTACTATCAGGCTAGATAAAACAGAAAACGTTTGCCAACCCCTAAGGCATATGAATGGGACCCCTGGAGTTGGCCGTGCATAGCCTGTGTGGCTGTATACTATAGCCCTGGTCTGGAATAGTCATCATAGTAAGTGCTTTTCTCCTAGCCAGGCATTTAACATTTTTCACAATCTGGATGCAGACCAGATTCTCTCCAGCTCCCCCACCTACTACTTATTCTTCCCTTGGTATCATTTAGCTACCGCTGTGTCTTTGTTCATATTGCTTCCCTGTCCTAGCCATGTCTTTTCGTTTATCTGTCCGTTGATATCTATCATTGAAAGCCTAGCTCCAATGTTGCTTTCACCATGGCAGTTCAACAATGTGATTGAAATCTTGCTTCTGTGAATTCACAGGGTGCTTTGTACTTCCCTGACACACCTACCGTATTCTGCCTTGCACAGTCCTTAGTCTTGCACTCATTTCATATTGCCTACTATATTATATGATCCTTAAGTCTAAGAACTGGGCTTGGTCATCTTTGTACCTTTAAGAATGCTGCAGATGTGGGCAGGCCTGGCTCAGATCCCTGGAGGCTGAGACTAGGACCAGGACCCATGCCAACCCTCAATACACACACAGTCACTTCCTTAGTTGCAGGGTCCAGGGGAAATTCCAGTGGTGTGGCAAAAGATCCAAGTTAGCACTCCCAGAAAGCTACTGTGGGGAGAGGTGGCTTAGTTCCATAAAAAGCAAGGGTTTTGAAAGACACAAGCCCAGGACCCAATTCAGAAGTAGGCAATACTGTGGAGACTAGTCAGACCCTAAATATCAGTGAAGTTCATTAGTAACAAAAACCTGTTGACCAGACCAAGTTCCAGGGCAGCACAGCCAGTAAGAAAAGGGGATAAAGTGGGAGTTGTGGAGTTTAGCAAGGAGAGGACAGAGGTTTGGTCTTAGAAAGACCAAGGCTCTAAAAGGGTGACTGGGCAAAAGTCTAAAGAGGAAAAACACCATGCCCAAAGTAAGAGAGAAACTACTATAGAGAGGATGACCTGAGTTGAGTCCCAGACTTTGGGTGGGGGCTCCAGAAATTACTCTTGCTTACGTTTAGATGTAATCCTAGGGTCTGCAGAATAGAGAAAATTATTGCTCTAATTTGGTTTGTTTGACCCCCCCTCCAAATCTCATGTTGAAATTTGATCCCCAGTGTCGGAGGTGGAGCCTAATGGGAGGTGTTTTGGTTGTGGGGGAAGATGGTTCATGAATGCTTTGGTACTCACAGTAATTAGTTTTTACTCTGTTAGTTCTCCCAAGACATGGTTGTCAAAAAGAGCCTTGCACCTTCCCTGCTCTTGCTTCCTCTATCACCATGTGATCTCTGCACATACCAGCTCCTTTCTGCCTTCCACTGTAAATGGAGGCAGCCAGAGGCCCTCATCAGAAACACATGCTGGTGTCATGCTTCTTTTATCGCCTGCAGAACCGTGAGGCGAATAAACCTGTTTTCTTTATAAATTACTCAGCCTCAGCTATTCCTTTAGAGCAACACAAAAGTGGCCCTAGTTTCCTAGTGTAGGGAGACAATAGACTGGAGGAAGGGACAGAGTGTATAAAAAAGGGCCAGAGTGAGAGGGAACTAACTTACTTTGAGCACTAACCACATGTCAGGTCATGTAATAAGGCTTTTACTCACAGTATCTCACTTAATGTGCACAGTAACTCTGCAAGGAAGCAGCATTATGCCCATTTAACAGATGAGAAAATTGAGGCTTAGACTAAACAGTTGATGGACATGAGATCTGAAGGCAGGCCTAAGTGAACCCAAACCAATTCCTCCACATGTTCCCCACCACTATATCACAATTCTTCAATAAATATTTATTAAATGAATAATGAAGATAGAAAATTATAACTGGACATGTTTTTCACAACTCAATGTGGTATGCATGATAGTACTAATCTTTTTTCCCCATGTTTTCTCTAGTTTTTCCTTGTAAATTAAAGAGCTTTTGTCTCTCTTATCACTGGTTCAGTGAACTAATAACTCATGCATACTCTGTGTCCTATGTGCCAACAGGCACGTTAAGTAATCTAAGAACATACCGGTTGCCCTAGGGAATTGCTTTGGATCTCTGGCCTTCAATGCCTTCCACACACTAGTCCAAACTTCCTTTCCAGGCTTATTTTATTTTGTTTAGCCCTCTTAGGTCACTTACTGTTTTCCAATCAACTCTTGTCCACCTTGTCTCCTCCGTATTAAATGCTACTCCTTCAGTAAAATCCACCCTGATCTCCTTTTCTGTTCCTTTCCTTTCCTTTTCTTTCTTTCTTTCTTCTTTTTTTTTTTTTTTTTTTTTTTTTTTTTTTTTTTTTTTTTTTTTTTTCTTGTTTTGCTTTGTTTTGGTTTGGTTTGGTTTGGTTTGGTTTTTTTGAGAGGGTCTCACTTTGTCACCCAGGCTGGAGTGCAGTTGCACAATCTTGGCTCACTGCAGCCTCAACCACTGGCGTTCAAGTGATCCTCCTGCCTCAGCTCCCCAGGTAGCTGGAAACTATAGGAACACACCATCATGCCCCGCTAATTTTTTGTATTTTTTTGTAGACATGGAATTTCATCATGATGCCCAGGCTGGTCCTGAACTCCTGAGTTCAAGTGATCCACCCGTGTCGGTCTCCCTGATCTCTTTATTCAGAACTGATCTCTTTCTCCCCAACCCATGGAGCATTTATATGATTCTATGCTTGCTCTGAAGTAATACTAAAAACTCCAATAGCTCTACTATAAATGTCCAAAAGAGTTTGCACTTATCCTTTTTCTCCCACAATACTTATAGTGTCATTCACACAAAAGACATGCTTAAAATATGTTTTAAGTACTAAAAAAAGGCCTAAGTGAAATTTCACTTTCTTAGGCTCCTTCATATGGTCAATTTTTCCCTCAGAAGTTTGTTTCCACACTAGCCCTCCCCACCTTTTTTGACTTGGTTCTTTCCAGTTAATGCAATTCTTTCTGGTCCCTGAAATTCTACAGAATGAAGCAGTTGTATGAAATGTAAGAAGCTGGCATATTTAAGGTAGACTATGGCTCTTTGCTTTATACCACTTGCAAAGCCAATGTGAGTACCCGAGTCTAAAAATACTTTTCACTGCCAATCATATGTACAGAGTAGGCTTTTTGCTGTATAATCTGATTGCCAGTATTTAATGAAAAATACTGATTGCATCCTAGGACCATGCATCCTTCCAAGAAGTTCTATTTAAATCACTGTATAATTTCTTTTACTATGTAATTTGCATTGTGACACTTTGATAGTTTATAAGGGCCCTTTGAAAGCCAACTTGAACTGTAGGGCAAAATGTATTTAGCACATTTTAAAAGCACATTAAAAAAAGACTTGTCATTTGATAAATATTAATGCATTTATTAATAGATGACCAATGGCTGCTAAATTGTGAAAAAAGTTTGAGATTTCAGTGACTACAAGCAAATTCACTGCTATTAAAGTTAAAAATCTGAAATACATTCTTCTGAAAGTTGCACTTTAAAAATATTGATTGCAGAATATCAAGCTGAACGATTCTGTTACATGACAAGTTCTCCAGTTTTGATAAGTTTACAGAGATCTCCCAAAATATAATCAATTTTTAATTGTCTGTTTAAATAGGCAATAGTATCTGCACATATTATGTATGATAATGGTCAAACTCAGATTCACTTATATTGGCCTCTAGAATGTTTGATATATTTTAAGGAATGTGTGATAATTGATTTGCTTCAAAATCCTTTGCTTAACTGAATATTAAAATTCAACTATAAGCTAGCAAGTAATGAAAGGATTCTAGGGAATAATAAAAGCAATGTTTAGCCAGGATTTAAGAATCCATGGGATAATCTATCCAGTTAAAATTTTGACTATAATCAAGGTTAAAAATAATGTACCTATCAATAAAGTGAGTTACTGTGAAAGAAATAGAGCAGCTCTATAGTAGGATTAGTCAAGCCCATCCTTCTATAATCCATTGTTTACTTCATATTATTAGACAGTTTTAATGTGGCATTACTTCTAATCTTTCAAGTATCTTGTCAGATAAATCTAATTATTTCCGAGAAGTGGCTTGCAACTGAAAGAAAAATGTAGCAGAAAACTTATTTATCTATCTAGCTATATTTAGTTTGTAAAAAAAAAAAAAAAAAAAATTCCTCCTTTTCTTCTGTCGAAAAGAGGACTCAGATGGGGAATGGGGTACATTAAAACTTCCTGGAATGGGGAGGAGAATTCCAAAATTCAAGAGAGCCTAGACGATTCTTTTTTGGAGACAGAGTCTTGCTTTGTTGCCCAGGCTGTAGTGCAGTGGCACGGTCTCAGCTCACTGCAACCTCTATCTCCTGGATTCAAGCGATTTTCCTGCCTCAGCCTCCTGAGTAGCTGGGATTACAGGCACACACCACCATGCCTGGCTAATTTTTGTATTTTTAGTAGAGACAGAGTTTCACCATGTTGCCCAGGCTGGTCTCGAAGTCCTGAGTTCAGGCTATCCTCCCACCTCTGCTTCCCAAAGTGCTAGGATTACAGGCGTGAGACCGCACCCAGCCCCAGACAATTCTTTATTAAACCTATAAGAGATGCCAGAAGATTTCCACACAAGAACATACAGGTATTTCTTGGGGGACCTCAGTGCTTGTCTGTGACTTGAAGGCTTATCAGTGTTCCTCTCACCTGACCCTGAGGTCTTCACCCACAAGATCAACGAACCTTTGTGTCTCAGCACTCACACGGATTTACTGAACACAGGCATGTTGAAGAGGTTGGGTTGTTAAGAAAGGACTGATTTCAAACTTGGCTACTATCACTCCCTGAGGATTTGGGAAGGCAATGCAGAGACAGTGTCTTGGTTATGAAAGTAGAATTCAGCAGCTATGTGTATGTGACCACCTGAATTTCCAAACTTAGACCACTGACGTGGTTGTCTAAGACACTAACATCTTTGCCCTATGTGTTCCGGTTTGAACGTCTGTTCCACAACTCATGTTGAAATTTAGTTGGCAATGTGATGATATTGGGAGGTTGGAGCTGTAAGAGATGAGGAGGTCATGAAGGTCTTGCCCTGATGAATGAATTAAAGCTATTATCCCAGGTGTGGATTAGCTCTTGATAAAAGGATGAGTTTGACCTGATTTCTCTCTCTGTCTCTTGTGCTCACTTCTGCCTCCTGCCTTCTGCCATGGGATGACCCTTGCCAGATGTTGGCATCATGCTCTTGGACATCCCAGCTTCCAGAATCATGAGCCAAATGAACCTCTTTTCTTTATAAATTACTCAGTCTGTGGTATTGTTATAGCTGCAACAGACAGACTAATACACTGCTGCTTTAATCTCCTCATTTGTGAAATGCAGAAATTATGCTACTTTTATTGATGGTAGCTCCATCATTTATGATGCTGCCTGACCAATATCATCCTAAAGCTCAGCCTGCTGACACTTAACAAATGCTTCAATTAATTTTGATCCCATTTCTTTAACAATTGACTACCTTAAGAAAGGGATGGGGCTCAGGATCAGGGTATCACTCTGACTTCTGAAATTAGGCAGTAATTTACATTTTTGGAGTATCACTGGAATCCTTACAACTTTTTTCCTGAAGTAGAATAGCTTTGGGAAAACCATCCTTGCTCCTTCTCTCAGGACTGTTAGTGATCCATTGCAAACAATTTAATATAGTTCCTAAGGTTAGAGGTGGTTTTTTGGAAGATAGTTCCAAGTCTTATACATTTTTGTATCCCTAGAATGAATTAATAAGAAAATCTTAGGCTGTATAGCCAATCCATTCATTCATTTGATTCAACAAATATTTATTGAGAGCTTACTATGTGCCAAATACTATTTTAGATGTTTGGAATATATCATTAAGTAAGATAACTGTCCTTGAAGAGATTACATCCTGGAGGGGCAGGGGAACAGGCAATGCACATAATAAATAAGTATAAATATTGTCAGAAGCTACAAAATTGTACAAGGTATAAAAGAATGAGCCAGTCAGGATCAGGGGAAGGGATGTAGAAGAACTGGGAAACAAAGACTTGAAAGTGGTGAAGGAGTTGGCCAAGGAGACATCTGGGTAACAGCATTCCAGACAGATGGCACAGCTAGGATAGGGATCTGAAGGGAATCTGACATACTCAAGCAGTGAAGTCAATGTGGCTGAAGGAAAGTGCATATGGGAAAAATGGCAGGACATGAGGTCAGAGGTTAAGGGGCCAGGTCATGGAGTAACTTGTAGGCCATTTAAGACTTTGGCTCTTACTCTGTGTGAAAAAGGGAAAATACTGAAAAGTTTTGAGCAGAGCAGTGACATAATCCTACCTCAGGTTTTTGAAAGAAATAACCCTGGTTGCTGGGCTGAAAACAGACTATCTAAATTGAGAATAAAGTAGGGATGTTAAAAAGAAGCAACAGATGCTGGTGAGGCTGTGGAGAAATAAGAATGCTTTTACACTGTTGGTGGGGATGTAAATTAGTTCTACCATTTTGGAAAATAGTATGGTGATTCCTCAAGGATCTAAAATGAAGGATCGTTTCACCCAGCAATCCCATTACTAGGTATATACCCAAAGTAATGTAAATCATTCTGTTATAAAGATACATGCCCGTGTATGTTCATTGCAGCACTATTCATAATAGCAAAGACATGGAATCAACCCAAATGTCCATCAGTGAGGGAATGGAAAAAGAAAATGCAGTACATATACACCATGGAATACTATGAAGCCATAAAAAGGAATGAAATTATGTATTTTTTTCCTTTATTTCTTCTTATAAAAAAACCCAGGATGTGTGTGTATATATATACATATGCAGAAAGCATAGGTCTGTTACATGGATATCCGTGTGCCATGGTGGTTTACCGCACCTATTGACCTATCCTCTAAGTTCCCTCCCCTCAACTCCCACCCCCCAACAGGTCCTGGTATGTGCTGTTCCCCTCTCTGTGTCCATGAGTTTTTAATGTTCAGCTCCCACTTCTAAATGAGAACATGTGTTGTTTAGTTTTCTGTTCCTGTGTTAGTTTGCTGATGATGATGGTTTCCAGCTTCATCCATGTCCCTGCAAAGGACATGATCTCATTCCTTTTTATGGCTGCATAGTATTCCATGGTGTATATGGACCACATTTTCTTTATACAGCCTATCATTGATGGGCATTTGGGTTGGTTCCATGTCTTTGCTATTGTAAATAGTGCTGCAATAAACATATGTGTGCATGTGTCTTTATAGTAGAATGATTCATGTTCCTTTGGGTATATACCCAGTAATAGGACTGCTGAGTGAAATGGTATTTCTGGTTCTAGATCCTTGAGGAATCACCAAACTATCTTCCACAATGTTTGAACTAATTTACATTCCCACCAACAGTGTAAAAGCCTTCCTATTTCTCCACAGCCTCGCCAGCATTTATTGTTTCCTGATTTTTTAATAATTGCCACTCTGACTGGCATGAGATGATATCTCCTTGTGTTTTGATTTGTATTTCTCTGATGACCAGTGATGTTGAGCTTTANTATCATTGATGGGCATTTGGGTTGGTTCCATGTCTTTGCTATTGTAAATAGTGCTGCAATAAACATATGTGTGCATGTGTCTTTATAGTAGAATGATTCATGTTCCTTTGGGTATATACCCAGTAATAGGACTGCTGAGTGAAATGGTATTTCTGGTTCTAGATCCTTGAGGAATCACCAAACTATCTTCCACAATGTTTGAACTAATTTACATTCCCACCAACAGTGTAAAAGCCTTCCTATTTCTCCACAGCCTCGCCAGCATTTATTGTTTCCTGATTTTTTAATAATTGCCACTCTGACTGGCATGAGATGATATCTCCTTGTGTTTTTGATTTGTATTTCTCTGATGACCAGTGATGTTGAGCTTTATGCAGTCAACAAACATATGAGATCATGTCTTTTGCAGGGACATGCATGGAGCTGGAAGCCATTATTCTCAGCAAACTGATGCAGGAACAGAAAGCCAAACACTGTGTTTTCTCGCTTGTAAGTGGGAACTGAACAATGAGAACAAATGAACAAAAGGAGGGGAACAACACACACTGGGGCCTGTCAGGGGGTGCAGAGGGAGGGAGAGCATCAGGATAAATAGCTAATGCATGCAGGGCTTACTACCTAGGTAATGGATTGATAGGTTCAGCAAACCACCATGGCTCACGTTTACCTGTTTACCCATGTACAAACCTGCACATCCTGCACGTGTATCTTGGAACTTAAAATAAAACAAAATTTTAAAATTTTAAAAGAGAATAAAGTAGGAAGATGAATTAAGAGGCAATTGCAGTAATCCAGGTGAAACAGTTTTAAGAGATTAAACCAGCAACCTTGGTTTCCCCATCAATTAACCTATCATGTTAACTAGCCCAGACTGATATTGCTCTATATGTATACTAAAGACATCTGGTTAAATTAACTAGCACTGCCAATCAGTTTTCACCTAGAGATATGCTCAGGTATTTTCTTAGTTCTTACATTTTGTAAACAGGTGGGACACTGAACGGACATCAAACTCAATAACAAATTCCAATAAGAAACATCAGAACTAATTTACCCAAAAGGAACATTCAAATTAACATCAATCAGTAGTAGCAAGTAATGACCTACTTTATCTTGTACTGATCTTGACTAAGGAATGATATTTCCATGTCTTTCTTTTAAAGAATTCATGACGCGCTGCTACCTCTATTGAACTCTTGAGTATATCTCATTCCAAAGAGAATGGTCAGCAAAATATTGTTTCATTTGGGACATGCGCACATGCTGTACATTCCAGTCCACCCACCCATAGGTTACTCATGACAGGGCCTCTAGATAGAGGCAGGACAATTAGATATCAAAGAAGAAAATGTGAAAAGACAGATAAAATATTTGCTGATGTTTTATAAAGAAAATCCAGTCCACTTCTTTAGCAGTCAAAGGTAGTATTTTCCATGTTTTTTTCCTTTGGTTTGGAGCTGTACTGTCTCCTTGTTAGCTGTTTTGTCCTTCAAGAAAGGACCTGGGGTGGTATGGATTGAAAAGTTGACTCTGTCACTGCCTTACAAATGAATTCTATCTGAAGTGAAAAGTCACCAACAGTTTTACATTGATGTTGTATTGTTCCGTGTGGTATTCTGTCAAAACTCTGTGCCTTCTTGAACAAAGATTTCACTTTTATTTTTAAGCACATTTCAACCAACCACAGTATCAGACACTTCCACTAGGAGGTTAATGAAAATTGGCGATACGGACAATATTCCCACCATAGAGAAGATTTACCATATATTTTTTAGAACCTTACAGAAGATACCTTGACCTAGTCTTGATCTACTCCATAAATGGGTTTAAGTGGACTTGAAAGTCCCTAAAATTATTTGCAAAGTTGTGAATCTGTTAAATGATCCAGTAGCTTTTATCAGAACTTCAAAGGCATCTGTGATGGCACTTCTCCTCAAAATTTTTATTAAAATTAAAAAAAAATACTGGCACAGAAATATGCAAAGATGGTATTTTCAAGGGTTATTTATGTTTAGGGAGAATGCTCTCCCAACTTACAGACAGTTTGATTGCTTGCAAAATTTAGTTCTGTTTTGATTAAAATGGACTTTTTGCTTTCACATCTTAAATTTCCAGAGAAAATACTTCATTTTACCAGTTACAATGTTCCATAGCAGGATAAACCTTAATTTATTTCCACCACATTTATGAGCACTCACTCTGCACTGGAGGATATGATGATGCCACAAAGATAAAACACCAGGTTCCTGCCCTTGAAAATCTATAGTCTATCAGGAGAGATGGAGACACAGCTAATGATCATACACAGTGAAAAAAACCAACGAGGGAAATTAATTCAAGGGCAGTTTTGTTCTCAGGATAATTAAATTCTGCCAGAGGTTATTAAGACTGGAAAGGTGAATAAGTTTTTCCAGACACAGGAAGAAATCAAGAGTGTTCTGAGCACAACAAACAATAGGCATGAAAGTGTGAATGGTCAGCTTGGTGGGAGCACAGGCTTTGAGGAAGGCTTGGCTGAAGGGAAGCCGAAACTTGGTCAGGAGGCAAAGGATGTTGTGCATGTTAGGTGACAAGGAAATATTGAAAATGGTAAGGTAGAGGAAAGATATAATCTGAATTATGTTAGAAGTTTAACTGTGGTGAACGAGATGAGGAGAGATTGAAAATATAATAGGAAGCTGCCAGAAAAGGAAATTTGTTGAATTAATAACACGATATAGTTCTGGCCTCTTTTCTAGAAGTTATCCTGCTTTTCTTTGTCTAACTTTGTCCTTCTAATCTATCAGCAATTATTATTGATGCTACCTCTAAAACATATTCTGAATCTACTCATTTGTCTTTATGCCTGTGCTGTTGTCTGAGGAAAAGCCCCCTTTCTCTTTCTCTTGCTCCCCTGAGATAATTCCAAAGTTGTGTCTCTGCTTCTTTTCTTACCCCTCACAATCTGTTCACCACATGGCAGCAAGTGACCTTTTAAAAGAAAATACAGATCAGATCATTCCACTCCCTTATTTAAAACTCCCATGGCTTTTTGCTATGCTTAGGAGTCACATCCAACCTCTGCATTGTGGTCTGCCAGACTCTGTGTCATCTGACCTGTGTCAACTTCTTTCTGCCTACTATCTCATTTTCTACCACTCATTCACTCAGTTATGATGCTCCAGCCACACCAGTGTTCTTCCTGTTATTGGACCACCTCAAATTATTTCCTGTCCTAAATCTCTGGCCTGAAATGCTCTTCTCCTTCATTTCTGGGACCTTTTCAGGCTCTAGATCAGATGTTACCTTGTCAGAGAAGCCTTCATGACCACTCAACCTAATGTAGACTGCCCAAACTCAAACTCATCACACGATCTTGCCTTCAGTACATTTTCTGAGCCACAAACTCCCTTCTGGAGTAATGATCAAAAGTAGGGAAGATTAGAGTAGATGGGCATTTGGCCCAATTCCACCAACTGGAACTGGGACTATTTCCCCATAAGAACAAAGTAAAACTTCAGTTTTGATAAATTTGTGGCTCAATGAACAAGCTTTTGTGAGACAGCATGCTGGCCACCAGAGATTACATAATTTCCATCAGAAAAATATGTTCTAAAATCCAGGTTTATCATTAAGACAAATATATGCATATGTGTCTGTATTTCATTTGTAGGTTAGGGGTAGCCTATACTTGCTGCGCTTAAACATTTCATATGCTGGGGGTTGTTTTGCATTTTGGTATTAGAGCTCAAATCATGTATGTATATGTATTTAGATATTTATATTTCTTATTCTTCAACTATTTTATTTCTCAAAATGTATGTTTGCTGTGACGTTAAGTGCATTCCATATCATTAAAAAGTGCTTACTCTCATCTTAAATCCACTAGGCTATCCAAATTTGCTACTCTTGAATTTAATCCAACAATTTCAAACATTGTTGGATTAAATTGCTTACATTGAATGTTTTGGCCACTCCAATCAAAGTTGATGTTGTGGAAAGCAGGAAAATATATTTGGCCTGTACGTCTGAAATCTTAATTTTCTTTCCTCAGCAACAAACTGTACAAGACATTTAGAAACAAATTACCTTGTGGTAGAGAAATAAAGGCTTTGTCTTGCTTTAGGCAGTTTTGTTGGATTCAGATGCCTGGAAGCTGAACATGCTTGGTCATCAACCTGGAAGCCAACAACTCAGTAATGCCCTGCCCTTCTCTCTCTAATTGATTTTTTAAAAAATTTTTGTTATTTTAACATTTTTGTGTAAACAAAAAAGATCACTTAGCAAACAAACATGTACCCATTATCAAGAATAAACTGCCATGAGCATTTTGTCACTTTGCTCCACATATTTTGTTTTTTAAGAAAATAAATGACTACAAGTAAAGATGATGTTTGTAATATTCCCCTCTACAGCCTTATTTCCAGTGCCCTTGACTGAGAAATGTCAATGTCATGTTCACTTTATAAGAGAAATGCTGAAAGGAATCCATCTGTTCTCACAGAGCATGTATTGAAGGGTGAATCTGGAGCTAAGAGGCAATAAATTGATTACTGGAATGGGAGTCATGGAACACTGCGTCCGTCATCCCCTTTCTGACGCCCTACGTGAAATCCTCATCTTCCAATTCATTATGTCTCTCTACAGATCTAATTCTATGCAATTAAAAAAATTTCAGTGCCACATTTTTTTTTTTACTTTTAGTATTTCTAATTCTTTTTCCTCCTCCTCTTTCTTCTCTTCCTTTTTATCCTACACTTTTTTTCATTTCTGCCTATTCTTCTTCATTGCTCTTTCAAATTTGTTCAAAGAGTTTCTTCCTTTATGTCTTTAAGAATATTATTTTGAATTAATTTTCAATGACTCCATTGTATTATTTTATTGCAGTCATTTCATCCTCTCGAATACATGGGTGAGCTGACCTCAGCCCCATAATAGCTCAAAGGTCCAAGCAGTGAGCCTGGTTCCAGCCTCTAACTATGAGGATCCCCCATCTTGAGCTCAGGACTTTGGAATTGAGTTCCTGCTGCCCCTGCTGTCTTCCTTCTCCAGAGGCTTCAGCACTAACACCTTTAGATTTCTAGTCCTATTTTTGGTCCATGGAGATATTTATCTTATTTTTGATCCCTGTAACTTCATAACTAAAAAGATGTTATTCTTATGTGTGTACAGGATATTTAATAAGTAAATTTATAGCACGATGTTAAATGGAAGTTTATCTGTTTTCTGAAAGGATCCACTTATTAAATAAAGGTATGCTGAGTTATCTGACCCCCCGAATCCCTATAATAATTGCTTACATATGAATCATTTTACTGTGCTTTGTGAATGGTTCCCATTGAATAAAGAATTATTGGGTTTTTGTTTGTTTGTTTGTTTGTTTTTAGCTTGCTCAAAGTTAGCTACAGGCAGCTCCTAATTTACTGACATGGATGGAGCCAGAGGCCATTATCATTAGCAAACTGGCAAGGAACAATAAACCAAATACTGCATGTTTTCACTTACAAATGGAAGCTAAATGATGAGAGCACATGGAACACAAAGACAGGAATAATGGACACTGGGGCCTTTTGGAGGGTGGAGGGGTGATGAGGGAGAGAGAAGGAAAAATAACTAATGGGTACTAGGCTTCATACATGGATGAGGAAATAACCTGTACAACAAAGCCCCATGACACAAGTTTATTTGTGTAACCAACCTAAACATGTACCCCTGAACTTCAAAAAGGCTGGGCGCGGTGGCTCACGCCTATAATCCCAGAACTTTGGGAAGCCGAGATCGGGGGATCACCTGAGGTCAGGAATTTGAAACCAGCATGGCCAACATGGTGAAACCCCATCTCTACTAAAAATAAAAAAATTAGCTGGGAGTGGCAGCAGGCGCCTATAATCCCAGCTACCTGGGAGGCTGAGGCGGGAGAATCCTTGAACCCGGGAGGCAGAGCTTGCAGTGAGCTGAGATGGCGCCACTGCACTCCAGCCTGGGCGACAGAGCGAGACTCTGTCTCA
>NW_016803880.1:4071769-4085280 GCF_001698545.2 Rhinopithecus bieti | reverse complement strand
TTCAAAAAAAAAAAAAAAAAAAAAATTCAAGAACCCCACTTAGGAGTACAGGATGTGTCCTCCAAACACTGCGGTCTTATTAATTCTCAACACGGAACTCAGAGCAGGCAAAAGCTATTTTAAGCACTTATAATGAATTTGAAAATAAAGTTGACCCCAAAGGTGAAAAGGCTCTGGACCTTTTTTTCTTCCCAATATGCAAGTGTGTTCACAACATGAGTGATCAGAAGTGAGGGGATGCTGGGCTATCCCACGTAACTCTGTTCTGCACGAGAAACACATATAAAGGCATTTGGACATTTGGAACAAATTAGAGCTACAGCAAAGGCCAGAAACATTGCCAGTTTCCCCCTTGCTTTCTTCCCAGACCAAAGCATTACCAAAATAAGTAGTCTCATCAATAAACTAGGGTTTGGAATTTGGAATTAACCAGGCATAATTTCTCAAGTATCATGGCCTCTTTTTTAAAGGCATGAAGTTGTGTAAAATTGATATATTTTAATTATGTAAAATATAACCCAACTTACATAACCAAATAAAGTCAAATCACTTTTAATTTTACTTAGTGAATACTGTACAAACCTCAAAAGTTAGAAAACAAACCAAAAAAAAATGCAGAATAGGCAGCTTTTTACATTTTTCCTGAATGTAGAAATCTTTCATTATGTGGACAATTATTATTGAATAAATATGTTTTCATCATAAAGTAGAAATGGCTTATGTTGGCATGAATATACTCCATTTCATTGCTACTTTTGTACATTTCTTTTATTTTGCCCGAATATGGCCAGATGAATCATATATAAAGAAAGCTCATCTCCTCCAGAACACTGCTATTGTATAAAGGGTACTGCTGCCAAATTCAAAGCTAAATTCAGGTTTGAGGTATCAGAATCTTTTATAGGTCCAGGGAGAATATTTTGTTCAAATAATAGTCCAGTGATCTGAAGGTGTGTGCACCTGTTGATTTTCTAGAAATATAATATTCTGCAAAGTCAGAGATAATGAAGGCTAAGGCATCATTACCTTTTTTAAAAAGACAAAGGAATGAACTGTTTCATAAAAGTGTCATATAGAAATTTCAAAAATGAACTATAGAAATTCTATAAAGAAAGGGTAAAGGAAAAAATTCAGCAACACTTAAAATGAATAAAAATCCAGAGACATCCTGGTAGAAATCTTGGTCCACAGTCAATCAAAAAGAAGCAAACATCACTACAGAAAACGATTTTGACAGAACAGAAATAAAATATTCATTGTATTCCCAAAATAACATCATTTTTGTTAATAGCTGAATATCTTCTTTTAGTTCAAATGGTTTACATTTTAAAGCTTTGATTTCTTTTAGAAATTCCTATTGAATACTATTTTCCAGAAATTTGTTAATGCAACCGATATGATTGGGATATGTGTCCCCTCCAAATCTCATGTTGAAATGTCATCCCCAGTGTTGGAGGTGGACCTAGTGAGAGGTGTTTGGATCATGGAGCAGGTCCCTCAGGAATGGCTTGGTGCCATTCTCATGCTAAGGAGGGAGTTCTTGCTCTGGTAGTTCAAGCGAGAGCTGGTTGTTTAAAGGAGACTGGCTTTAATGTTCTCACTCGTAAGTGGGATGTTTGTTACATACGTATACACGTGCCATGGTGGTTTGCTGCACCCATCAACCTGTCACCTACATTAGGTATTTCTCCTAATGCTATCCCTCCCCTATCCCCCAACGTCCCAACAGGCCCTGGTGTGTTCCCTCCCCGTTCCCCTCCCTGTGCCCATGTGTTCTCATTGTTCAACTTCCACCTGTTCTCTCTCTTTTGCCCCTTCTCTCACCATGTGATGTGCCTGCTCCTCATTTGCCTTTTGCCATGAGTGGAAGCTTCCTGAGGCCCTCGCTGGAACCAGATGCCAGTGCTATGCTTCCTGTACGGCCTGTAGAACCATGAGCCAAAATAAATTCCTTTCCTTCATAAATTATCCTGCCTCAAGTCTTTACAGAAATGAAAGAATGGACTAACACAGCAACTTTGTAAGCACTTAAAATGAGGGAAAAGGAAAGTCTAAGACTCAGTTCAATCTATTGGATGATACCATTATTTATATATTTAAAGAGGAGCAACTTCTTGATCAGAAATCAATTTGACCTACTGTTACGGGAGCTGAGTTACTGATTATATGTGACCATCAGAGAAGAAAACATGTAAGAGATGGAGGAACATTCAAATAAAGCTCTTATAAGCCTTTTCAACAAAGATTTCTCTGGAACAGGTGGAGAACACTACAAAATTGTGTGGATTTAGTATGTTTCATGCAAACACAGTCCATTATTAGAAGCAAACAAAGGGCCCCAGGTGAGAATAAAATAAATTATTCAGTTCTTCCTTGTTATGGCACTTACACTGATACTTTATATATAGTACTTATTAGTGACAACCATCCAGTGGATGTGTATTATCACTGTTTCCTAACATGTAATGAAAGTGAGGGTCAGGGGAGGTTAGTAACTTGCCTAAGTTCACTCAGTAAGTGGCATTTAGAGGTGGCAATTTGAAGAGAAGCATGTCTAGCTCAAAGTCCATTCTATGTTTATCACATTAGATAATCTTACATGTGTTTCTTTTGTATCTTTTTTAGAATGATGTACAGAGTTTTATGAAATAATTGCATTTCTGATAAACTAGCTATAAATTACCTTTTACAAACAGTCACATATTAATATATATCGGAAGCACTCACTCATTCAGCAAATGCTATACAACGCATTTGTAAAGTAATTCATGAAGAAAACAGGTAACCACAATTTTATATAAATTTCAGCTACAAATGATAGCTCTTAGCTTTGCCTAAAATGGATTAAATCTGTACAAAGTGTGGTTTTGCTGGATCCAGCAGCACTCAGTAGCATGGTTTGGGAATAGGTGCCTCTTGTAGATTTGAAGGCTAGCCGAACCAGTGGCATAGTGCATATAAATGCAGATCCTGAAAACATAGGGGAGCGTGGTTCGCAACAGCCAAGAATGATATCATCAGTCTCTGTTTCATTTAATTAAAAATTATCAGCTGTACATAGTGCTATTTTTGACACAGGTCACTGTGGTTCAGTGCTATTGGATTTTCTTATTAAGCACTTAGCTGTTTGCTGGAATGATTGAGGGGCAGAGCTGTGTATTCAGCGAGGTTAGAGAGTTAGCCCTTAGACCTTCGGAAACGTTGAATAGTTTATCTTCAAAACCTCCTTTCTTGAAAACTTTATGTTATGGCTACCCATCCCATCTTTTCTAGTGACAATGAGGAAATGTGTTAAAACATATATCAACAGAAATACTGACATGTGTTGACATACGTAAGTGTTGGTAAGCAACTCTACAACTACAGTAAATAAATAAACCATTCTTCTATCAGAGACTAGGGCAAACCTAAGCTATATGATTTGGAATATTACTGTGAAGCTTAGTTTTATCAGCCAATTTTGCTTGTATTTGTATGTTCTCAAAGCTAACAGAGTTGAGAAACTACTTAGAGAATTCAATCTGCTCCAGCAGCCTGAATTATTGTTTTGCCCATAATAAAATTATTTTATTCATAAATATATACTTTTAATTTTGAAGCAATCCTAAACTTAAAAGAATGTTGTAAGTATAATATAAATAACTATAAAAATCATTTTCGTCTGTAGCATTTTCTGCAAATGTTGCCTCCAGTTACAGTTTTTCTTTTAATTGTTAGGATTTTGTTTTAAATTTAGCCTTAAAATGTGAGTTTATTGAGCATTTTAAAATTTAAATATATATTTTTTTATACTTTAAGTTCTGGGATACATGTGCAGAATGTGCAGGTTTGTTACATACGTATACACATGCCATGGTGGTTTGCTGCACCCATCAACCTGTCATCTACATTAAGTATTTCTCCTAATGCTATCCCTCCCCTAGTCCCCAACCCCCAACAGGCCCTGGTGTGTTCCCTCCCTGTTCCCCTCCCTGTGCCCAAGTGTTCTCATTGTTCAATTCCCACTTATGAGTGAGAACATGCAGTGTTTGGTTTTCTGTTCTTATGTTAGTTTGCTGAGAATGATTGTTTCCAGCTTCATCCATGTCCCTGCAAAGGACATGAACTCATCCTTTTTTATGGCCACATAGTATTCCATGGTGTATATGTGCCACGTTTTCTTTATCCAGTCTATCAGAGAATTTCATTGACAAGTTTGCCAAGGTCATCACTGATAAAAATCTGACACTAGGAGAAGTCTATAATGATGATGCAACATCACTGTTTTAGTGTTAGTGTTCCAGAAAGACACTGACTACAGTCAATCAGACAGCTCCTACAGGAATTAAGGATGCCGAAGAGAGAATAACTGTGCTGAGATGTGCTAATACAGCAAGCATGCATAACTGTAAACTTGCTATAATAGGCAAAAGCTTGCATCCTCCTTGTTTTCAAGGAGTAATTTTTTTAACCAGTCCATTATTATGCTAATAAAAAGACATGGATTACCAGGGACATATCTTCTGATTGGTTTCACAAACATTTTGCATCAGTGGCTCATGCTCACCACAGGGAAACTGGATTGGATAACTACTGCAAGATTGTGTTATTCCTTGACAACCATTCTGTTCATCCTGCAGCTGAAATTCCCGTAAAAATAATATCTATGTCATCTACTTTCCCCTAAATATGACTGATAGGGTTTGGCTCTGTGTCCCTCCCCAAATCTCATGTCAAACTATATCCCCACGTGTTGAAGGAGGAGTCTGGTGGGAGGGGATTGAATCACTGGACTTCCTCCTTGCTGTTATCATGATAGAGTTCTCACAAGATCTGGTTGTTTAAAAGTGTGCAGCATTTTTCCCTTCACTTTCTGTCTCCTGCTTCAGCATGTGAAGTCATGCGTGCTTCTCCTTCACCTTCCACCATGATTGTAAGTTTCCTGAGGTCTCCCCAGCTGTGCTTCCTGTACAACCTGTGGAACTCCTGAGTCAATGAAACCTCTTTTCTTCATAAATTACCCAGTCTCAGGTAGTTCTTTATAGCGGTGTGAGAATGGGCTATTACAATGACTTTATTAACTCAGTCATGTGACCAGGGTATCCTTAGATCAATAAAGAGTAAATATAAAAACACTTTCTTGAACAGCATGCCAGCCAGCAGTGAACAGCAGTGTGAATGTGGAAAGTTTTCAAACCTTTAGAGTTTGAAAAAAGTTTAGCATGAAGAATGCCATACATACTGTTGCCAATGCTTGAAACATAGTGACTAAAGACACAGTTGCGCATGCCTGACACAACCTCTGGCCTGCAACTAAGTTCAGTGATGATGATGAACAGGGTGGTGACTTTGAAGGATTCTGTAATTTGAAGGATTGTGTAAAGTGAGAAAAAAAGAATGTCTGATTTCCTTACATATACAAAAAATATATCTTCAGAGTTCATTAGTAAGCTGGAAGAGGTGAATATCGAAGATATTTTTAATATCAATAATGAGGCTCTAGTTCGTTCACTGATGATGAAATAGCTGAAATGGTTCTGAATCAAGGTAATCATGAAAATAGTAACAATGAAGATGATGTAAACAGTGAAGAAAAAGTGCCTATAGATAACATGGTGAAAAAGTGTGATGGGCTTATTGAAGGACTAAAGAAGCATGCATTTGTAACAGGACAGGAAATCACATCAGTTTATAAAATCAATGAGAGACTTCCAAGACAAAAGCTATTGTTAAAAAGGCAGATGACTTGGAGGAAACATTTTAAAAAGCTATCCAGCAGAATGCTCTTATCCCCAGAGGACCCATTTCCTGGTCCCTCAACTGCTTCTGATATTTATTCTCACCTAAAAAAATAAAATACAATGTATAGAAACCTTTTAATTAAAACGTAGCATAGTAGGTGGAAATTGAAAGCCTGCCATTGTTTGTTTCTGCTGTTGTTTAACAGCTGATACAGGTATTCTGTTACTGTGCTGCTTAGCTACTCTGAACATGTTAATTTTTCACTGTACTAATGATTTTCCATATTTTCAACTAAGTATGTACGAATAAGTATAAGAAAATGCTTGTTTATTGGTGGCATATACATTCAGAGTCAGGAATGATGGTGATGCCAAACAACCACAGATTGTCCATATGGGTGGCTAAGATAGTGACACCTTTGCTTTCTGATGGTTCAATGTACACAAACTTTGTTTCATGCAAAAATTTATTTTAAAATATCATATAAAATTATCTTTATGCTATGTTTATAAGGTATGTATAAAACATAAACAAATTTTGCATTTAGACTTGGTTTCTATACCCAAGGTATCTTATTATGTATATGCAAATATTCCAAAATCCAAAAAATTCTGAAATCCGAAATACTTCTGATCCCACACATTTTGGATAAGGGATACTCAACCCATAATCTCATGAGCCAATTCCCTTAATGGTAAATATATTTATTTACTATAAGAAGTATTTATTGCAGTAAATATTTATTATTTACTATTTACTATAGTAAATATTTTTACTGTTTACTAATTTATACATATACTATATTCATATGTATTCATAGTATATGTATAAATACTTATAAATATTTATATATATTTATGGTTACAGGAATTGGCTTATGGAATTATGAGGACTGATAATTATGGGAACTTACAATATGTCATTTGCAATCTGCAGAACCAGGAAAGCTGATGACTTAATACAGTCTAAGTCTGAAGGCCTGAGAACCAGGGGTCTGCTGGTATAAGTTCTGGAGCTCATAGATCTGAGAACAAAGAACACTGAAGTCCAAGGGCAGAAGAAAATGAATGTCCCAGCTCAGATAGAGCAAATTCATCCTTCCTCTGACTTTTTGTTCTAGTTGTGCTGTCAATTGATTGGATGATGCCCACTGACATTGGTGAGGGTGATCTTCTTTACCCAGTCTACAAATTCAAATGCTAATCTCTTTCAGAAACACCCTCACAGTCACACCCAGAAATGTTTACCAGCTATGTGGGTATCCCTTAGCCCAGTCAAGTTGACACATAAAAATAACCATCACAATTAGGTTGTTGCTATTGCTGTTGTTATTGCTGCTGTTGTTGATGTGCATGTGTATGTATTTTATGTGCAATGCTTGATGTTTGTCCTGAGAGTGAAAGGATTATAAACGTGAATGTTAGCAAACACGAATTTACATAAAACCCACCAAAGTCACTTATTCTTTCATGGCAGATCTAGAAGCTATTGTTAAGAATTGAGGACACAGGTGTACCTAAGATTGATTCAAATGACATAAAATTCAGTATTCAACTTTAACTGCACCACAGAAACAGAGTGCCAAGCATACATAGCATGCCACTCACCATTGTTTCTGGTACTATGTTAGCACTTAATTCAAATCAGTTTAAGCAATTTGTCAACCAGAATCTCATAATGGCCTCGCAAAAAAATTTGTCAATATTTCACTAATAATGCTATGATATATTCGCATTTGTTTGTTTACCTGTCTAGTTTCTCAATTACAACACTTTGAGGACGGAAATGATGTCTTATTTTGTTGTATCTTCAGAAACTAGCAATTTATTTGCCTAATAAGGGCTTAATAAAGGATTACTGTTAAATGAGTGAGTTAATGAATGAGTTATTGCTTTCTCAACTTCTCCAGACTCAGCTTCAGAGGCAGTGGCCTCTCTATTGCATCTCTATTACGTGTTAATGTGCTGAATCTTTTCTTCTTGCCCCTCCTGATCCACTCTCTACCTTGCTCCATCTTGCTCAGTCATCAGGGAGGCTGATGCATGGTGATTACATCACCAAGAGACAAACTTCTCCTTTGTCTTCTGTTTGGATTTGCCCAGTGAAAGCCTGGTGCAGGAGACTGGAGATTGAGAGGAAAGGGAGAATAAAACCTTTGATCCTTTGGCTCCCTATCAGTATCGTTGCCACTTAAACACCTTGCACTATAGACGGCCATGACTCTCATGGACATCCTTTTCATAAACCTACTATCTCTGGATTTTAGTAACTGTTCCCTCCCTTTCAGGCTTAGAAATGGCAAAGGATCTCTGTTGTTAAGAACTCGGAATATTACACCATATTTTCTTGATTTCCTTAATCCTGCCTGCACTGTTATAAAAGATGCATGTTAAACTTTCTTCAGTTTCCGATCTGAGTATGTTATTTGCTTCCTGCTGGGATTGACAGATATAGACAGGTACTGTAACAGTTGCATGCACGATCTTATGTAACTAATTTTACTCCTTGAATTTGCAAAGTAAATATAACTATTCCCATTTTACAGAATACCTATGATAGAAATGTATTCTACCTGGAATTGTTATTTCATTATTTATTTATTTATTTACTTAATTTATTCATTCATTTTTATTTCCCACAGGTCATTGGAAATTCATCTCTCTGGCAAGAATATACACTGGGGACTACTGTGGGGGTGATTGGGGGAAGGGAGCAAATGTTGAAAAACTAACTATTAGGTACTATGCTCACTACCCAGGCGGTGGGATCAATTGTATCCCAAACCTCAGCATCATACAATATACCCATGTAACAAACCTGCGTATGTACCCCTTGAATCTAAAATGAAAGTTGAAATTATTTTAAAAAATTAAATAAGAGGAAATTTATCTCTTGATGCAACTGCTAAAGCAGGGTGGTACAGAGACAACCTGGCACAAAGGAAGTGTCTCCACTGGATAAAAGAGTAGGCCACTTTAATAGGACTCATTGTTGAATGTGGGCAAAAAGGAGGAGAAGGAAAGTTATAAAAGGAGGAATGGAAGAGGCTCAGCTCAGAATAATTTTCCTGTTATAAAGAGCAGTACTAATAAAGTTTTGCTCCTTCTATTTATTTGAATGGAGCAAGGAAGGCTTGTGATACTTTTATTAATACCCAGCCTAATAACTATGGGGTTAAGTCAATAAATTCTAAACCAGATGTTATTACAGCACCCTTTAAAAACTAGGGGCTGTCTCCAATTTTACTTGTTTTACTACGCAATCTCTGCATTCTGAGAGCTCTTTTCCGTACCTGTGCGGCCACAGTGAGTCAGTGGCCACTCTCAGATCTCCATCCTCTAAGATCTACTCCAGTTTTTCTATCAGGCTCAAGAGTGGAGTGAATTCTGAGCCACCTCCATGGGAAGGTGTTTGTAACTTACTTATGCAGTGAAACTCAGTGAGTTTGTATGCTTCCTTTGCCACTTAAGCTCTAAGTTGCCAGAGAAGCATGAGAAAGGTGTATTAGTCTGTTTTCACATTGACATACAGAACAACTGGGTAGTTTATAAAGAAACGAAGTTTGATAGACTTACAATTCTGCAGGCTGTACAAGAAGCATGGCTGGGAGGCCTCGAGAAGCTTACAACCATGGTGAAAGCTGAAGGTGAAGCAAGCATGTCTTCACATGGTGGCAGGAGAGAGAGAGCGATAGGGGAGTTGCTACACACTTTCAAAACAACCAGATCTCATGAGAACTCTATCATGAGAACAGCAAGGGCAACATCCACCCCCATAATTCAATCATCTCCCACCAGGCCCCTTCCCTGACACATGAAGATTACAATTTGACATGATATTTGGGTGGGGACACAGAGCAAAACCATATCAAGAGGGTAGACATAACTTACTGTTGAAAGCTACACAGGCATTAAGCCCTGCTTTTCCATGAGATACTTCATTATGCTTTTAATAAGTGGGTATGTTTATAGTCTGTGTGATTTAAGAAATGGTGTATCAAAAGGAGGTGATGTCAAATTATAACATTTCAAAATCAGGTAAGGCAGGAACTGAAGACATTTTTTTGGAAGGTCTAAGAAACTCACCTGAGTACATTTTAAACAGCATTTCCTCTGTTCTTCAGAGGTTTTCATTTCAGGAAAGCATAACAAGAGTCATTCTAATGTGATTATAAAGGGCCTGGAGGTTTGCTTTTAAAATTCAATACTTCGGTGGAAAGAAAATGATAACTTTTCCCTTTGATTTTATTCACTATTTTTATAACACTAGGAGCCCTGAGACACCGGATTGGAAATATCTATGCCTCTTGATGTTACCCGAGCACCACTGCATCACAGTCCTTTAACTGGGTCTGTTTTCATCTGTTCCTTGATCTTCTGCACTCTCCACCAGCAAGCGACATCAATTTCTATACTCTTTAGACTTATTCTCAGCTTTCTGGATGCTAAATTTGCTTGTTCATTGATTCAATAAACATCTACTGAGCACCTACTGTGTGCCAGGCCCAGACAGAGAACCTGCACTCATGGAAATTCCAGTCATATAAAAGGGCCAAGAATGTGCAATTGTAAATACTGGTATGTTTTGTGATGGAAAAGCATTAAGTGCAGGGGCATAAGGTAGGGAATCTTACCTGGTGTGTGGGTTCAGAGTTTTCCTAGGTTATGATGTTAGAGGAGAGTTGTGATTGATAAGCCTAGGTTAATTAACCGAGGAGCATAGGAGTAGGTATAGGAAAGGGTTTAGATAGAAAGCATGGCATATGCAGGGACTCAGAGACTGTGTGGTGCTGAAATCAGGTATGGATTTGACTTAAACCACTGTACTCCAATGAACTCATGCATAAGGTGAAAACTCAGACATTAAGGGATCCGTGTTTGCTTTACCCTTCCTTTTCTTTCATGTTAACAATCCTCTGTTGCTTCATAACTCATAACTTAGAACACATAAAGGGCAGATGGAGGGAGGTAGATGGTAGAGATTCTGCTTTTATTGCAATACTAACAATCGCAAGCTCTCAGTGCTTGGGCCAGTCAAGGTTTATCTATTGCTCAAGTTTTATGCTCACTTTGGCTAGGCAGAAAGGCAGCTTTCATTCTTTATTGGTACTCAGTGATTCTGGCTGGCAGAGGCTTTACTGTTACAGGGTAAATAATTAACCAGCTCTGAGAACTTCTCTCTAGAAGTGTTGCACCTATCACTGGCCAAAGCAAGTCAAAAGCAATGCTTAACCTCCAACTACAGCAGGGTGGAGCAAGCCTAACATCAGGCTGTAAGTAGAAGGCTAGAAATAATTGGTGAGTGCTATAGTCTGAATATTTGGGTCCCCCTAAAATTCATATATTGACCCCTAATCACCCATTTGATGGCATCAGGAGGTGGGGTCTGTTGGGAGATGATTAGAATGGGATTAGCACCCTTATAAAATAGGCCTCAACAAACTGCCTTATCCCTCTTCCGCCATGTGAGGAGAAGCCACCATCTTTAAGAAAAAGGAATCTCCCAAGATAGCAAATCTGCCCATGCCTTGGTCTTGGACTTCTCAGCTTAGGGAACTGCAAGAAGGACATTTCTATTATTTATAAGCAATCAGTCTATGTTGTTTTATTATAGCAGCCTGGATGGACTAAGACAGTGAGCAAGAGTAGTGATCACCACAGAAATGAATCTTCATCAGGTATCGCAGTCTATGGCAAGAGCACATTACTGGAGCTCTGACTGCAACCAACTTGTTTCTAACCTCTTAATTCCAACAACTTGTCACTGCACAGGTGAATGTGTGTGGGTGGTGACACTGTAGTGGAGTCATAGTTTGCAGAAGTGGAAATAGGAAGGTATTTACTAAGAGTTGGTATAGTGGATAAAATTCCATTTCCAATCTTTGAGTTTTTCATTTACTTTCTGGAAGAAAGAAAAGGGGAAAGGGTCCTTAATATTATTTTCTAATTATCTGTTGAATTTTTAATTGAATCTATCTTAATTTAATTTCCAAGAGCTCCTTATCCTTTGGTCTTCTGTATGTAGTGGACTGGTCTTGTTTTATGAAGGCTATATAGTCTTTTATTTCTCTCAATACATTAATGATGGTGCTTCTTTCATGTGCTTATTTCTCTACCTCTTTGTTTTTACCACTCTTTTTTCTTTATTTGATTCTATTTTGTTTTGCTCTGTCTCTATCTTCCACAACAGAGGCTTTCATCAAATATCAGGTCTTCTTTGGCTGTCATATATATTTAAAAGTGAGACTCAGAAAAACCCCATTTGGAAGCATGACTGTGGGTTATTAATTTGTGAATCTCACTGTAGGTTTGCTACTGTGATATTATATTTTTAATTGGGGAAATATCCAAATACATGTGTCTCTAGTTCAGAAGTTCTTAAACTTTTTGGTGTCATGGCAGCCTGGTGAAGTCTAGGATCCTGTTTTAGAATTATGTCTTATGCATGAAACCAATTATATCACAATCTGGTTATCAAACCATTAAACCAATAAATTTGTGATATAGTAATATGTGCTTTTTATGAATGCACCATCTAATAAACTTTAGAGTTGTATCTAATAACTACTGTAATTTTGAAATAATGATGAGTGAAAATGCAATTTGGAGGTATAGGCCAAATAATGTGATAAGAAAATAATTGCGATTTTTATTGGTCACAAAGTCACAGGTACCGATTATACTACGATGGTTTGTTACCTATATTCAAAGATGACAGAAATGCTAACTTTCAGAGGTTAGTTTAAAATAAAAATGATTCAGAGGTTAGTTTAAAATAAAAATGAACTATTGTTCTCGTTCAAGTTCACAGACCCGCTGGTTAAAAATTTCTGCTGTTGGTCTTTACTTCTGGGTGAATGGATTTTTCTAGAAAATAGTTCACCCATCTCCAACCGTAAGTATGTAAGTGTGGCTGTGAGCCTTTCACAAGCCAAGCAGGGGACAAATCTCTCTTCAGTGGGAAGATTTTCCCATAATCCCTCTGATTTCAACACAGTAACTGACACTCCAACCTCAAATGTATTTATTTGCTGTCTTCCAAATTCAAAGACTGTCCGATAAAACCTCTCCAAAAATAGACCCTAGGTTTTCTCTTGATGTATCAGGGTTGGAGAGAGAATATGAGAAGTCTAACTCCTATTTTAAAGATATTTAATCCATACTCCAGTTTTCATTCCCATTTTTGCACACCTGCCTTTAAAGCAGCAGTTGTCTCCAATCCCTGAGGATTTCTGTAGCTTTGTGTTGAAATGATTAGCTTTTTGACATTCTGCCTCAACATACTTAGATCTCTATGTTCTCTAGTCTAAAACAGCTCCCAGTGGTTAAACTATATCCCAGATTTCAAAATGTTGCTTCTTTTGTCTGGTATCTTCTTTTTGAGGTGTTTTTTTTTTTTTTTTTTTCCCGCTAAGTTCCTTTACTGTCATTGCTTTGTGAAGACTCAGGAGGACGTACAGATAGACATTTGCATTCAACCTATGTTATTTAACCAGAAGCTTTGATGCATTCATAAGTAGCATTTTAACATGTTTGAGTTTACATCTTTTTCCCTCTCATAACAGCATATCTCCTTTTCTCTGATTTAATATAAAAGTAAGAGGAGAAACAAGGTTGATGTGCAATGTCATGTTAAGGAAGCCATCTTTTTTTGTGTTTTAAGGAAACCAGTTCTTAAAAGAACTTTTCTCAGACTCTCTCTAGATGCTTTTAGCATTTTTGTTTAAGACATTAGACTGTGAGTTCCTCAAAAGGAAGTATGTAGTTTTTTTTTTTTTTTTTTTTTTTTTT
>NW_016803880.1:4025117-4070118 GCF_001698545.2 Rhinopithecus bieti | reverse complement strand
TAGAAGTGGAATAGCTCTTATTGGTATAACCCTACCACAGATCACAACTGCAAACTCTTAAAGTATAAAAACTCCCTGAAATCACTGGAGAGAAACGCAAAGCCACCATAAACTGGAAGTGAATCAAAACTGGGAAGAAGGAAATGGAACTGAGTAAGTGTTCCATCGATAAGGCTTTTTGGCTAACGGCATGCCCCAATCAGAATGAGCTAGTTAGCTAAATCCTGAACAGAAACCCTTGCAGAGTACTGCTTTTAAAAACCAGAGGACAGAGTTTAGAACTACGAAAACAGACGAAAAGTGAGAGGGGAAATCATGCAAAGGAGAAACTATACAGGGTGGAGCATCAAATTTTGCATATAAACTCTGCGGAAAATCTTAGGATGACCTCTACACTAGGCATGCATGGGGCATACTCCCAGCAGCCCATCTAAAGCTAAAAAGAACTGAACAAAGATTTTAGAAGTTACCCACTGCAGGAGTGACAAAAAATGGATATGAGTTCTTCTAAATTAACTACAAATAAAACAGACAAATAAAAATCAACATTCAGAGAAATAACAGAATCCAGTCTCTACAGTGTATTCTTTTAAAAAAATGTCCAGGGTATAATTCCAAATTATTCCATACATAGTCGAGAGGAAAGGCAATTAAATAAACTGATCCTGAAATGAACCATTGGCTGGCAAGGATTTTAACATAGCTACTATAACTATGCTCAAGGGTGTAAGGTAAAATATGTTTGTGATGAATGGATATACAGAAAATCTCAGCAGAGAGATTGCAACTTTAAAAAAGAACCAAATGGAAATTCTAGAAATGAGGAATAAAATATCTGAAACAAAAGAAAATTAATTGTATGGGCTTAACAAGATGTTAGGGATGAAAGAAGAGTCAGTGACGTGAAGATATCTCAATCAAAACTATACAATCTAGAAAGCAGAGAGAAAAAATATTTAAAAAATTAGAATCTCAGTGATTGTGGAAGTGTATCAAAATCTAATTTTGTGGAGTTTTAGAAGGAGATAAGAGGCAGGAATAGGTAAAACCCAACATCTGAAGAAAGAATGTATAAAATTGTCCCCATTTTACAGACTCAAAAACCTCACATATCCTGTGTAGTATAAATAGAGAAAAGACACCTTGAAAATATCACAATTCAATTGATTAAAAACAAAAGAGAATAAAGAGAATCTTGAAAGCATCCAGAGAATAAAGACAGATTACATATATAAGAACAAAAATACAAATCACCACTGACATCTCAGCAGAAACAATGAGGCCGGAATACAGTGTAATGAAATCTTTAAAAGTGCCAAGTGAAAGCAATACACTGGAACCTAAAATGCTATGTGAAGCAAAAATAGCTTTCAGAAATAAAGATGACATAAAGGCATTTCAGATGAACAAAAACAGTGGTAACTCTTCTCAAGTAGACTTGCACTACAACGAAAGCTAACAGAAGTTCTTCAAGCAAAAGGGAAATGAGATCAGACAAAAATCCGGATTTTAATTTCCTTCAAATACTTATGATTGTTTAAAATAAAAATAATAGTATGCATAGCATCTTATGTAATGAATATGAAAATACAGAATAAATTACAGGAGGCAAAAGACCTATAGGATTGCAAAGTTATTACATTTTATGAGAAGGGGTGCTTAACTTTCAATAGAAATAATTGATAAGAAAATAATTGCGATTAAGGGTGCATATTGCAATCTTTAGAGCACCACTGAAATAACAAAACAAAGAGGTAAGCTAACAATCCAAGAGAAATTAAAATGGAATTCTAAAAGCAATTTCAATTAACTCAAGAGTAGCAGGAGAGGAGCATGAAGGAAACACAAAGTAAGTGGGCCAAAAAAAAAGATAACAGTAAACCAAAAGACTAAATCCCACCACATCAGTAGGAGATGAAGGATTTTAAAAGGCAGAGATTGTCAGAATTGCTTAAAAAGCTGAACTATTTGTTGTCTACATGAAAGGTACTTTGAATACAAACATTCAAGTAGATGCCCTCTGAATACAGAGGCTCCCTTAAGAACCAGGAAGATATACTATTATACCATACCATGCAACATAAGCAGTATCAGAAGGTGGCGGGAACCGGGGGCGGGGGTGGGGGGACAGGGGGAGAAAGAGAGAAGAGAGAGAGAGAGGAGAGAGAAGCAGAGAGAGAAGAGAGAGACTGTGTGTGTGTGGTGATAGAGGAGGAGAGAGACCATATTTCCTGTTCCCAGGAATGTAAGTATGTTTAAATTTTGAAAATTTTATCAATATATTTCACCTTACAAGAGAACTAAACATGCGATCATTTCAATAGATGCCAAAAGTGTTCGATGAAATTCAACCTCCATTCATTACAGAACTCTCAGCGAATCAGGAACAGAAGGAAATTTCCTCAATCTGATAAAAAGAATCAATGAAAAACATTACAATTATTGTCATGTTTAATTGTTTTTTTTCCTATGTTCCAGAACAAGACAAAGATATCTACTCCAACAACTTCTATTAAATATTTCCAGGGAAATAAAGTAAAAACAAAAAAGAATTAACAGGCATACAGATCAGAAAGAAGTAAAACTCTATTTGCAGATAAGTTTTTTTTACATAGAAAATCCTAATCAATGTATAAAATAATTACTAGAAGTACAAAGTGAATTTAGCAATGTTGTTATATATACGATCAATACACTAACACCAATTGTGCTGTCATACTCTATAGCAACAAACAACTAGAAAACAAAATTAACAACAATTCCATGTATTAGGGTGTTAAGAAACAAATTACTATTTAGGAATATATTTAGCAAAGGCAAGGACTGAATCTCATTTACCTTTATTTTTACAATGTTTAGCACAATGCCTAAAAAATGATATATTCAATACAATTTTTTGAAAAGCTAAAGAACGTTTGTCTGCTATAAAAAGATTCAAGTTAAAGTTTTTAAAAATTCCTCAGCAAACTAACACAGGAACAGAAAACCAAACACTGCATGTTCTCACTTATAAGTGGGAGCTGAACAACGAGAACACAGGGACACAGGGAGGGGAACAGCACACACTGGAGCCTGTTGTAGGGGGTTGTGGGGAGGAAGAGCAGTAGGAAAAATAGCTAATGCATGCTGGGCTTAATACCTAAGTGATGAGTTGACAGGTGCAGCAAACCACCATGGCACATGTTTACCTACGTAACAAACCTGCACATGTACTCCAGAACTTAAAATAAAAATAAAATTTTAAAAAATTATGGTATTCAATTCAATGTAGAAAGATACAGTAAAATAATCTTTTTCCAAAAAAAATTACAGCTTGTTTTTTTCCTTCATCTATCTGTCCAGGTTTAAATGCAGCAGGGCTCAAAGGATGGCACCCACATGTCAGGGGCCTGTGCTCCTTTCCTTCTGCACTGGGACCTGTGCTACTTTGGCACCCCAGCCAAAACATGTACTGAAGCTGCACATGATCATCTCTGCTCACACACCATTGGCTGAAGTTAGCTAACTCGTCACATATAGCTGGGCGTGGTGGCTCATGCCTATAACGCCAGCATTTTGGGAGGCCGAGGCGGGTGGATCACCTGAGGTCCGGAGTTTGAGCCCAGCCCGACCAAGGTAAAACGCCTTCTCTACTGAAAAATACAAAAATTAGGGGGGCGTAGGTCCCAGCTACTCAGGAGGCTGAGGCAGGAGAATCGCTTGAACCCAGGAGGCGGAGTTTGCAGTGATCCGAAATCGCGGCACTGCGCTCCAACCTGGGCTACAGAGTGAGACTCCGTCTCAAAAAAAAAAAAAAATAATAATAATAAATAAGTAAAATAAAATAAATGGTCACACATAGCTGCAAGGAGGGCTGGCATTGTAGTGCTTACCCTGGAAAGCCACTGTGCTCTATTACATTTATATCAATATTAGATAAGGGAGATCGGATATTAGAAGACAACTTGTTGTCACTAACATACCATTTCTAACTGACAGATAGAGTCAAGAAGAATTTTAATTGTGATATTTTACCGTTCTTAAGCCTAAAACATTTTGAGATCGTTAATGAATTTAAAGCTCACTTCTACTAATCCACCCACCAGAATACAGGAAAACTGTTCAGCTGCTGTTTTTATTTCTTGAATTCTGTATGAATAATCACTTTCAGTCGTCAAAATCCTAAAATCTGAACTCACGAGACTTGCTGTTAAATGCAGAGCACTTAGAAAACCAAACACAGACACTGACCAGGATTTATGAATCATATGTTAAAACAGAAACTGTAGAATAAGATTTATGCCTGATCAAATTATAGATTTTAGCATACTGACTCATAAATCAGTCACCTGAATCCCAAGGGCAATAAAAGGATTTATAAATCAAAACTTATTTAGGATTTATTAGCTAAATGTCTACTATAAGAATGCCATGTTTATAAATCTCTTTTGGCTTACAGAACTAAATTTCATAAACTCTACCGTCAGGCTCCATCTCTAATGATACTTCTGAAGGGTATATACTGATGCATCCTGGTGACACTGAAGAGACATTGATTAATGATAATGTCAGAGGGAAGACAATTGTATTACAATTATTAAACATTATTTAAATAAAGTCTAAAGGATAATCTTGTAAGTAAAATAACATTTTGAATTTTGAATATATGGGTTTAAATATTTAAATAATATGAAAGGCCAAGAGCGGTGGCTCATGCCTGTAATCCCAGCACTTTGGGAGGCTGAGGTGGAGACTGGGAATTCCAGACCAGCCTGGGCAAAAAAACTGTGATGACACCACTGCCCTCCAGCCTGGGCAACAGAGTGAGACCCTATCTCAACAAAAACAAAAACAAAAAAGAATAAGATAAATTTAAATTATTATTTGAGTATAAAATGACATGTAAAGGATAATTTGCCTGAATACCCAAATCATTTCAGAGTAGGTTAAATGTTTCAGAACACATCAAATGACAAAATTTCTCTACTAGATATACCAGTCCCTTTTTAATTCCTAATTTGACAAACATATTAATTTTAATTAAAATTATATAATGTATTTTATTACAAATGCAAAATATTTGTGTTAATTTGAACTATTTTATTTTTAAGGTTCAATTTTCTCATTTATCATGGCCTGTTTAGAGTCTCTGGATTTGCCTCCCACTTGGTAGAATGGAATTGTTCTAAATATTCATGTGGCTGACTTAGTCATTTTGTTCTGTTTTCTACTCAGATGTCACCTCCTCAGGGCCTCTTCTGTGTTCATCCCTGACTATCCAGTGGGAAGCCGCATCCCCGTCACCCCATCCTTCAGGCTTCTTCGTCTTCTTTTCTCATAGAAAGATAATAATAAGCAACCTGAAAGTTTAATTCCAAGGTGGCAAGGTTAATGAGTGATAGCACAGGCTTACAGTTGCACTGTGTAATGGTTTCTACCTTCCGGTTAATAAGATGCTTATTCTTAATTAAATAAGATAGTTTACATTACCCACTTCTCAATAATTGAGAGATTAAACAGATAATTTAAACTAATTTAAATCAGCACTTAAATAGGGTGTTTTCTTCAGTAAGACATGGACCTGGCTGTCCAGGTTGAATACCAGTGATTTCTGAAGCAAAATAAATGAAGAATAAAATAACTTTATTTTTTGAGCTCCTTTTCATAGGACTACAACTTTGTGCTATCTTTTTCCAAACAGAGAAGAGAAAGATAACACAGCATTTCCTCTAACATGATGGACTGTAGTTGGCTTTTGGTTATTCTTGGTTTAAAAAATTCTTTTAGCCTCCCAGCATGTGAGTGGTAATGTGTAAATATTTAGAATTGTTAGCAAATTTGAGAAAACTTCTATTAGATTTCTTTCAAATACAAGTAGTAATATTGTATTTGGAAGAATTGTGCCACAGATTCTCTTCTGACTCCTATTTTGAAACTTTGTTTCTTCATCACCACCTAATCACTTCCATTTTGCTTAGTCATAGGAGTCACTTTGATCACACATTCATATTGGCATCTGACCTTGCTTTGCCCCTAGGCATCAGAATACTGAATGAGTTGGTGCAGTGGGCTGTTGATCATGCTTGGGAGCTATTCCTATATTGGAATGTCTGGCAATAATTTTAGTATACATGGAAGTGATTATGACCTATGTACTAAACGCAGGCTAAATTTACTCACAATTCTACTTCCCCCAAATGGAACCCCCAAATGGTGAAGTCATTTTAAAGCCTCTAGGGAGAGGAAACTGAAGTAGAAAGAGATCATAGTCTTGAAAGAGATAATTTAAATATCTTACTTTTGCAACTGCTGCAAAATGCATGACCACAGGAATGCACTGTCTTAGGTGTAAGGAAGAAGCCCATGCAAGACAGGAACCCAAGAGAGAAAGCTTTATTAACATCGCAATAGATTCTACTCTGCTTACAGCCCTACAGCAACAATAGTGGATACGTCAGGAAATAACTTGCCCAGCTCAGGGAGGAAGTTCATTGACATTTAAAAGGCACAAAAACAACCCAGTGGAAATGCCAGCTTCCCAGCATCTAGACAATGAAGGCGGAAGTGGTTCCTGAGCACAGGAGGAAGTGCAACTTGCCAGGAGTCAAGAGCTGAGCAAGGCTGAAGGTGCATTTTTCTGGTTAGGGAGCCAGGGTGCAAAGACTCATTTTTATTTTTCTTAAAATCAAGCACAGAGGAGTCCAGGTTATGCAATGTTCAGGCTCAGAAACAGATCGCCTAAAATATGGTGTTTTGACATACTCAACTGAAGGAGCCTCAAGGTCACTCTGACCTTCTTCCCACTCCTGTCTCTCAATCCCCTGTCTCTCTCCAAGCACAGGATGAAGTTGCTACCTGAAGTTCCTCATCCGGCTAAAGTCCAGACTCGCCAAAGAAAAAAAAAAAAAACAATTACCTATGATCCCCTCCCTGATTTTTCATTAACTGAAGTCGGTCAACACACCTGGACAGACTTTTGTCACAAACCACTGTCTGTTTTGTGGGCCCAAGAAACTTGTCCCAGGCCATTGTATGTTCTTCAAGCCCATTTAATTTGCCTAAAACCCATTTACTATCCCCCTAAGATCATCCACACTTCCCCATCTCCCTTTCCCCTGAAAATAAGGGTATATAGTCATTCGTACTCCAATGTGTGGTAGGGCAATCACCCTATGATTCTCTTCCATTCGCATTAATAATATTGTATGCCACCTATTAACGTGACTTTTGTCAGATGATTTTCAATGAACCTTCAGAGGGCAAAGGAAAAGCTTTTCCTTGGCACCTAGAGCAGCATTCAGGTTAAGGGTTTTGTCCCTTCCTGCTGAAAGTTGTAATTCTATTTCTTTTTTTTTTTTTTTGGCTCCCATTGCCAAGGAAAACTCATTTTTCAACCAATACAACTTCCCTGTTATACTAATACCATTCCCTGGTTTACCCATCATGTACGAGTAATGGAAGCATACATTAGAGAAGAGTAGAAGACAGCTACACATTACTGAGTACCAGCTGATGTTCTAAGTGGTTCATAAGTATTAATTCATTTAAACCTTGTAGCAACCTATGGGCAGATTCTACTGTTATCACTATTTTACATCTATTCCATTACGTTATTTTATTACTTATTTTTGGCAGAGGCAAAGCTTTGTAAATTTGTTTGGGGTCTTACCGAGAACCCATGGGTCTCTGTTAGCTATTCAATCACTTTGATCAAACGAAAATGAATTTTATAGCATTTTATTTGTAATACTTCTGAATATATTTACCATGGTAATTTAAAATAACCCTTTATGTAGTTCCATATAAGTGTGAAGAAGTTACAGTTTATGAAATGATGGTTTGATTAAATCCCTTAATTGATAATTACATAGGATAATAGGAGTAGACAACGAAATGTTTTTTGGTAAGATTTACTTATTTGTCTAATGATTATTATTTTTAAGAGACAGGGTTGTGTTCTGTGCCCAGGATGCAGTGCAGTGGCATGAACATGGCTCATTACAGCCTCGAACTCCTGGGCTCAAGCAATTCTCCTGTCTCAGCCTCCTGGGTAGCTGAGATTACAGGCGTGTGTCATCACATCTGGCTAATTTTCTCATTTTTCATAGAGATGAAGTCTTGCTATGTTGTCCAGGTTGGTCTTAAAAACTTTTAGCCTCTAGCTATCCTCCCATCTCAGCATCCCAAAGTGCTTGGATTACAGGCATGTGCCACCGAGCCCAGCTGGTATGGGCTATTTAGACCAGTGTGGTCTAGGGCCATTTGTTACAGAATCTCCTAGTGAAGGATAATTAATAATAATATAGATTTTGTACCCTAATTTTCTACCCAGTGGATCTGAATTTCTAGATTAGATTCTGGGGAAGTGTTATTTTTAGAAAGCACTCCAAGGTGATTTTAGTGCATACTAAAGTTTGAGAATCTCTAATTTAAACTAATTTAAATTCTGTGAAATCTCTACTTTTCACTGAATAGACATAATTAAGGTATAGTGTTTATAACTGCAAGGCATTTAAAGCTTGAATGTGATTTAAGACAGGAATACACATGATAAATATGTTTTGTTCCTTGTGTGCATATATAGGCTTAAAAGTGTTGTTTGAAACAAATGATGCAGTAAAGGAGAAAAAAAAAAAGAAACTACAAGTTTTACAGATCTTTAAATCAGACCATTGACTAATTGAAACACATAAGGGTTAGTCTTCCTAGAGGCATAATCTGAAAAATAGAGCAGGTTTTACTGGCTTAGGATAAATCATTCCAGGATAAGCTCTTCTCTCTCATGTACTACTTTCTTCCTGTACCCAGAAAACAATAAATTTTGGAGTTCTGTAGTTCTATGTGAGCACTCCCTTCTCATAAATATTTAGACTAGAAGGAAAGAGCCAGGATCATTCTTCCAAAGAGTTTAATGAATTTTTTAAAATGTATGAATATGGTTGGGAAGCCTGTCAGTGATTAAAGAGTGTTCATTTTAATATTACATTCTTTTCCCTTCCCAAATGCTTTCCCACACCTCATCGGACTGTACATTTCTCTTAATAACCCTAATTTAAAATGAATTATTTTAGTCATTTTCATCACAAAATTTAATGATCAACATTCTTAATTTTCTATTTCTGTGTCTTTGATTTCATGTCATGTCACCTACGGGGCATATTCTGTAAGCTGTGTGTTAAATGAATATTTCTACCGAGGCTGCAACGGGTATCTGATGCACTATAGAAAACTGTAGAGTGTGGGCCAGATCCTCAAAGATCTCAAATCCGAATTGAGGTGTTTATACATGTACGAAATGCCAGGGACTGTCAAGCTTCTAAATGATTTGGAATTACAGTAAAGTAAATCTAAGCTTCCATGGTATTATTTGTAATCCACTGACATGCCTCATAAATAAAATTTAAAAAGAATAAGAAAAAAATGCAAATAACTTCATTTTACCCTCTATATAAGTCAATATAAACAGACAGTTCATTTTCCCTTGTCAGGTGAGTTTCAAGAAACTACAGGCATACCTCATTTTACTGTATTTTCTTTATTGAGTCTCACATATATTATGTTATTTATAAATTGAAGATCTGTGGCAACTCTTCATTGAGCAAGTCTATTGGCACAATTTTTCCAACAGCATATGCTCACTTTGTGTTTCTGTTTCACATTTTGGTAATTTTCACAATATTTCAAAGTTTTTCATTATATCTCTTTTTCACTATGTCTTTTTCATTATAACTGTGATGGTGATTGTGATCAGTGATCTTTGATGATACTACTATTGTAATTATTTTCAGACACCACAAACTGCACCTGTGTAGATGGTGAACTTAATTGATAAATGTTGTGTGTGTTCTGACTGCTCCATTGACCAGCTGTTCCCAAACTTTCTCTCTCCCCTCAGGCCTCCCTCTTCCCTGAAACACAAAAATATTGAAATTAGGCCAATTAATAACCCTACAATGGCCTCTAAGTGTTAAAATGAAAGGAAGTGTAAAATGTTTCTCACTTTAAATCAAAAGCTAGAAATGATTAAGCTTAGTGAGGAAGGCAAGTTGAAAGCTGAGACAGGCCAAAAGCTGACTCCTGCACCAGGGAGCCAAGTTGTGCAAGCAAAGGGAAAGTTCTTGAAGGAAATTAAAAGTGCTGCTCCAGTGAACACACGAGTGATAAGAAAGCAAAAGTGATCTGGATAGAAGATCAAACCAGCCACAACATGCCCTTAAGTCAAAGCCTAATCCAGAGCAAGGCTTTAACTCTCTTCGTTTGTGAAGGCTGAGAGAGGTAAGGAAACTGCAGAAGGAAAGTTAAATGCTAGAAGAGTTGGTTCATGAGATTTAAGGAAAGAAGCTATCTCCACAAATAAACATACAATGCAAAGCAGCAAATGCTGATGTAGAAGCTGTGGCAAGTTTTCTGTAAGATCTAACTCAGGTCATTGATAATGGTGGCTACATTAAACAACATATTTTCAGTGTGGATGAAACAGAGTTCTGTTGGAAGAAGACACCATCCAGGACTTTCATAGCTACAGAGAAAAGTCAATGACTGGCTTCAAAGCTTCAAAGGACAGGGTGACTCTCTTGTCAGAGACTAATGCAGCTGCTGACTTGAAGTTGAAGCCAGTGCTTACTGAACATTCTGAAAACTTAAGAATCCTTAGGAACTGTGCTAAATCTACTCTGCCTATGCCCAACAAAGCCCATATGGCAGCATGTCTGTTTACAATATCATTTACTGAATATTTGAAGCCTACTACTGAGAACTAATGCTCAGGAAAAAAGATACTTTTCAAAATATTACTGCTCTTTGACAATGGACCTGGTCACCCAAGAGCTCTGATGGAGATGTTCAAGGAGATTAACGGTGTGTTCATGCCTGCTAACACAACACCCATTCTGTACTCCAAGGATCACAGAGTAATTTTGACTTTCGCGTCTTATTATTTAAGAAATAAATTTTGTAAGGCTATAGCTGCCACACATAGTTATTCCTGTGATGGACCTGGGCAAAGTAAATCGAAAACCTAGACAAGATTCGCCATTCTAGATGTCACTAAGAACATTTGTGATTCACGGGAGGAGGTTAAATGATCAACATTAATAGAAGTTTGAAAGAAATTTATTCCAGCCCTCATGGATGACTTTGATGGGTTCAAGACTTTGGTAGAGGAAGTAACTGCAGGTATAGTGATAACATCAAGGGAACTAGAATTAAAAGTGGGAGCCTGAAGATGTGAATGAATTGCTTCAGTCTCATGACAAAACTTGAACAGATCAGTTCATTCATTCATATGGATTAGCAAAAAAGTGGTTTTGGGAGATGGAATCTACTCCTGGTGAAAACGCTGTGAACACTGTGGAAATGACAGCAAAGGATTTAGAATATTACGTAAACTTAGTTGATAAAGCAGCAGTAGGGTTTAGAAGGATTGACTCCAATTTTGAAAGAAGTTCTACGGTGGGTCAAATACTACCAAAGAGCTTTGCACGCTGTGGAGAAATCTTTCATGAAAGGAGGAGTCAACTGATGTAGCAGACTTCATTGTTGTCTTTTTTTGTTGTTGTTTTTTGAGGCCGAGTCTCTCTCTGCCCCCCAGGCTGGAGTGCAGGCTGGAGTGCGGTGGCGCCATCTCGGCTCACTGCAAGCTCCGCCTCCCGGGTTCCCGCCATTCTCCTGCCTCAGCCTCCCAAGTAGCTGGGAGTACAGGCGCCCTCACCACGCCCAGCTAATTTTTTGTATTTTTAGTAGAGACGGGATTTCACCGTGTTAGCCAGGATGGTCTCCATCTGCTGACCTCGTGATCCACCCGTCTCGGTCTCCCAAAGTGCTGGGATTAAAGGCGTGAGCCACCGCGCCCGACCTGTCTTATTTTTAAAAACTTCCACAGCCACCCCAATTTTCAGCAGCCACCACCTTCATCATTCAGCAGCCACCAGCATCAAAGCAAGACCCTCTTCCAGCAAAAAATGACAACAACTTGCTGAAGGCTCAGATGATTTTTAGCAAGTTTTGGCAACAAGCTATTTTAAAATTAAGGTATGTACATTGTTTTTTGGGTGTAATGCTACCGTGCCCTTAATAGACTACAGTATAAACAACTTTTATATGTACCAAGAAACCAAAACATTCACTTTGTTGCCATATGTGCCTTATTTTGGTGGTCCAGAATGGAACCTACAATGTCTGCAAGGTATAACTGTACTTTGTCAGCCACTCCAGCTTTCTTTTGGTTAATATTTTCATGGTATATCTTTTTCCATCCTTTTACTTAACTTACCTATTTCAGTAGAATTGAAATGAATGACATATTTGAGTAAGTTCAAAACAAAATCCATTTGCTGTTTTTACTGGTATGTTTAGACCATTAATGTAACTATTGATATGTTTGAATTTAGGTATATCATTTTATGATTTGCTTTCTGTTTGTTCCCTCTGTTTTTCATTCTTTTGACTCCCCTTTTCTGCCTTCTTTTCAGTTATAAGATTATTTATTAGTATCCATTTTAATTTATCTACTATGATTTTGACTATATTACTCTGTAGTTTTTCATCATTCTTTTTAGTGGGTGCTCTAGGGATTACAGGATATATACTTAACTCTTCACCATCACCTAGAATCAATTTTATATCACTTTTGTTGGAATATAGAAACCTTATCATCTTATTGATCCATTAACTTTCCCCCTCCTATGCTAGTCATGTTAATTATTACCTCTAAACCATTGAATGTGCTATCATACATATCATATGTTTTCGCATTAGATAGTCGATTGCATTTTAACAAACTCAAGAGGAGAAAAACAGCCTACCGTAATTACCAACTAGTACTGCTAGTTAGGCAGGACTTTGATTTGTTACTCTTCTTTTTCCTTTATGATATTCCAAGTTTTCTCCAGCATCATTTGCTTTCCTTCTGAAGTACTTTTACATCAGGTCTGCTGGATTAATATTTTCTTAAGTTTTCTTAATTTAAGAACATCTTTATTTTCTCTCTATTCTTGGATAATATTTTTTACTGGATATAGAGGTTGACAATTCTATTCTTTTGGCACTTAAAAAATATGCCACTTTCCTTGCCTCTGAGGTTTCTGATGAGAAAATGAAGTCATTCAAATCACAGCTCCCCTATAGGTAATGTATTGTTTTTCTCTGGCTGCTTCCAATTTTTTTTTTTTCTTTAGCTTTTAACCAATTTGATTGGGATGTATCTGGGTGTGAATTTAATTGGGTTTATCCAATTTGGAATTTCCTCAGCTTCTTAGATCTGTAATTTATTTCTTTCACCAAACTTGGGATTTTTTAGCTCCACACTTTTTCTCCTTTCTTCTGGGATTCTGATGGCACAGATGCTATATACGCTGTCCACATTATGCTTGCTTACTTAGACAGAACTAGAGGGCTTCTCCTGCAGCTCTCTTTGTCCATGTCCTGAAGCCTACTTCTATGTTTCGGTCTGTGTTTAGTCCAGAGTTGGGTAACAGAGGGAAACAACTGGTAAACTTATGGCTAGTTGGGCAGTATTTCAAATTTTGGTCTGGTTCCCCAATCCACCTGCATTCTGTCCACGCTCCACAGGTGAGCTCAGTGGGAGGCAGAGCGTGGAGCTTGTTTTCTTCATTTTACTCAGAACTGGAACCAACTCTCTCAACTAAATATAATGAGACAAAAGCTATTTTACCACAAACACTAAACAAAATATATAACATGTATATTAAGCTGGCGGTGTAAACCCAACAGGCTGAATAAAAAGAAACTCATCTTAGAATTGATAGACCTCAGCTGATCCTCATGATGATCAATGACCTTTTATTTGGCAAGGCACCTGGCATGTATTTGCTTCCACTGAAAATACATTCAATCTGGAGATTGTTCCAAATGTAGTCTGTGCACAGTATCATCGGAGGCAACTTGTTGCGATTTTTGTTCTTTTAAGTCTTATAAGCCTTGACTTAAATGGAGAGAACTGCTGATTAACACAATTTTTAAAAGAGCTTAATCAGGGAAATTCTCAACTGTTACATACAAAGAACACTCAATCTATACAGCACTATGATCACTCTGCCAAAAGAGCCGGCAGTTAGAACACCATTGTGTGCATTAATTATTGACATATCAATGGAGATGAGCCAATGGAATTCTTTAATGAATCATTTTTTTAAAGCAAATCATTACCCACTGACTTTTGATATTATGTATGTATTTTTTTCTATAAATCAGGTTTGTATATTTTTATTCAGATTTGATTACCTAGTTTCTGAGTGGGTTTCTCACTCTAATTCACAAGCCAGCCTAGGGTAACATGGTAGACTTGTGTATCTAATGTACATGTATCTAAGGTACTGTTCAGGCAGTATTATGCCTTTAGCAACCACTGGGCAGCAGGACACCGTACTTAATTAGCTGCCTTTGCAGTTATCAGACTCCAATCACATTTGATTAAGGGCGCCATTTATTTCACTCAAGGCCGAGAGTGCTCTCCTGGGGAGAGGCAGGTGGTACTCTCCTGTTGATGAAGTCCAGAGAGCCAGAGAGAGAGCCTGTCACCAGAAGTGACACTCTGCAGCTCAGTCACAGACTTTCCAAATGACCTTGCAGAAGCCATTTTTCTCCCCAACACGTTTTATTTATTTTATTTTTTAAATTATTATGATTCTTTTTGATCACTGTGTTGCTCAAACTGGACTCAGACTCCTGGACTCAAACAATCTTCCCACCTCAACCCTCCAAGTAGCTGGGATGACAGGCATGCATTTTCCATGCCCGGCTTAAAACCTAGATGTTTTCAAAGCCCAGTGTTTTCATTAATGACAGGCAAAATTTGTAAAGCCCTTCTAAGTGCTTCTTTGTATAAATATATATGTCAGAGGGGCAAGTTACTATTCCCTCTTTACACATGAACAAACTGAAGCTTGGTGATATTAGGAGATCTAAGTTCAGACAGCATCAGGAACCCAAGCCCGATTTTTCTGAATCCAAACATTTGTGGTCTTTCTCCTACAACTCCCTATCACTAAAACTACTGTTACTCAAGAATAGAATTACAAAGCATTGTTTCCTGTTTAATTCTACTTGGCAAAGGCCACGAGGGTCTATTTACTTAATGTAAGGATGAATATTACTTGAGACTGCAACCTCAAAGTAGAGTTTTCAGCATTTATTTGATAAACTTAAATTCTAATATATTTCTATGTGTAATACTTCAGAGGCTGATCCTACATTATGCCTGATGTTTGTTAAAAAAAAAAGGTGTATCCACACAGTAGAGTTGGCTATTTGCAACCACAGGTAGCTCTTATTTTTTGCAAAATGCAGCATAGAGAGATATAGTTTTGCTTATGTTTTTGACAGTGCGAATTTATAAGGAAATATGTTTAAAGTAATTTGTCATGTTTTCTCTATTTTGTCAGATTTGTGCAAAGGCATAAAATTTTTTTATTACCTGTAGGGTCTTTTTCTTCCTCTCCTTTCTGTAACCATGAATATTGAAATTAAAAATTCTCTTTGTTTCTCAGTCCCAGAGTTACTACTGGCTAAATAGCTGAGGCTTTCACCCACAGCACTTTCAGATGGAATCCTATTACATTTTATAAAGTTATCATCACCCTCTGAAATTTTCATTAGTTATGGGTGGTACATCCTAACATTTTGCAGTGAGGAGACAGCTGGGAGACATTGTGTTCTGGGTTGCAGGTGCCCATCAGAATTCTTCCAATATAATGGAGTAAAAATCACTGGGTGTATGTAGTTCTTCCCTCCTCAATTTTATCAATAAAACATTTTATCGCCAAAAATTATGAAGGTGAGTTGCACAGGAGCCTGTTGTCTTAATAGTCATAGGCTGGCAGATCATATTACTTAATTGATAGAGCACATTCAACCTAGAAACATGACAGGAGGTTAAATTATTATAATCAAATTGGCTTTTCAGTTCTAGTCTCCATCATCTGATTATAATTTATCATAAACAGTGTGATTAGAAAGTGACAATTGATTCTATTATTCCTTTTACTCTGTAATGACACCTAATCTGTATTCCATGAAAAGATATTCTTTGAAACCAATAACACATTCAAATGATGGTTTGATTTTGCTAAGCAAATATTTTTCCAGATGATGCATATTAATTTAGAACCCACGAAATGTCAGGTTTTTCATGTTTAAATGAAGAATTGATCTGTGTTTAAATAATCTATTCTGGATCCTTCTATCTATTAGGCCCTGTGGCTTCGATAGTGAGTTGGCAAACTGGCTTCGTGTCCTCTTAGGTCTGGGGTGTGGAAGGGCAGACAGATAATTAAGGAACATAAATAAACTGATAAATAGTAACAGGAGAGTGTGTTAGTCTGTCTTCACACTGCTAGGAAGAAATACCTGAGACTGGGTAATTTATAAAGAAAAGAGGCTTAATTGACTCACGGTTCCACAGGCTGTACAGGTAGCATGACTGGGGAGACCTTAGAAAACTTTCAATCATGGCAGAAGGTGAAGGGGAATCAGGCACATCCTCACACGGCTGGAGCAGGAGTGAAGGCGGAAGGGCTACACACTTTTAAACAACTCACTCACTGCCACAAGAACAGCAAGGGAGAAATCCACGCCTATGATCCATTCACCTCCCACCAGGCCCCTCCTACAACACTGGGGATTACAATTCGACCAAATCCAAACCATATCAAATAGAGAAGGGATAATGCTACAGCAGCGCACAACAGGGACTCAAATCCAGATATAGTGGGTAAGAAAAGGTTCCCTCCAAAATATAGTGTTTAGGTCTTCATAAGGATAGCAATGAATCATTTTCACTCATTGCATCTTGAAACCTTCTTCAGATCTTCAGGAACCAGTGAGGAGTAGCAGAAACAGGCCAAGTATGTCTCATTTTAAATGCCAGCCCTTTACACAGCAGCTATATGAAATGACTTTACTCTGAGCCTCATCCTCCTCATCTGAACAGACAGGAATAATACGTAGGTCACGGGGACTATTCTGAAGGTTAATTAACTTATATGTTTTAAGCATCGGTGACAGCGCATTAAATAAATGGTAGCTCTCTTTCTTCCAACAATTCCTGCTGCCACCAAACACACTTTCTTTTATAATATCCAACTGTGATTTCTGTCTAATTAAGGCAGCTCCTAAACCTAGATTATATGAACAGATAGGAGGTAATCTGATTTGGACACAATCCAAGTCAATGAAAATGGACGCTCACATAGACCACTTTGTTATGGTAACATTCAATTCAGAATGAACTGAAATATCACAAATCCTACATTTTATATAACATAAAACATAACAAGCAAATAGAAGAAAATAAAGGCATTCATTGTTCCCACCACCACAAGGAGTGTATTCAGGTTGATTAGGGAAGGACAGGTCAGTTTTGACAGAGGTAAAAAGGGGCTAAAATAGCATCTGAATGTAAAGAGGGGAGAAATCTCAGTGTTCCCGAATTTCCCTGAGGCGCCGTTGTTGGCTTGCTGTTCTATTTCTTATACCTCTCTTCAGAATATCTCATTCATTCCCACACACCTTTCAACCCCAGTATCTCCAGGCTTTTTACTCCCAGACCTATATGTGATGCTTCATGCTCTCCACTGAGCTTCAGAATGGAACATTCCACCATCTGAAGCTCACTGAGTTTGGTTCATACCCTGTAGGCTTTTCCTTGTTTAATGTACTAAAAGCAGAATTCATTCCCCTTTCTGAATCTTCCTGAATATTCCCCATCAGTTCCCAGCACACCATCCAGCCTCTTATCCAAAGCAGAAACTTCAGAATTAATTCAGACATGTTCCTCTCATTTAGCCCCAATCCTTATGCTCACATCCCATCAGTCGTCAAGTCCTAATCTCTTCTGTCCTTTTATCCCGTAGCACAAAACACTGTCAAATAGCACCAACCTTTGCTTTCCAGGTGTACTGGGAAGATAGGTAGTGGCAGTAATGCCTGGGAGTTGGTTACAAGTGCAGAATTTCAGGCCGCATCCAGACCTACCAAATCCGAATCGGCATGTTAAAAAGGTGTCTGGGCGACTCCATTACAACTATGATCAAACTTTTACATTATCTTTTTTTAATTATAAGAATTTTCAGGGCCGAGCGCGGAGGCTCAAGCCTGTAATCCCAGCACTTTGGGAGGCCCAGACGGGCGGATCACGAGGTCAGGAGATCGAGACCATCCTGGCTAACACGGTGAAACCCCGTCTCTACTAAAAAAATACAAAAAACTAGCCGGGCGAGGTGGCGGGCACCTGTAGTCCCAGCTACTCGGGAGGCTGAGGCAGGAGAATGGTGTAAACCCGGGAGGCGGAGCTTGCAGTGAGCTGAGATCTCGCCACTGCATTCCAGCCCGGGTGACAGCGCGAGACTCCGTCTCAAAAAAAAAAAAAAAAAAGAATTTTCAAACATATAAGAATCATAGATAATATAAAACACCCATATGCCACTACCCATGTTAGTAATTATACTTTCTTGAGATATTTAATTTTAAACAGTTTTTAGGGACAGGGTCTTGCTATGTTGTCCAGGCTGGTCTCAAATTCCTGGGCTCAGGCAATCCTCCCACCTCAGCCTCCTGTGTAGCTGTGCTTGCAGATGCACTCCACCATGATTAAGCAATGATATCAGAGTTGAAGGCCACTTCCCAACCCTCCTCCCTAGGGTGACCGATGTGTCTCAGTTTGCCACAGACCATCCAGATTGCTGTACTGAAAGTCTTGAATCCCTGGAAACTTCTCAGTCCTGGGGAAATTCATGGGTACTCTTCTCTCCCTCACACATTTACACATTCACGACGTGTGCTTGTTTTCATAAATAATACACAGAATGATTTTATGTGTTTAACTTTATGCAAATAACATCATGTTGCACACGTTGCGCTTCAGTTAGCACTTCACATAGCATTATTAATTTTGAGATTTACTCTAATAGTATGTTAATATGAATTGAGTTATTTTAATTGCTGTATCGTTTGCACGAATATACTCTATCTACTGTCTTCTGATGCAGGTGCGGGTTGCTTCTAATGTTCTGTTATTTTTTAAATAATACATCAACCAACAGTATAAATAATGTCTCCTTGTGCAGATTTGGAAATTTCCTAGGGAATATATCTTGAGGAGGTGTTACTGCTAAATCCTGAAGTATGTCTATCTTCAGCTTTACTACATGGGGTCTGATTGCTCTCTACATGGAACAGTTCATGTTCTCCCATCAACAACGTGAGAGCCCTTTTATCTTTGCCAGCATTGCTTGGCACTATCAGACTTATGGAGTATGGCGAGCCTGATGAGTGTGAAATGGTATTTCAATGTCTTAAGTTGGTTTTTCCTGCTTTAGTTAGCCAGGTGGAGTATCTTTCACTTGTTTCTGGACCATCCAGTTTTCTGCTCTATGACTTTTTTTGTGCACACACACGTTGCCTGTTATCTTATTGAGGTATTCTGAATACTAACCTTTTGTGAATCATACGAATTGCAAACATCTTCTCCAAGTGAGGGTTTGCCTTACATTTTTATCTAGGAATTCTGTTGCTCTCTGTATTAAAAATTTTTAAAAATCAAGATATAATTCACGTCCCATAAAACTCACCATTTTAAAGTGTACAGTTCAGTGTTTTTTAGTGATCTTTTCTTTTGTGTTTTTTAATCTTTTATTTTAGACATCTTTTCTATCCTGATACCACAAATGCCATTCTCCTATTAAAAAAAAGTAATTGTTTGCTTTTGTTTTATGTATTTAGTCTGATAAGAGTGGATTTTTGATTGTGGAGTGATGAATTGATCTTATTTAATGTTTATGCATATGGATAGCTAGTTGTTTTAGCAACATTTGTTACATAATCTATCCACCTCCACTAGTTTGTAATGTCATTTCTGTTATCTATCAAGTTTCCATATACACATCAGTCAGTTTCTAAGCTCCACATTCTTTTGATTTATCTGTGAACCAATATCAAACAATTTGTTTTTTATAACTTTATAATAAATCTTGATGTCTGTAAGGCATATTTTCTGACCTTGTTCTTTTTCACAACTCTCTTCTCTCTCCACGACCTTTACTGTCCCACATAAATTTTAGGCTCATTCTTTCAAATTCAACAAAAAATGTTCTTGTGGATTTTGGTTGGAATTGCACTGAATTTACAGATAGTTCAGGAAGAACTGCCATATTCAAATACTGACATTACAATACTTGCATCCACAATTTGGTATGTCTCTTAATTTCATTAGATCTCTCTTTATCCCTTGTAATTTTTGCATGGTTATAATACTCACTAAATGCATATATTATTACTGGATTTCTTACTGGATATATTATTGTTTTAAATATTGTATTTTAGATTTATTTATGTACATATCTATTACATGTTCTTATTGATTGTTGATGGTATCTAGGAATAAACCACTTTTGTAGACTGATCTTATATCCTGCAATTTTGATGAATTCCATGTTTTATAGTCTGAGGAATACTGACAATCATCTCATTTGTAAATGAGAGCAATTTACTTTCTTCCTTTCCAATTTTTATTACCTTTTTAAAAATGTGTCTTGCTGATTGCACTGGCCAGGGCTTCCAGTACAATGCTGACTAGAAGTGGTAGAAGGCACTAGTTTGTCATATTTTTGCCTTTAAAGGGAAGAGTTAAAACAACATACCATTGGTTATGGTGCCTGAGATAGGGTGGTGGTTTTTAAAATACATATTTACTAGGTTAAACATTTTTCTTCTATATCCCTAGCTTGCTAAGCGTTTTAACTCTGAGTGAGGATTTTAATTGCTTTTCCTTTTAAAACTGATCTTAGAATTACTCTTCTTTAAGAGACCTTTCCAGCACTCTAAAGTTGGAATCAAAGCTCCTTGTCTCTGATCCCATTGCATTTTGTGCTTCCCGCAGCAAGTTCATCTGCTGATGTGTCTATGCTTCTCAGTAGCTTCTAAGCAACTCAAGGGCAGGAACCTCATATTTGATTCATGGCTATATGCTCCAGCACCTGATGTAGATCACGAAAAACTGTACATAGCTGTAAGATAAATTGTGGAAAACATGTTCTAGAAACTTTATTTTTCCTTCCTCAAAACGAATTCTGTTTCTGACAATTAGGCTTAATTTACAAAGACAATAATAACAGCATAGAAATTGGACTGAGAGAAGTTTTAGTTATCTACATATGTATATTTTCTTTTAATACAATAACTCATAGAATGCAAATATACATTTGAATATCATTGACTTCCTTCTTACAGCAAACATAAGTTGTTGCTACATTCTAAATCAAGTTCACGTTTATTTTAACATCATATTAGTTACTTATCTTTGTGTCATTATTAAAACAAAAATAAGACTCCCACAAACTTTGATTTGTTCAGTATGTACTTTCTAGAGGTCTTTTCATATCTAGTTACTAAGATTATTTTAACTTAATTAATTTAAATGATTTTTTTTTAACCAATGCCAAAGGCCTTTTTAAATGCATTACGTTTGTCAGTGTTTGAATAGCCTTGCCTGTTTATTCCAGAACACTAAGATACTTAATGATCATAGGACCTCAAATGCCATTTGAAAATATGAAACCTTTATCTTTTAACTCAGTTTTGCTTTCATGCATAGCATGGCTCTCAAATCACAGTTGTGATATTTATTAGCTGTCTTTGCCAAACTGCGGGTAATACATCTTTCACATTTCATTGAGAAGAAAAGAAATGTAATCTCACTAGGATCTCCATTATTAGTTCTCCCTCTTGTTTTTTTTTTTTTTTTTTTTTCCTGTGGGGATTTTGTGTTGGCCAGATGGGCTCTGAAGAATCCACAGACGGATCAGTATTTTACAGTGGAAAAGCAAAATCTATTTTTGAGTTAGGAAATTAAATGCGATATATTGTCATCTAGCTCACTGTGTCCAAACTAGTCAATATTTTGTTCATATTCGCTATTGTACAATTATTCTCTTACAACACAGAATACCTTCATTTTCCTCAACTTTACTTCAGTTCTGTGTTTATCTTGTTCCACTGGATAACAGTAATTAGCCACTCAATTACACCCTCTATTCCCTTGAATTCTACCAACTCTAAAGAGGACTCTATAAACCACATTTTTACGCTGGATCTACTTTCGGGGGAATGGCAATTAAATTTCATTAGCAGCAAAAAGTTAAACATCCTTTTCCATATTCATCACAGAATATCTATCTTCCATGAAGCAGAGTTGCTGAATGAAATGTTTGAGAATCAGTCTGGTGGGAAATTGTTTATTTCTCAAATTGGCCCAATTCTCATTTTTAAATATTCCGACACTTCTCTCTTCAGGTAGTTGCCCTCATGGTCAAAAATCTCTTAAATGGAGAAATAATTATAAGGTCACATAGTTTGTCATAAATGGTTTCAAATAGTGTAACATCTCAAAGTGTGCATTCCAAATATTTCATGTATGGAATAAATAAAAAGAAGCTTCATTTGGAGCCTTCTCATCTTTGTCTATTGTCTTAATGACGTCTAAGAACGTGTCTGTTCTATATAAAACCAGATACCTGATTTCCAGAAAAGAACCAAATTATTTCGTTTTAGTTTTGCTAGGCATGACCAATAAAAGCACTTTATTAAAGGATCTTTTGCCTGACCTAGTTATTCCTGCATTATATTCAAGGTTTACCCTTTCCCCTCTAACCACACTGAACAATAGGGACTTTCTCAACTGGATCATTTCCTTTCTTGTATCTTTGACTTTGTATGCAAGAATCTGTCCAAAAGGCATGTCCCTTTCTTCACTATTTATGTAAATATCTACTTTTCCTTCAAAACTCTAATCAGATTCCATGTTGATGATGTGTTCCCTAAACATCTCCTCCTAAACACAGACACACACACACACACACACACACACACTTAGCTTTCCAGTCCTCCAATAATACTTCATAGACTAGCTCTTTGAATTAGAGTTATTTGTCTATGCTCTCTTTTCTTATCAGATTTTGAGGTCTTGGAAGTCAGAGTCCATCATTTTTTCAATTTTGGATCCCAGGACCTAGGCCAGCACTGCCATGGTAACAGGCACTCAGTGTGCATTTATAAATAATCGATTCAACTAAACATGCTGAATGCTGTAAAAATTATTCTTAAATTCTGAATAATACGGATTCTCCTACACTGAAGTCATTATCTGTGACTGTAATGACCAGAAGTAGATAGGCTATCTTTTAAGTTCAATTTTTAAAGTTTTTTATAAGACAGAAGTAAATTGTAAAATTCCTAACAGAAATAAGAAAGAAAAAGGGCACCTGAATTTATCTGCCAAAATTAACTCTCATTTAGAAGAGAAAGAATCTTAAAAAAAAAAAAAAAAAAAGAGAGGGCGGGGCACAGTGGCTCTTGCCTGTCAGCACTTTGGGAAGCCGAGTTGGGCAGATCTCTTGAGGCCAGGAGTCCAACACCAGCCTGGACAACATGGTAAATACAAAAAGTAGCCAGGTGTGGTGGCTCCTGCCTGTAATCCCAGCTACTTAGGAGGTTGAGACATGAGAATTGCTTGAACTCAGGAGGCAGAGTCTGCAGTGAGCTGAGATTGTGCCACAGCACTCCAGTCTGGGCAACAGAATGAGACTCTGTCTCAAATAAATAAATAAAATAAAAAGGAGAGCAAATTGAGTAAAATAAGACTTTTCAACTAAATTAGCTCCTGTGACTGTTTTATAAACAAATCTTAATGGTTAGTTTGCAAAAGAGCAAGGGCAATTGAAGTTAGCAGAATTAAGGGCTGAAAAGCAACATTGATTATTTCAGTGGGTGACTAGGGGAAGACCTCAGCAAGGACAGTCAAGTGGCCCTAACCCAACCAATTTACAAACACTCTAAAATGCCCACATTATATTTTGCTGTCTTTTAGCTCATTTTAAGTTGAGCAAACATTTTATTTTCAAAACAAACAAAATATAAACCAAATTATAAAATCTTCATTTAAGTTACCTAACATTTCATTGTGCTACTGCTTTCTTCCTTATTACTTTTCTAATAACCATGAGGGGTTTAGCTTTCTGTTATGACTATTAAAATGATTTCACTAAGAATGTGCCTGGATGCTTGAAAAAGAGGAAACATCATTTGTGAATTTCAAAACAGAAATACTTGACAAGTGTATGAAGGAACCCTTGTAAGCATTCTTGGAATTAATTTTTTTCCTACCTCCTGCATCCCCAACCACCAATTTAAAAAAAAAAAAAAAAAAAAAAAGCACTTTGGGTGGAGTTAAGAACTCTTTTCAAATGTTAAACAATAACTGGAAATCCTGAAAATGTATTCTCTTTTATCAAGTAGGAAAGTGCTTTAAAGTCTCCCCCCACCACTGCCACCTTTCTTTTTGCTAAGAATTGTTTCCCATGATATTTACTCACTGGTTTCTATTTTGAACAGAAAGTTCAGTTATAACTGCCTGAAATATAATGCCATCTGTGTTTATTTTCCCTTCTAAAACATGATTTCCCCCCCCCAAACATAACAAGTACCTGGTCCTAATAACCTAGATACATGTATCAACTCAACTAATTCTTCACTGTAACCAGCGGCGAAATTAAAGATTTAGAATGTGTACCATAAAAATGTGAACTTCATTGCAAATGTAAATCATATGAAGTACGTCTATACATTCAAATATTTAAAAATATTCTGATTCATAAGTAGTTACGTATGTATTTACCTGGGTGGAGGTAGCTATGGAATGAGAAAGAGTGCATAACACACTCCATGAATAGTTAGTGAATCAAGAAATAGGCCAGGAGCCAGATGACCAAAGAATCACAGAATCACTTTGACTTCACATTTTCCAAATCTATACTCACACCTCTACCTGGGACAGCAGCATCTGGCATGTGGAGAACGTTTGAGAAAAAAAAAATTAAATGTATTAATAATGTATTTTAAGTTACTTTAAATACTGTGAAGTAATATACCACCGTGAACATCATTATATATTTATATTTGAGCTGATAAGTTACTGTAAAAAATCATCCTGACAGTTTTCTAATGTAAAAAGTGGGCTTAATCTCTTTTCTACCAAACCACCCATGAAGAAAAATTCAAACATTTTATTTGGAGCTTATTTGCATTTCAAAGAAGGCTTAAATTCCACACATGGTTTTTTATTATAGCTTGACATTTCTTTCACATTTATTATAGTGTTCAAGAGTATCCCGAAATGTGATTTTTTTTTTTTTTTTTATTCTCAGAGTCATGATCTCTAATAGCAGCCTCAACACTGATTCTAGAAAGTTTATGTGGTGCCAGGTTTTCTATTCTCGGGAAATGGAGGATGTGTAATAAGCCGTCTCAATAGACACGTCCCTAAAATAGCCGGGCACATATGACTTAGCGCCTAATGTTTCCCGTTTCCACTTGAGCCTTTTGTAGGGCGTAAGTTAAACAGAACATTTCCCAAATCATCATGGTCCTGACTTGAAAAACAAGAACAGAAGACAGAGGCACAACCACTCCTGCTAACTGAAAGCCATGGGGATTTTGACTCAAGAAATTCATATGTTCCTAATTCTCAACCTTTTATTTCTCAGTTGTGGGTTCCTCTCTTGAGGAACTGACAAGTGCAGACTTTTCCTGCCATACAGCCCTGGAGGCAGGTCCGGATTCTGTATTTCCCTTTGTCCAGAAGCAGCTCTAAAATAAATTTCTAATTTGTTATAAGGAAATGCTTCACAGAATCTACATGTGTATATTTCATTTGTGTTTTTGTGCCTTGTTGTTTATCACTTTGCATTACCCATGCCTAGCTTGTCCTAGGCTCTAAATCTGTTTCCTGAAGTTGCTGTATATGTATTATGTGAGAACTGACATTTCATGTCTCAACTGTTTTTTATTCATAACCTCTCTTTTTCCTGACATCTACTGGATATATTAAATTCATACATGATGACAAAATAAACTGGCTATAATTAAATAACAAATTTTAACTTGCACAGAATAGACAAAACCATATCACTGACGATGTTACAAAATTATCAATAAAATGATGCCTATGTAAAACATTATTATAGTACACAAAGTAAAACAATAAAAGAATAACTCCTTTTAGTTCCTTTATAGTGAAGGCAATTTATTTTGTATATTATTTTGCGTATTTTGTCAAACAACATAGTCCATTATATAGTGATGTGTTAATATCTCCAGTAAAGATTTCAGGTCAATAACCAGTCTTGAAATCTCTTGCCCACAACTATCACTTAGTACTTTTAAAAGACATAACTGGACAACTGGACAAGAGGAAGAGCATCAGTATTGCCAAATTTGACTAATACTCACGAGAGGATATTCCCAATATAAGCGTAGTAGGAGCAACAGTAGGGCGTGGTTCCATCACAGCAGTAAGATTTGCAATCTTTGCCACACTGAGCAAGGCAGTCATCTACAAAACAAAAACCATTTGTGAGCAGTTATAGTTGTAAAATCACAGTTTCAGGAAAAATTATGCTATTTTACATCTTAATCAGCCAATGACCACTCTTTAGTGGTTTTAAATCTTCTTTTCATCCTCAGAATTCAAAAACATTTGTAAGGATCTAAATTAGCCTCCCTTCCCCATTAGACTCTAAGCTGTAAAGACAAAGACAATTCTTGAATCTTCTACACCAAGCACCATAATTGCTAGTCAGGGTTAGTTGAATGAGATAATGAAGGAAGGAACAAAAGAACAATTAAACTACTCAGTCATTGGATTTGTCCATAGAGTTTTTATAATAAATTTTAAATGATGAAGTCTTCTTGGCCAGGCAAAATGGCTCATGCGTGTAATCCTAGCACTTTGGGAGGCTGAGTCGGGTGGATCACTTAAGGTCAGGAGTTCGAGACCAGCCTGGCCAACATGATAAAATCCAGTGTCTACTAAAAATACAAAAAGTAGCTGGGTGTAGTGGTAATCCCAGCTACTCAGGAGGCGGAGTCAGGAGAATTGCTTGAACCTAGGAAATGGAGGTTGCAATGAGCCGAGATCATGCCACTGCACTCCAGCCTGGGTGACACAGTGAAGCTCTGCCCACCCCCCGCAAAAAAAAAAATCTTCTAACTTTAGGTTCTTGTATTCTCAACTGAACTCAATCAGTAGAAAGTTTAGTGGTATGAATAACACCAAAAAGGAATAATTTCAAAATGATGTATATTTTCCATGAACCTGCATTGTATGCTTTCCTTTTTGTGCCATTTTTTACCTGTATAATTACAGTTTGCATACATGTGGTAACACAATGAGTCTGCATCCTGTAAATTCATTTGGATTAAAAGATGATTGGTTATAGGAAGAAATCTCCATAGACAATATTTTGTAAACAATTAAGAGTTTAATACCAGATTGAGGAATCAGTAAGATATAAAACAGTACTATGTGAAGGGGGAAAAGTTATTTTCTGAATAAAGGATCAGAAATTACTATTTTTTTCCATATATTTTGCAGCAAGAAAATTATACTAAAATGTTGGATAAAAATTACTCTAGCTTTTAAGTATTCTTTATTCCACCTAAATGATTTATGTTTAACAAGCTAAGGTTGTCACCAAGGTAGTCATGTAAGTTATGATGGACATATAAGTTTCAGATACATGATTAGAAAAGCATTAAGTACAGTCTGATAATTTAGGTTGCACATTTAAGAGTCACAAAATAATCCATTTCCAACTCAATTCCTGAAGGTAATATTAATTATCATATAAATTATATAAAACTTTGCTTCCCTATCAAAGCCATAACATTAAAAGTACAAAATATTATATTTATGTCTACATGTCCATGTAATTGATTTATCCACAAAGGAAATTTTACGTTGCTTTTAAATCACTTCCCTGCTAAGATGATACTTTACAAAGAGATGTGATTAGAAGGTAGCAAAGTTCAGTCACCATTAACAATTATGCATGGCTTTTGTGCAACAAATGGAAAAATTCATGTTTCCTTCCCCTCAGTTTTATTTTTACATTATAGGTAGTCAAACATGACCCTAGAGGCTTACCTCTGGATTGTGGTAAGAAGGAATGAAAACAAAAAATAATTACCTTTGTGAGATTCAGTAAGTACTTAAGTCCACTTCTAAAATTTGAAAACAGAAACACGATCTAATGATTTAGATACAAGGGAGAAGCCAATATATTGACAATAAATGCTTTTTGCAGAGTACAATACACTTTTAAAGGCTATTTATTTTACAGTTTTCTTGGTGAATTTCCATAGCTCTCATTTTTAGTGCTGTTTAATTTATTACTGGTCAGTTATCTGAAGGGCTTAGTGAGGATGTTTTGCTTCATGTTCTTAAAAGCCATTCAATGTGCACCTACAGCCATCTGATCTTTGACAAAGTCAGCAAAAATAAGCAATGGGGAAAGAACTCCCTATTCAGTAAATGGTGCTGGATAACCAGTTAGCCATACACAGAGGAATGAAAATGGACCCCTATCTTTTACGACATACAAAAATTAACTGAAAATTGATGAAAGATTTAAATGAAAGACCTCAAACTATAAGACTCCTAGAAGAAAAGCTAGGAAACACCATTCCTGACATCAGCCTTGGGAAGGAATTTATAACTAAGTCCTCAATAGCAATTGCAACAAAAGCAATTGACAAGCGGGATTTAATTAAACTAAAGAACTTCTGCACAGCAAAATAAACTATCAACAGAGTAAACAGACAATCTACAGAATGGGAGAAAATATGTGTAAGCTATGCATCTGACAAAAGCCTAATATCCAGAATCTATAAGGAACTTAAATAATTGAACAAGCAAAAACTAAATAATCCCATTAAAAAATGGGCAAAGGACATGAACCAGACACTTCTCAAAAGAAGACATACAAGTAGCCAACAAACACAACAAAAAAATGTTCAACAAGTCACCAATCATCAGAGAAATGCAAATCAAAATAGAGGGCTAGTATTGAAAAGTCAAAAAAACAACAGATGCTGGTGAGCCCGTGGAGAAAAGGGAACACTTATACACTGTTACTGGAAATGTTAATTAGTTCAACCACTATGAAAAGCAGTTTGGAGATTCCTCAAAGAACTTAAATCAAAACTACCATTTGACTCAGTAATCTCATTGCTGGGGTATGTATCCAAAGGGAAATAAATCATTCTATCAAAAAGACAAATGCATTTGTACATTCATCACAGCACTATTTGAAATAGTGAGGACACTCATTCATCCTAAGTGTTCATTAATAATGGACTCAGTAAAGAAAATGTGGTACATATACACCATGGAATACTATGCAGCCAGAAAAAAAAAAAAAGAATAAAATCATGTCCTTTGCAGCAACATGGATGAAGCTAGAGGCCATCATCCTATGCAAATTAATTCAGGAACAGAAAACCAAATACCGCATGTTCTCACTTACAAGTGAGAGCTGAACCCTGGGTACTCACGGACATACAGATAGCAACAATAGATACTGGGGACTTCTAGAACGGGAAGTAAAGGGAGTGGGGAGGGGTTGAAAAACAACTATTGGGTGCTATATTCAATACCTGGGTGACAGGATCAATTGTACCTCAAACCTCAGCATCACAAAATGTACTCATGTAACAAATCTGCACATGTACTCCCTGAGTCTAAAATTAAAGACGTTGAGATTATTTAAAAAATAAATAAATAAAAGCCACTCTGATTGTGAAAGAGCTAATGTCCCCACTATTCTGTCAGAGTAGGACAACCAATGTGTAAGTAACTTCATGGGTGCCTTTTGAACCGTGTCCAGGACAGTGACATCTTATTAAACTCTCCATCAATATCAAAGATTCAATTGCTACCATTGTATTCCGGTGACTACTCTTATAAAGACATGGTGTTATCAAAATATTTTGAGCCAACGTTACAGGAAACCAAGCCCAAAATCTTGTAGCCAAGCAGCTGGATTATACCTGAGCAAACATCTGGATCATGTTACACATTGGTCATTGTTTTTATGGCATTTTCCAGTGCTCCTGTCTACTTCCCAGAATTAAACTACCCAAAAGGGGAGATTTAACAGAATGGCAAATACATTTACAATCACAACCTCTCCAAAATGACATTTCAACCACACCTCAAAGCCTTTTTTATGTTAGTTGCTTTCTCTGGGATATTTGAGAATAGTTTGGCAAAGATCAGTGTTGGCGCCATACAGGAGCTTTTTCTCACAGGAGAAAGAACAGACCATTCCAATTTGTCTTCAGAAAATAAATAATATTACGTCTAATGTCCAAGTTAGTATCCCTGAAAATCAGCCAATTTAAATGTTCTTCAATGACTTTTTGCTGAAAGGTGTGGTCTGGAAGAAGGTTCCCCAACTCACCCCTGCCTCCCAACTCACCCTGCCTCCCACCTTAAGGAAAGTGCAGAACAGGAAAGGCAGTATCTGGCTTGAAGCGCTTGCTTAGAAATGGCCCTTGCAAACTATAGCTAAGATAAGAGAGGAAGGAAAGGGAGGGGACAGAAGTTACTGGCTGAGGCCCGGAAGGTAAAACCTTGACCAAATCCTGTCTTTGTAGCCTGCAGTGGGAGGCAGACAATAATATCGACACTTCACTGGGTCTCCTTCCAAAAGTAACTTTATAGTACAACATGATGCTTCAGGTATAGAAACCTTGTTCTTATTTGTTTAGCCAAATAAAATGTGAATCTAATGCATTTGCTTTGGGGAAAATAATTTAGATTATGAGCAGTGCATCTACATAGATTTTTGTCCCATAAAGCTGGCAATTCATTTAATAGTATGAACTCTTTTGATTTCTGTGGTGTTCCAGCATCTAACCTCTGCCCTTACTTCCAGCCATACCTCTTGGTTGCAACCAAACTGAAATATCCTTTGTTGTATGTACAGATCTTGATTTTTGCCTTTGATCACACGATATCCTGCTATACCTGACTCCATCTCGTTTGGTTCAGGGCGTCTCCATTTTTCAAAGGTCTAGTTCCTTCAAGTCTTCCTCAATTCAGTTTTCCTGAGCAAATATTGATTGATCTTTTTGCTGAACAAAATAGACATTGTCCTCATGAAGCTTACTCTTTTAAGCCAGCAATAAGGTTTCTTCTTTGAACATCTATAGCACATGATTTTACCTCTCCTATGACACAACCTTTTATACCTTAAAGTAATTTATGATCATACCATATTTCCCAGAGAAGACTGATAAGAACATGACCTCTTACGGCTCAACATATCTCACTCAGTAAGTAATAGTTGAATGAATATGAAAAGCATAAAAAGGCCTCTAAATAAGAAGTCCAGAAATTGACACCAAAGAGGTTATTAGCTAAACACTTCTTAGCAAAGATAATAAATCAACTTAGCACTGGCTTACAACTACTTTGTAGCTTACAAGAAAGGGATTCCAAAGAAGAGAAATGAATGGACTGATAACTTTCTAAACTAACCACCCTTGTTGCTGGCCAGCTTCACTGATTTCCTGAGCCCTGAGGAGCTGGGCATCTGCACTGGGGAAATAGGAGGAGGGGGCAGATGTGTAAAGCAGAAGCTTTCAGTTTACCAGAAGGAATATAATAAACAAACTAACAAACAAAATTGTGGTTCAAAGGAGTGGTTGAGTAAGTGTGAGTGAAAATATTAAACACTGTCGAGCAGAGGCGGTGAAAAGCATAATTGCTTCAAAAGAACTAATAAAGAGATTTTTTCAATAGAAAACGAGTATTAATGTAATTGACTCTGTTAATCCCTCAAATTCTGAAAACCTTACATAAGTTTAATAAAAGAAATAAATGTTGTAGACAGATTAAATGTAAATTCTCTTCATTTAATAGGAAGAACTTATCCTACTTTTATGAATTTCCATATTAGGAAGTCAGTGTTTTTCCTGCCATAAAACATCTTTAAAAGGGTAACTCCTAGACAGCCACTAATTTGCATTTCAATAAACAGACTGAAAATGTCTACAGAAGTTATAGTGACTCTTCTCTAGCAAGGTTGAATGAGAAATTCAATTCTTTTAATGCTCAGGTCCAACGTTGAAGAAAATCATTTCAGTTGCAATATATTTGTGAGTATTAAGGTAAATTTCAGTGCTGTGTATACATTTAGTATTGGAGGCTCATGGATGAGCCTGCGATTTTTGTCACAGGACGTTAGAGACACAAAAACATTGTACCAAGAAATTTGCTTTTAGCTTGCATTGCTTTGTGAGTATGAACTAATGCAAAGACCACATGTGTAAGACACTATACCTGAATAACCAATGAAAGGCCATTTGGGGCTCCATATTAATCACAAAACAAGAAAACCCACTTTGCTTCATTAATTATTAGCAGTTCTTACTGCAAATAATTAGAAGGGAAATGAGATGTCCTTCTCTTATAAACAAGTGTTTATCCAAATCAACTAACACAGATTAGACCCTGGGTGAATTCAAGCTTCTCAAAAACCTGTGTTTGACTTCAATCCTATAGCTCAGTCTACCGCACTTGTAAATCTCCCAAAGAACAAAAACAAAGCTCTAAGTTTTTTTTATTCGTAAGAGGGAAAACCAGGATTATTCAGAAAGCAGAAGATGGAGAGTCCACTGCCTACTCTTATCCAGATAAGTTTATTTGGATGTAGTTTACTCTATCCAGAGTCAAATCGCCTAAACACGAGACTGCTATTTCCAAGGTGGAAAGGGAAAGAAAAGAAATACAAAAAGTAAAAGGAACAAAACAAAACCGCGTGAGGGTGGAAGCGCGCGGGTTTCTGCCGTCGCCTGGCAGAAAAGGCAGAGGCGTCTGCAAAGGTCCTTCTGCAAAGGTCCCGGTCCGTCCAGCTCAACCCAAGTTGGCCCGGACCGTGACCCAAGCCCGGCCCCGAGCCTCTGACCCTCTCCGCCGCACTCTGTCACTGACCTGCGTAGACAAAGAGCAGGACCAACTTCGGAAGCAAGACCCCTGGACGCACGGGCAGCCTCGGAGCGTCCATCCAAGCCGGTGGCCTGAGGTTGCGCGCCAGAGAGAGGCTTGGAGCGAAGGGAGAGCCCGGAACTGGAGGGAATGGGTAGGATGGAGGACGATCAGATGGAGAGAGCAGCGCTCCTGAGAGCCGGGTGGAGCGGAGACCCGGCCATTGCCGAGGCAGCCTGCCAAGGGAGCCCGGGCCGGGCGCGTCCCGGGCCAGCGAGTGCGGGACTCCGCGGAGCTGGGACGCGCGTGGCCCGAGACGGGCTGCGCTGGGGGCCCAGGTCTCTTTGTCTCGCCCCACTGCGCTCAGGCACGGGGAAGGCGGCCACTCCGGCGTCCTTGGCCACCCAGGCTCACATTTCATCTCCGCGGGTGGCAACGACTCCGGGCAGGGGGCGGGGGTGGCCCCGACTCCTCCCCAAGCTCGGGTTCTTCCTTCTAAAGAGTGACTAGAGGACCAAGAAACTTTTTCTAACCCCTTGCTTTGACGATTGCTATGGAGTTCAACCTGCTCCTTTTTAGCCCTGCCCTCCACTATAATTTTCCTTTCTAAGCAATGGATGAACAACTTTGTTTTTTATCTTTAAACAAAGGGAAGGAATTTTCAGAATTGAAGGTATTGGACAAAGAGTGACAGCGACGAAAACTCAGGATTGGGAAGTACAGAAAGTGTATGGCATCTCTGCTGAAAGCTGATAAAATGTTTATTATTTTTTGCTGTAAATTTCAGAAAAAAAAAAACAAACAGTGCACACTGTCGTTATGATTTTGACAATGTTTTGGAGTTACTGACCTATGCAATTAAACAAGAGAAAGAAAAAGCTTTATAAAAAATGAAAGCTAAATTGTCATTAGCAAATGAAATATGTGTATACATGGAAAATCAAAGTTAATCAACTATGAAGCTCTTGTTTAGAAAACGAATAGTTTTCTTTCCTGCAAACAAAAATCAGTTAGAAAGTTCTCAATGTCATGCATGAAGAAAAAAACAAAGATGTGAATAAGTAAAGAGATACTTTTTTTCACTAAGAAATTTTAGTGGCATAAAGACAAGATTCCCCAAATTATTCTATACATTTAGAAATAAAATTGATCTCAATTTAAAAAATAACATGATTTTTTTCAAACCAATCTGATTCTAAAGTTTATGTGGAAAATAAATATGTAAGGTTATCTATTTAAAACAAGAGTAATGAATGGGAATAATGAATGGGATATTACATATAATATCACCATAATTAAAACAGTTTAGATTAACATTGGAATAGAAAGGCTCAATGAAAGAGAAAAGGCAACCCAAAAGTAGACATGAGTGTGTACAGCAATTTAATTTATAGCTTAAAGAAGTATCAATATAAAGTAGTAGGGGAAATGATGAGTTACTCAGTGAAAAGTGTTGAGACCACGAATAGTCATCTGTGGAGCCTTATCTTTTTTTTTTTTTTTTTTGAGACGGAGTCTCGCTCTGTCGCCCAGGCTGGAGTGCAGTGACCGGATCCCAGCTCACTGCAAGCTCCGCCTCCCGGGTTTACGCCATTCTCCTGCCTCAGCCTCCTGAGTAGCTGGGACTACAGGCGCCCGCCACCACGCCCGGCTAATTTTTTGTATGGTTTTTAGTAGAGACGGGGTTTCACCATGTTAGCCAGGATGGTCTCGATCTTCTGACCTTGTGATCCGCCCGTCTCGGCCTCCCAAAGTGCTGGGATTACAGACTTGAGCCACCGCGCCCGGCCTGGAGCCTTATCTTTTTACATCAAAATCAGTTCTATATGAATTACATATTTAAGATAGAACTATGAAAATGTTAGATTAAAGAATAAGAGGATAACATTCAAATATTTGTGGAATAGGGAAGCCTTGTCTAAGCATTATAAAAAACTCAGAAACTGTAAAATATTGACCCACTTGACCAAATAAGAATTAAAACTTCCAGTTGGCAAACATTTAACTGGCAAAAACATTTGCAATGCAAAGGTGCAAAGTCCTAATCTCATTATTATACTGAGCGTAAAAAAATCAATAGGAAAAACAACCAAGAGGTAACTGAGGAAGGATATTAATAGATACTTCATACAAAACAAATAAATATAAATATAGAAATCAAATTGACAGTGAGACATCACTTTTCATGTATCAAACCAACCAAACTCAAAACCAAATGAACTCTTAAGGGAAACAATGTGTTTACATGTACGAAAATTCAAATACACATGTACTTAATTTAGTCAGTTCTCTTCCGGGAATTATTTCCTATAAATGCACTGCTGCGAGGGCATAAGAGAGTGGGAGGAAACATCACCCGCAAAATAAACATAAGCTAAGCTCTTTAGTGTGTTTTACACCTTGGTGAAGGCCCAATCATCTACCACGTTCAAAAGAAGCCTGATCAGTTCCAACTTTTTTCTCATCCTCACTGGCCAATCTGTCACCAAGTTCACCTAATCTGTCCACCTAAACACCACTCAAATGCATTTTAAATTATCCTCTATTTCTGCCCTAATCTAGACTTTTATAGTCTTTATTAATTCATTCTCCCTGCCTTCAGAGATGTTTGCCAGGCTGAAGCTGGAATATTTCTTCTTAAACTACAGATTTAATCATGTTTACTCACCTGGTTAAAACTCAGTAGCATCCTGTCGCCCTTAGGTTAAAATTCAAACATTTAATCCAGGGTGTTCAAGGATTTCTTCACTAGGTCCTGTCGTTCTCGTAGCCTGATCAAAACATTCCACTGAGAAGCACAATTTCTAAATAACTGGGACAATGGTTGGAACCTAGAGAAAATCCCAGGCATACAAGCCCTTTGAGTCTTGAAGGAAAAAGATACAGATGGAAGTCAGTGTTTGCAGAGCTGAAGAATGATATCCAGCCTGCTCGGAATAGAAAAATGATTGTCTTTGCAGATGAGACTGAATACAGATCCTTGAGGGGAGACTGGTAGCTGTGATAGAAGAAGGGACTTCTGCCGCCCACTTGTTGACACAGATCCGAAAGAGGCTGGCTATTGCCATTGAGCCCCATAGGAAGTTGCAATGTTGGTCAGGATAGTCTCTTTCAGCTTACTTTAGAGAACAGAAAGACTTCTCATACAGTTCAACAGATTGGTCGAGCAAGCTTGCCTGCAGGTCTACCTTCTAGAGCTGCTACCTTGAAGTATGCAGATGCTCAGGAAACCAAACTCAATTGACATGGAAAGGCAAAGAAAGATGGCAAGCCATTAAAAAATTGTGGGAGTTAAAAGAAAGGATTTGAAGGGAAAAAATATGTATTTACAAATACGTATGGAATGAGAAACCTTAAGAATACAACATCAGAGGAATTAAAAGAGTTTCTGGAAATTAAAATAAATGTGATTTAAGGTTTTAAAATATACAGAAAAAAATTATAAAATAGTTACATTAAAAAAAAAAAAAAAAAACTTAGATTGTTAGATCAGGCCAGGCGCGGTGGATAATGGCTGTAATCCCTGCACTTTGGGAGGCTGAGGTGGGTATCACTTGAGGCTAGGAGTTCAAGAACAGCCTAGCCAACATGGTGAAACCTCCTCTGTACTAAAAATACAAAAAAATTAACTGGGCGTGGTGGTGCGCGCTAGTAGTCTCAGGTCTCAGCTACTCGGGAAGCTGAGGCAGGAGAATCGGGAGGCAGAGGTTACAGTGAGCTGAGATCACGCCACTGCACCCCAGAGTGAGACTCTGTCTCAAAAAAAGAAAAAAAAATTGTTAGATCAAATAAAGAGCATTTTTCATTTAACAGAGAAAAAAAAACACAAAGAAATAGAAACCACGAATAAAATATAAAACCCAAAGAATGGGAATAATGTACAGGCTAATAGTTTTCAAAGAAACAAAAGTGAAAAGCAAACATCAAAGAAATAATGTTTTTAAAATTCTGAGCTGTAATAAAGTTTGAATTTTCAGATTTAAAATGGTGAGTTAGTTCCGAGAAATTTTTTGGAGACGAAGCACAAATATGTACATATCTTAGAGACCAGTTTCAGCAAGTATAAATTTAAAATCATATACATTTCCATATATAATTTCTATGTTTGCTTGAAAAAGAGAATCTGACAGGCATCAGACTTCCCATTTGCAACCTTGGAATTTAAGAGAGTGAAACTATTTTTAACTCACTGAAAGATAAAGAATGCAATCCAAGAACCCTCTTCTAAATCAGATTTTATTAATATTTCTTTCCACTATGACATCTAGAACAATGTTTATTACAGTTAAAAAATAGTTTACATGTACAACAGAGGTAAAACAGTTAAGTAAATTAGGGTATATGTACATTATGAACTAATATCTAATGTTTAAAATTATTGAAAAGATCTTTAAGATATATAGTTAAATAAGAAACGGAGTACAAAATGATCTCAACGGTGGAAAAATGCAGATAATGTTTTCATCTTCTATTGGACTTTCTTTTTCCCCACTTTCTTCCTGGGTATCTTTTTTTAAAAAAAGTACCTGTGAATGATGTATATGCTGAAATTTTAAATGCTTGAAGATGATTAAAAAGCTATAGGTGAAATATGACAAGTAAGTAGTTTTAACTTACAGTTTCATTTAGGACCAAAAAGTTAGAATAGGACAGGACTCCACAGATTGTCTAGGTCAGTTTCCCAGTTTCTTATGTAAGAAGACTAAGGCCAAATTACCAAGTCAGTTAGAGGCAGGCTAGATCCCATGGCAAGAGGCCACATACCAGATTTTGCCATGATGTGCTAGTGTTCAGGTTTGATGATAATCCCCTTTTGAGTTTCCTGACCCACATTTCTCTCTTCCAATAATATATTTCACCATATAGTCAAACAGATTAGTATAATATCTTATCATTAATTACCTATTAATAAGTACAACAAAAACATTTTATGTACACGCAAGGGCTCTACTTGCATGTCTATTCTTCATTTTCATTTAATGACGTGAATGCCAAGGAAAAAAAGTACTTATATGGAAATATGCAAAAAACTCAGAAGAAAACAGGAAGAAAAACTGTGCAGAAAAGGGGAGATGATTTAAGTATCGCATTTAAGGTGTAGAAGGAATATCAAATGCTTATTATGCACCAAATCCATTTCTACGTTCTTTAAATTTATTCATGAATACTCTCTCAGTGAGGTAGATACTATTATTATCACCCCTATTTGAACGAATAAAGGTATTGAGACTGAGAGTGGTTAAGTAACTCTGCCCAAGGTCACACATCTAAGTGCTGTGAGAGTGTGTCTCCAGAGCAGACCTTCTACCCCTAACCATCAAATGTAAACTGCCTTTCAAAATAGCTTGCTTGGTTTTGGTGAAATTTAACATTCTGACTTTGACTATGTAAAAAACAGAAGATAACACGTTCTTATGACCTTTCTCAACAGCAATGATTTTATTAGCATCAATAATGCTTTACTGAGGCACCTCCTCTGTGCAAGACCTACCATCAAGTGTAGGATGGTTTGAGAAAATAACTTTCTTTTTAAAAAATGATTTCAACTTTTATTTTAGATTCAGTGGGTACATCTGCAGGTTTGTTAAATGGGTATATTATATGGTGCTGAGGTTTGGGATTTGAGTGCTCCCATCACCCGGGTAGTAATGAACTTAGTACTCATATTTTCATCCCTTGCTTTCCCCTTCTATAAGTCCCCAGTGTCCATTGTTGCCATCTTTATGTTCATGAGTACCCAATATTTAGCTCCCACTTTTAAGTGAGACTATGTGGTATTTGGTTTTTTATTCCTGCATTAATTNTGTGCAAGACCTACCATCAAGTGTAGGATGGTTTGAGAAAATAACTTTCTTTTTAAAAAATGATTTCAACTTTTATTTTAGATTCAGTGGGTACATCTGCAGGTTTGTTAAATGGGTATATTATATGGTGCTGAGGTTTGGGATTTGAGTGCTCCCATCACCCGGGTAGTAATGAACTTAGTACTCATATTTTTCATCCCTTGCTTTCCCCTTCTATAAGTCCCCAGTGTCCATTGTTGCCATCTTTATGTTCATGAGTACCCAATATTTAGCTCCCACTTTTAAGTGAGACTATGTGGTATTTGGTTTTTTATTCCTGCATTAATTCACTTTTTTTTTTTTTTTTTTTTTTGAGACAGACTCTCGCTCTGTCGCCCAGGCTGGAGTGCCGTGGCCGGATCTCAGCTCACTGCAAGCTCCACCTCCCGGGTTTACGCCATTCTCCTGCCTCAGCCTCCCGAGTAGCTGGGACTACAGGCGCCTGCCACCTCGCCTGGCTAGTTTTTTGCATTTTTTAGTAGAGACGGGGTTTCACCGTGTTAGCCAGGCTCTATCTCCTGACCTCGTGATCCGCCTGTCTCGGCCTCCCAAAGTGCTGGGATTACAGGCTTGAGCCACCGTGCCCGGCTTAATTCACTTTTAATTATGGCCTCCAGAGACATCCATGTTGCTGCAAAGGACATGATTTTGTTGTTTTTTAATTTTTTACGGCTGTGCAATATTCTGTGGTGTATGAGTTCCACATTTTCTTTTTCCGATCCTCCACTGAAGGGCACCTATGTTTATTTCATGTCTTTGCTATGGTGAATAATGCTGCAATGAACATATGAACGCATGTGTCTTTTGGTAGAATGATTTGTTACATTTTGATGTGGATATATTCCCAGTAATGGGATTGCTGGGTCAGTGGTAGCTATGTTTTAAGTCTTTTTTTTTTTTTTTCTTTTGAAACAGAGGGTTGCTCTTGTTGCCCAGGCTGCAGTGCAGTGGCACAATCTCAACTCACTGCAACCTCTGCGATTTTCCTGCCTCAGCCTCCAGAGTAGCTGGGACTACAGGTGCCCATCACCATGCCAGGCTAATTTTTGTATTTTTAATAGAGACAAGGTTTCACCATGTTGGCCAGGCTGACCTCTGATGATCTGCTTGCCTTGGCCTCCCAAAGTGCTGGGATTACGGGCGTGAGCCATCACACCTGGTTTATTTTTTAAGTCCTTTGAGAAATCTCCAAATCGCTTTCCACAGGGACTGAACTAATTTCATTCCCATCAACAGTGTATAAGTGTTCCTTTTTCTCTGCAGTCTTATCAGTGTCTGTTGTTTTTGATTTTTCAGTAATAGCCCTTCTGACTGGTGTGAGATGATATCTCATTATGGTGTTAACTTGCATTTCTGTGACGATTAGTGATGTTGAGCATTTTTTATATGCTTGTTTACTGCTTGTATGTCATCTTTTGAGAAGTGTCTGTTCATGTCTTCTGCATATGGCTAGCCAGTTATCCCAGCCCCATATATTGAGTAGGGAGTCATTTCCCCATTGCCTATTTGTGTTGACTTTGTCAATGATCAGATGACTGTAGCTATGCAGCTTTATTTCTGGGTTCTCTATTCTGTTTCATTGGTCTATGTGTCTGTCTTTGTACCAGTACCATGCTGTTTTGGCTACTGATAGCCTTACAGTATAGTTTGAAGTTCGGTAATGTGAGGCTTCTGGCTTTGTTCTTTTTGCTTAGAACGACTTTGGCTGTTTGGATTCTTTGTTGGTTCCATATGAATTTGAGAAGAGTTTCTTTCTAATTCGACGAAAAATGACTTTGGTAGTTTGATAGAAATAGGATTGAATCTGCAGACTGCTTTGGGCAGAATGGTCATTTTAACGGTATTGAGTCCTCCAATCCATGAACATAGAATGTGTTCCCATTTGCTTGTGTCATCTATGATTTCCTTCAGCAATGTTTTGTAGTTCTCCTTGTAGAGATTCTTAGCCTCCTTAGTTAGATGTATTCCTAGACATTCTATTCCTTTTGTCACTATTGTAAATTGGATTATGTTCTTGATTTGGCTCTCAGCTCGAACTTAATTGGTGTATAGAAATGCTACTGATTTTCGTACATTGATTTTGTATCCTGCAACTTTACTGAAGTCATTTATCAGTTAGTTCTAGGAACCTTTAGGTAGAGTCTTTAGGCTTTTTATAGTATAGAATCATATCATCAGTGAAGAGAGATAATTTGACTTTCTTCTTTTTCTCTTTGGATGCCTTTTATTTCTTTTTCTTGCTTGATTGCTCTGGCAAGGACTTCCAATACTATGTTGGATAAGAGTGGTGAGAATGGGCATCCTTGCCTTGTTCCAGTTCTCAAGGGGTATACTTCCAGCTTTTGCCAATTCAGGGATATTGGCCATGGATTGCTCATAGATGGCTCCTGTTTTGAGATATATTCCTCTGATCCCTAGTTTGTTGAGGGTTTTTATCACAAAGGGATGTTGGATTTCATTGAAGGCTTTTTTCACCCCTGTTGAACTGATCATATGGTTTTTGTTTTTAATTCTGTTTATGCAGTGAATCATATTTATTGATTTGCATACATAGACCCATCCTTGCTTCCCAGGAATGAAGCCTACTTGATTGTGGTGAATTAACTTTTTGATGTGCTGCTCCACATGGTTTGCTAGTATTTTGGTGTGGATTCTTGTGTCTGTGTTCATCAGAGATAGCAACCTATAGTTTTCTTTTTTCACTGTGTCTTTGCCTGGTTTTAGTATCAGGGTGATGTTGGCTTCATAGAATGAGTTAGGGAGGAGTCCCTCCTACTGGATTTTTTGCAATCGTTTCAGTACAATCGACACCAATACTTCTTTTCACATCTGGTAGAATTTGGCTGTGAATTCATCTGATCCAGGTGACATGGTTTGGTTGCTTCCCCACTCAAATCTCACTTTGAATTGTAATAATCCCCCTGTGTCAAGGGCGGGTGGGGACTAGTGGAGATAATTGAATCGTGGGGGCAGTTTTCCTCATACCATTCTCATGGTAGTGAATAAGTCTCATCAGATCTGATGGTTTTAGAAATGGGAGTTCCCTTGCACAAGCTCTCTTGCCAGCCACCACGTAAGATATGCTTTTGCTTCTCCTTTGCCTTCCACTATGATTGTGAGATCCCCCCACCCCCAGCCATGTGGAACTGTGAGTCCATTAAACCTCTTTCTTTTATAAGTTACCCAGTCTTGGGTATGTCTTTATTAGCAGCGTGAGAACAGACTAATACACCAGGGTTTTTTTGTTTGTTTGTTTGGCAAACTTTTTATTACTGATTCCATTTCAGAACTTGATATAGGTTTGTTCAGGGTTTTGATTTCTTCCTAATTCAATCTTGGGTGGTTGTGTGTTTCCAGAAGTTTATCTATTTTTGTTCATAATAGTCTCTGAGAATCTTTTGTATTTCTGTGAGATCAATTGTAATGTTACCTTTGTCATTTCTGATTGTGCTTATTTGGACCTTCTCTTTTTCTTTAACTTAGCTAGTGGTCTATTGATCTTATTTATCCTTTCAAAAAACCAACTTTTGGTTGCATTGATTCTTTGTATGGATTTTTGTGTTTCAGTTTCATTTAGTCCTGATCTGATTTTAGTTATTTCTTTTTCTTCTGCTAACCTTGGGTTGGTTGGTTCTTGCTTTTCTAGTTCCTCTAGGTGTGATGTTAGATCGTTAATTTGAGATCGCTCTAACTGTTTGAGGTAGGTATTTAGTGCTATATATGTTCCTCTTAATGCTGCTTTCGCTGCATCCAGGAGATTTTGTTGTGTAGTGTCTCTTTTTTCATTTGAAATAACCTTCTTTAAAGTTTCTTTGAAGATGGTTTTGATAAAATCACAAAGTAACTATTGATCTAGCATTTTTCTCCCACAACTCTATGTCACACAACAATAATCTACCATTAACAATAATTTTTTAAATGCAGTTTAGAAAAATCATCTTCACACATGTAATACACTTAATCATTCTAACAATACTGAAATGTGCTATATTACCATTGTTGTTACACTATGGTTGGAAGTATCATTCTGAAAGTTTAGTGTGCATCAGGATCACCTGCAGGGTGTGTTAAAATAGAGATCATCAGACACTGTCCCTGATTCAGTTGGCACCAAATAATTTGCATTTCTAACAAGTTATCAGTTGATGCAGATGCTGCTGGCCAAGTACCATAATGAGAACCACTGATTCAGAAAATTCTGAGTTTATTAATATTATCCCTTGTCTCTAGCTACAGCTAAGAGGAAAAAGCAACTTTTAAATCCAGGTTTTACTTACTTATTTATTTATTTAGATCTCATGTCCACTTTAGTATACCACTGTTTCTCACCTTTGCCTTTTCTCCAAGGTTTTGCTCTTAAGGCCTCAAAATCGTTCTTAAAATTATCCTCTCAATATCCTCAGCCTAACAAGGATTTATCATGATGATCTTAAAATTAAAAGTTGGCTTTGAGTTTGTGGCTATTTTTTCCTTTAAATATGGCCATATTAGCTTTTCAAAGGAAATTTGGGAGAGAGTTCATATTCAAACCATGTGCTTTGATATACTAATTTTGTTGAAAAAGTCTATCTATAGGGAAATAATTTTGTTTTCATTATCAATCTTGGTGGCATAAATGCTCTTAAAGATTTTAGCTTAAGAAGTTCATATTTTTTCAGGAAATATACTACAATTACTACTAAGTACATGATGTGTCCTATTTTATTTAATTATTTTAATCAGCTGCTCCACCATTTTTTGTTTGTTTGCTTCTAGAAAAACACTCCAAAATCTATCCCTAATTCAAAGAAAAAGGACAAGATTGAAGCTTCACTGTTAGAATATTCTTCTATGTGTCCTATTAATTATGACATTTGCATTCACTCCAAGGACAATGAAACAATGGCATTTGTATAAGCCTGTTTTTTTATTTTGTTTATTACTTTTTATGTGGAAATCTCAAATACAAAATGTAAAAGAGTTGTATAAAGCACTTACATGTTTTTTACTTCGTTTCACCTATTAGTGTTTTGTCTCTTTTGCCATTTGTTCTTTTTCTATATCTGTGCACATATTATTGTTTTTCTGAATCATTCAAGAGTAAGTTGCACACATTGTGGCTCTTTCCCCCTAAATACTTCAGTGTGTGTGTTAATCTGTTGGAAACTTCCAACCTATATTTGCTAATTTTTCCTTTCCTGCAAATATACAATCTACAGGGAGACATTAAGCCATGCAAATATCCGGATCTTCAGCAAATTTTCCTCCTTTAGGTTTAACACACATTAGTAATTTTTGCTTGAAGCAATCTTTACTGTTATGGTTGCAAAATTATCATGTTTTAAACTCCAGCTTTCCCTCTCTCTATTCACCAATTGTTGCTCGTCATTTAAAATAAGAATGCCTCTCCCTCATTGATTGATTGGTTATGAGTATGGACTTAAGAATTCCTACTTTTTCAAGAGTGTCTAATTCATTAATCTTAAAATGTCCCATTTTGGGCCAGTGGAGCATCTTCAAGCTAGCTAGCGTGTCCTTGTGACACAACCTCACAAGTATTTTGGGAATTTCTTAACTTTTGACGTAAAAGATATTCCAGGTTCATTTTGAATCTTCTCTGCTCCAGCCCTGAAATCAGTCATTTCTCTGAGGAGTTCTGGCTCCTTTTAGTGGATAATGGTCTTAGAAATCAAAGTGCCCTAGAACTTAAAGTAAAATAGTAATAAAAAAAAAAGAAATCAAAGTGCATGTTACTGCTGGAGTGCCTTTGTATCTTGTCCCTTTCAGTATAAGAGCTAGGAAATATATGCATGTTTTTACACACACACACACACACACACACACACACACACCACACGGGCATATACATATATATAATTATAGGGCTGTTCCTTGACTTCTCTCACTCCATATTTGTAACGATTTTTACACTTGCTATTTCTTCACTCACTCCTATAATACACCTAAAACAGTTTCAGAATTGAATTGCTCTGTCCATACCACAACATAAAATAACAATACAAAAAAACAAAACAAAACAAAAAAACACTAAAAAGAATTTAGGTGGTGCTTTCAATTCATTCTCTCCCCAACTTCACCCAAGACTGAGGACATATAGTCAATTACTGTGTTCATCACTTACTTGAGTTAATGCTCCCCTACCCCTGCCAACTTTAATTCACTTGAAATGCATTTGGGCTCATTTATTTCCATTTGCTTTAGGTTTTACTTAGGTTGCTGCTATTGGTGCTGCTATTGTTTGCTTTGTTTCCTCTTCCCATCATTGTTGATTTGTTTTTTGAACATGTAGAACATTAGAGAGCTTCTAAAAGTAAAAAAAAAAAAAAAAAAAAAAAAA
>NW_016803880.1:4004084-4021625 GCF_001698545.2 Rhinopithecus bieti | reverse complement strand
AAAAAAAAAAAAAAAAAAAACCAAAGGCTATATTCAGGAAAGTGTTAATCCTTTCTGTATGCCTCCATTCCAGTCTCCCCATTTCTCTAACATAACCGGTGGTCATGATTTTCTAGTTTCTCTCTCATATATTTCTTTTTAAATAAAGATAAGTAGATTTTTTAGTAGCTGTTTTGTGGTGATATATGAAAAGCAATTCTGAAATTATTTTAGATGTATTATAGGATTATGGAATGGGTAACAGCAAGGAAGAAACTCGTGGTGATGGATTGAAATTAGAGTTATTGGTATAGATTTCATTATTTCCCTTTCCTTCTTACACGGAAGATAGCACACTGTATATGTTCTTTTGCACTATTTTTGTGTTTTGTTTGTACTGAATGATATACCCCGGAGATCATTCCATATCAATTCCTAGAGATTGTCCTCTTTCATCTCCATAGCATTACATGAAATGTGTACCATTATTTTCTCATGTGTTTGAATATTTACTTATCAGTATTTGCAATAGCAAATAATGCTGTAATGAATAACCTTTATAACCTTGAAAATATGTATTTTCTTATTGTTGGAGCTATATCTCAGGGTAAATTTGCAGAAGTGATAATGCATTTTGCCAAATGTTGCCCAATCCTGCTCTAGAGGGACTGTGACATTTTTCATTCCCAGCAATAATGTATTCCTTACAACTTTGCCTACATAATATGTTGCTGAGCTTTTGTTTGTTTTCTTTATTGCCAATTTGATGGAAAAGTTGATTTTTCTTGCATTTCTCTTATTATGAGTGAAATTGAACATCATGGGACTGTTAGCTATAATCTTTTGTGAGTTACTTATTCAAATCTTTGCCCATTTTCTTTAGGATTTTGGTGTTTTCCCCTCAATTTTAAAATTTCTTTGTATATTAGGGATGTTAGATTTTTTACAGAGGCATATGTTGCAATTTCTTTTTCTTATGGTGTTCCTGCCTCTTAATTTTAAAGAGGTCAAATGTAATAATTTTCTTTTTGTGGTATCTGGGTTTTGAAGTCTTGGGCAGAAAGTCTTTTTCTACTCTCAGATCGTAGAGGACCTTACCTTCAATAATTACACTTATGCAGTTTCATATTATACATTTAGATCTCTGTGTTGTTAGATGCATAGTTCATTAGGGTAGCAGGAGATACATTAGCACGTTGCAATAAATACCGTTTAAATAGATGAATTATAACTAGGTAAAGATATGTTTCTTTTGTTGGTGAGAGGTTCTATGTGGAGACTTGAAATCTGATGACTATCATTGTTCTCCAATTGAAGGTCTGATACATTGATTTTAATATAACTGGAAATTCTTCAAGTGGATGATATCTTATTTATGCTTGCAGTACAGAGAATGAATGAACAGAAAAACTAATGGAATGCCTATTTGTTTAAAAAATGGAAATTTATTCCTTAATGATAAACACAAATATAAATGTCATTCATATTATGACAAGTTTGTCTTCTTGGATTATACAAATATTTCACCATACAAAGAGAAAACTATGGGAAAAATTCTTTGTTTAATTAAAGCAAGTCTCCCACTCTGTGTGCTTGTAAAATAATACTATATTAATTTGAATTTTGCAAAAGGAAAAGTATCATCCATCTTACCACTATTTTTCTTTTCTTCTTTGAGGGAGGTGGGTTACTTTCTCATTTAGACTTTGTATGCATACATAACTTCACATAATTGAAGCTTACATAATATTTGTATAATTTTATCTTCTTTTTAAAGTTAATATTGTATCCTAAGAATTTCCTATATCTGTGAAGTCTCCATAGTTGCTATTTTCTGTAGCCGCTTAGTATTCCACCAGGTTGTTTTAGCATATTTTACTTAGCTCTCCCTTCATTGTTGGAATAGCCTTCTTACTTATCTCTCAATTTTCATTCTTGCTCATATCCAAACAGGTTTGCAGACATTAGTTGTGTAATCTTTTAAAAATGAAAATGTATTCCAATCCTCCGCTGACTGAAACTTTTTCAGGCATTCTCATTAGACTTCGAATAAAATTCAAACTTTTTACCAAGGCCTAAAGAGTCACACATGATTTGGTTCCCATCTGCCTTTCTAAGTTCTTTTACCTCTAAATCTGACCACAAGAGTACTTTCAGAAGTACTGATCATTTCCTTGCCACATGCTATTTCATTTCTCTGTAGGAATGCTCCCCACACATCTTCACCTTTAGATCTCACCTTAATTATCACTTTTTCTCAGAGATCACTTCCTGGCTCACGCTCTCTCATTCTCAGTCAAAACATTATATTGGTTTAACGTGACTTCTAGGTAATTCTGATGAGAATTTGAGAACCACTAGTCTAGGAAATAAAAATATGTGAGCCACATAGGTAATTTAAAGTTTTTCATAGCCACGTTAAAAGGATAAAGTAAAAGAAGTGAAGTTAACAATGTCTTGTATTTACCTTGATTAATATGAAATATTTCAACATGTAATTAATTTTTTCTTTTTTTTTTACTGATCCAATGAGGAATAAGTTTCAACATGTGATTAATATAATTATTGATGAAATATATTACATGTTTTTTAACACAAAGTCTTCAAAATCCTGTGGTTTTTTGTTTGTTTGTTTTTGTTTTGTTTTTGAGGCAGTGTCTCGCTTTCCTGCCCAGGCTGGAGTGCAGTGACGCAATCTCGGCTCACCGCAAGTTCCACCTCCCGGGTTCACGTCATTCTCCTGCCTCAGCCTCCCGAGTAGCTGGGACTACAGGCGCCCGCCACCAGGCCTGGCTAATTTTTTGTATTTTTAGTAGAGATGGGGTTTCACTGTGTTAGCCAGGATGGTCTCGATCTCCTGATCTCGTGATCCACCTCCCTCAGCCTCCCAAAGTGCTGGGATTACAGGCATGAGCCACTGGGCCCAGCCCTCCTGTGTGCTTTTTACACTTACAACCCACCTCAACTTGGGCACTAAATGTTTATCAAAGATACCTGATCTATATTTACATTCCAAAAAATATACAGTTGAAAAAGTAGATTGACGTATCAAAATCGCTTCAATTGTACTTCAGTTTTCCAATAACTGAAGTATTTTTAAATTAAAATTTAAATTAATTAAGATGAAATAAAATGAAAAATTTAGCTTATTAGTTGCACTAATCATATTTTGAGTAGCCATGATTTAAGCCATATTTTAAGATGCATGTCGCTAGTCGTGACCATATTGGACACTACAAATCTAGGTAATACTCAGAGTATGCAATGAGGCTGCTCAAGTGAGGACTCCACATCTTAGGTACCAAGGATCATCACAGGAATGCCTATTGCTGCTCCCTCTTGGGCCTGGATGACTTTTCGCCATGCCCTCCATGCTTACAAAAAGTAGACTCTTCGTGCGTTCATCTTTGTGGCCGTTTTATTTGCACTTAATATTGTAACAATGAATCGGATAGGAAGAGTCAAAACCATGCCTGAGCTCTAGTTGGAACTCTGAGATGTGGAGGGAGCTTCTGGAGACTTCATGGGGGTGGCAGTCCTCTTTACACGGAAAATTTGCAAAACACGGGAAAACACTCAAAAGAGATGGATACTCAGAGACAGATTTCCTGTATCCACTGTATGTGCCTACTATTTTGTAAGCCTTCAAAAGCAGGGACTGGATTCATTCTGTTCATGGCTGTTTTATCGAGAGTTTTAAACATGGTTTGGCTTCTATGAGTGTGCAATGATTTTTGCTTTAATAAATGAATTTATGATTTACACCAGGGAAAGTGAAGTAAGTAATATAAAACATATGCTCTTTTCAGTGCCTGGGGAAAATTAGTTTCAATCTTATACTGTTGTGGAGAAGAGATATACTTATCTATTTGCTTTTAACCTCTGCTACTGCCAAGACTATTTTTCTGATATCTTCCAGGGATTTCTCTGGAAGATAAATTAAAAATGAAACATGAATGATAGCAGAGCTGAAGGGCAGAATGACCTTGAGTACATAGCAAAGGATAATTCAGCTGGTGATTTCACAAGATATGTCAATCAGAAAGCTTGCTTACCCTCCATCTTTAAAGGAAAACTGACTTGACTGCAGTCATACCCAAGGGAAACTGCAGACAGATGTTTTGGTACCAAATGACCTTTTTCTCTTGTAGCCTTGTTGATTAGATTAGGAAAGGCCATCTGATCCCAGAGTAGTCAATCCTTAGACTAGCAAGCAGTTTACAGCATTACTTGGAACAAAATGATGAGCTTGGCCCATTGGATTAGAAGAATTGAGAATTAAAATTAGGAAACAACAAAATAATGAGGCAAGTGACAGTGGGAGCTGAAAATGCAGCGTATGAGAGAGGGGAAAGCATGCAACTGTACTGAGCCATTGTGGGCCTAAATTAATGAGGGAGGGGCGACGATGGATAAACAGAAACAAGGAAGTAGAGAAAAATGTCAATTTAAATGTATATATGTATCCATACACATGCACACACATATATGTATACACACACACAGAGCACTGAATGTTCCCTTTTCCTGGAGTTGTATTTCTAAATTTTCATATGGGAAACCTTTAATTACATCTTCTATTTGTGTTTTGGGTTTTGAATAATATGTCTCCTTTTTAGTGAGTCTTCCCTAACTTCCTAGTCTAATCTTGTCTTCTCTGCCTCTTCCCCTCCATCCTTTATTTCTTTGGGCGGAGTGCAGTGGTGTGATCTCGGCTCACTGCAACCCCTGCCTCCTGGGTTCAAGCAATTATCCTGCCTTAGCCTCCTGAGTAGCTGGGACTACAGGCACCCACAACCATGCTGAGCTAATTTTTGCACTTTTAGTGGAGGCGGGTTTCACCATGTTGACCAGGCTGGTCTCGAACTCCCACCTACCTTGGCCTCCCAAAGTGCTGGGATTACAGGCATAAGCCACTGCACTTGGCCCCATCCCTCATTTCTAACATAATATATTCTTATTGTCTATATAGCACTTATCACTATCTGAGTTAACTTTTGTATTGATTGGTTTACAATTTACTATCAATTGCTCCCACATGAATATAAACAGCATGAAATTAGAGGAGTATATCTCACATACATCATTCTATGTGCAGTATCTCCAGTGGTGCCCGATGTACTCTCGGTGGGAAATATCTGTTAAAAGAATATATGATAAATATAAATTTGCAGATGACATATGTAACAGAAAATTGGTAGACTGAAGAAAAATACTAAGAGCTGCAGAGCCACTGAGCGCTGTAAACAGTTACGGAAATGGAAATGAAGATTGTGGAGGATCACAGAATTCTACTACTGATTTCCTTGGCACCACCTTGGCTCACTCCATTTTCCAATTGTCCTGGGAGTATGATTTCTTTTTCCTGGGATTATGTAGTAATTCAGGGTCAAAAGTATTAGGCTATATCTTGCTGCAAGGTTTTACAAGTTATGTTTTTGTTGATCAAATAAAATAGAGACCTTTCTTGCATTTGCCACCTGCCCCCCTCCTTACTCTGGTAACGATACTCTCAAGTTCTAAATCACTGGTTCTCAACCAGGGCAATTTCTCCCCAGGACATGATTAACAATGTCTGCGGATGTTTTGGTTGTTACAGCTTGGGCAGGGAAGAGGAGGTAGGGACCAAGGATGCCCCTGAATATTCTACAATGCACAGCAAATCTCCCCACAATGAGGAGTTTTGCAGCCCCAAACTCTTCAGTTTGATGCAGTCCCAAACATCAATAGCGCCGAGGTTGAGGAAGCTTGCTTTAAAGTGTCATGCTGTCTAAACTGACTAACCTATCATTGTTCTTAAGCAGATGATATAGTATCAGATGTAGGATTTCATATAAGATTTGCCCTCAAGTCCCAGGGTTTTCTGCAACTTATAATAGAAGAGTTGGGAGAAATCCTAGGGATGTGCTATGGGTTGAATGTTTGGGTCCCCTCTAAAATTTGTGTTAAAACTGCATCCCAAAGGCAACAGTATTAAGAGCTAGGGCCTTCAGAAGTCGATTAAGACATGAGGGCTCTGCTCTCAGGGATGGAATTAGCACCTTTTAAAAGAGCTAGGGCAGGCCAAGCATGGTGGTTTACTTCTGTAACCCCAGCACTCTGGGAGGCTAAGACAGAATGATTGCTTGAGGCCAGGAATTCGAGGCCAACCTGGGCAACATAGTGAGACCTCATCTCTGCAAAAAAATAATTAAAAAAAAAATAGCCGAGCTAAAAAATTAGTGGTGGCATGCGCCTGAGACGTGAGGATCACTTGAGACCAGGAGTTTGAGGTTACAGTGAGCCATGATCCTGCCACTGCACTCCAGCCTGGGTGACAGAGTGAGACCCTGTCTAAAAAAAGAAGAGTTAGAGGGAGCTAGCTAGGCTTGTTTGTTCTTTCTTTCCTTCCACCATGTGAGGACACAATGTTTTTCCTATCCAGGGGATGCAGCAATAAAGTGCCATCTTGGAAGAAGAGACAGAGTGTCCTGGCCAGACACAGAACCTCCTGGCAAATTGATGTTGGATTTCTCAGCCTTGAAAACTGCAAAAAATACATGTCTTCTCTTTGTAAATTACATAGTCTTAGGTATTTTGTTATCACAGCATGAATGATCTAAGACAGGATACTTCCCATTAACTGGGCTGATCGACCATATACATATATCTACTCTCCCAAACTTCACTGAAGAAGAATGAATAATTAAAAATGTATCAGTTCATAAGGTCAAAGAAATAGGAGAGAAAAAGGAAACTATTGACAAGAGGTTGCTGTGAATTTTGGAAGCTAGAAAGTCAGTTAAGGGATAGTACCTGACCTAGAAAAAAGAATGGACAATTTAACCTGAGTACTTGTGAAAGGTATTTCAATTGCAACGCTCAGAGCTTGTAGGTACCAGGTAACATGGAAGGCAGCAGTAAGAACTGGGGCTGAAAAGAGGACTGATTTAAAATGGGTATATAAAAGTGGGCAGATTCCAGAGCTCCTCTGCCATGAAATGCCAGTTGCGACGCTTCCCTTTTCCTCTCCCTCCTTCTCCACTCCTAATTCTCCCTGACCACCACGAGTACCTCATGTTTAGACTCTGGATAATTTGAACAAGAGACTCTCTGGAATCAGTGACTGGAAGCATGACTGCACTAATGTAAGCAAGGGGAGCTGTGGTATGAGACGGTGGTATTGCACTAAAGCCTTGTTAGTCCTGGTAGACCATGATGAGAAACTCAAAATTCATTTCAAATATGGCAGGAAGATACTGAGAGTTTCAAGAATAATTTCATGATCATAAATAATGAATGGTTCAGCACTATTGCCTTGGTGCTGTCCTTGCCATAGTCAGTGAATTCTCATAAGATCTGGTTGCTTAAAAGTGTGTGGCATCTCCCCGCAACCTCCAGTCTCTCTATTGCCCCTACCCTTACCAGGACCCTGGCTTCCCCTTTACCTTCAGCCACAAGTAAAAGCTCCCTGAGGCCACCCCAGAAGCTGAGCAGATGTTGGTGCCATGCTTGTACAGCCTGCAAAACCATTAAGTCAACTAAATCTATTTTCTTTATAACTTATCCAGTCTCAGGTATTCCTTTCTAGCAATGCACAAATGGTTTAACACACCTGGTATTGTCCTTGTGCTTATGTCTTTTACACTGACTCATACCAGTGCTGCCTTACTAAGAGAAGAGATAGCAAGGACAGCAGACTTGTGAAGCACTGCTTGTATTACTATCTTACTAAACGGGATTATAGGCTTGTCTACTCATAGCTAATAAACAGTGGAGCCCAAATTTTAAGCAAGATCAGAGGACTTCAAAACTTACTCTCTTTCCACTGCAACCCATCGTGCCAATTCTGAGATATGGCAACCTTTACAAATGAATGTTACAGAAGTAGCGATATTCTTCTTTAGTGGATGAATAGCCTCTCATTCATAACATTTGATACAATTGATGTTTCATATCATAGGACTAATGACCAACTTACCTTCAATACAAGACATTCAAGCTGATAAGGAAGAACTCACCTCCTGTCTACTGAAATTAATGTCTCTGCTCCATAATTCTAAAGTAAACATATAAATCTTCTACTATATATCTCATCTTGATTATGAACAAGATATTATATAATTTAATGTGAGTTTGCCATTTTCTATTTCTCTGTGATCACACATTTTATATTTCTATATCCTGAAGTGAGAAGTAAGCAGGAATGCGATACTTCCCTCTTACAAAGTAAATTCAAACATAGAGATGTAAAGAGACTTATTTACTAACCACTTAGGAGTTAATTGTGAAACTGAAGTAAATTTAATGTATTAGGTCGGGCGCGGTGGCTCACGCCTATAATCCCAGCACTTTGGGAGGCTGGGGAGGGTCGATCACCAGGGGTCAGGAGTTCGAGACCAGTCTGGCCAACATGGTGAAACCCGTCTCCACTAAAAATAAAAAAAAATTATCCGGGCATGGCGGCATGTGCCTGTAATCCCAGCTACTCGGGAGGCTGAGAAAGGAGAATAGCTTGAAGCCAGGAGGCGGAGGTTGTAGTGAGCCGAGATCACGCCATTGCACTCCAACCTGGGCAACAAGAGCAAAACTCTGTCTCAAAAAAAAAAAAAAAAAATTAACGTATTATCCTGCCTATTTCCCACATCTTACTAGAGATTTCAATTTTAGTGTAGAATATTGTCTCGGGTTTCTACTCGCAAGCCAAGATCAGCTTTTCTTCTGATCCAAGGTTGGCCCATACACTTGTATTTTGACTTCTACCTCCTTTTATCTCTTAATTATTATCCTCTTAAGGATGTTTTTCCCTATATGTATCTCTTATTCCATATTTTAGACTTTTTTTTTCTTCTTTGGCTCTTTTCCTCAGTATGTAAACATGATTGCAGATGTTATAAACTGAGAAGTTATGTAGTATCTTTGGTAATTTTAACTGTTGTGCATAAGTTTTTGGCAAAGTTATATCTCCACAGATTTTGTTGCTTCTTTGAGAGATGTGTTTCTGTTTTATGAATATACTTATAATGTAGTCTGCTTGTATACTGTAATTTATTCTTTGAGATTGTATGTATTCTTGCTTGAGCAGCTATTTTCTGAAATGGGGATCTCAAATAAAGAGGGCTTTAATAAAGAGATATAGGCACAGTTTTAAATTGATACAGAGAAGAACCCATAAAAGGACAGACATTTTTATGTGTGTATGAACATTTTGGGGAATTCTTGATTTCCTACCAGTGGCATTGTCTAAGATGAAATGACCTAGCTGCTGGGAAATGACTTTGTTGAGAACTATTGTGTTCAGATATGATTGTCCTGGTGGGGCCAGAGGAAAAGCCACATCTCTGTGAAGGCGAGGTCTCTCTTTAAGGGAGAAGATATTTCTTCAGCTAATCAACTAGAAGAAATGAAGATCCTGTAACAAGAAGTCAAAGCTCACGGTATAGTGAAAGGAAGACTTTTTTTTCCATTTAGGGTCTTGGGACAGTGAAGGTTAAACTCAAGGGTATGATATAGTTAGGGCACTCTGTAGAGGTATGAGCTGGCATTGTCATGTTTCTTATTGAAGATAGGTTAGTCTTTACATCTATGATATGAGACATGGACTTTATGATGAAGAGGCTATAAGTCCATGTATCCCATATGGCTAGCAAGATTGTATGACCGTGAGAATGGGCCTGAACCTGGGGACTCTGAGATCATCTATATACAGCAGAAGTTGATAGTTAATCTCTGTGTTGCAATTTCATTGAATCTCCAGTAAGGCCTTAAAATATTCAGTCTTTTCTTGGCTCTGTGACCGAAAATATAGGCAGATGTGCCTCAGATGATGATAGCAGTGATGGGCACCAGTCCAGGTAGGCTGGGCCTGGCAGAGTGTAAATCTTATGCCAGAGCAGCAGTGACCAACTCCATGAGAAGGCCACTACATGTGAAAAAGGCTCCTGAGAAACTTAGAGATATAATTGGAAGATTAGTAAATGGACTCAGAATCATGGCATTCACAAGCACGTTACCTTTTAGATTAGAGAACACGACAGTATCTTCAATAGTCCCTCGTTTCCCCTCCTGTTTCACAATAAAAAATACCTCTTGCCTCTAGCCCTGATAATATGCAGTGAAAAAATAATTATCGCACTCTTTGTAACCTCTGAGGGATTATGAAATTGCCAGAGGAATGGCAGGGAAAGAGCGATCAATTAAAACATAAACCCAGGAATTATAAGTGGTAAGTTGGATGTTGATTTTTGACCACATTTGAGAAAGCAATTTTTAGGTAAGTTTTGGTTAGAATGAAAGTGGAAAAAAATAGTGAGTCAGGTTACAATAATGCGAAACAGTAGAGTAGACGTCAGAAAGTTATGATTATAATCTTGATTAATGTTTACTAACGTTGGATTCTTTTTTTTTTTTTTTTTTTGAGGCGGAGTCTCGCTCTGTCGCCCGGACTGGAGTGCAGTGGCCAGATCTCAGCTCACTGCAAGCTCCGCCTCCCGGGTTCCCGCCATTCTCCTGCCTCAGCCTCCCGAGTAGCTGGGACTACAGGCGCCCACCACCTCGCCCGGCTAGTTTTGTATTTTAGTAGAGACGGGGTTTCACCGTGTTAGCCAGGATGGACTCGATCTCCTGACCTCGTGATCCGCCCGTCTCGGCCTCCCAAAGTGCTGGGATTACAGGCTTGAGCCACCGCGCCCGGCCTGGATTCTTATATTACTTTACCATTCTGAGTTTTTATTTCTTTGATATGCAAGGAGAACACTTATATCTTCTGTGCTTGTATCATAGTAAGAATAATTAAATGATATATGCAAAAGATATACACACCTTTGTTATTATTTCTACCATTCAATGGCCTCTTACATCCCTTTAAATCATGATTCCCTGACTCTGTGAAAGCTAGACATATATAGAAATATTTAAAACTATTAATAGTAATTAATATGCCATTTTCCATATTATATTGAGATACTAGAATAAAAATATTTTCAATTGTCCATTTGGTTTTTAAAATCCAGAGTTAAAACTTTATGCAATCAATATTATCATCCTGGAGAATTTAGACAAAATAATAATAACATTGTCATCTATCGAAAGAAGCATTTCAGTGCATAAATTGCTGCAGCTCCATATTCCTTTATTGGATTTTCTTAGCCCGCTATAATAAAGTGTATATGGAATCATCTGTCTGCCACAAGGTAAAATTTCAGAGCAAAGAATTTTTGTTTGGAAGGTAGTTGCAAATATATGAAAATAGCCATCTGTATTAGCCTGCTAGGGCTGCTGTAACAAATGCTGTAGACTGAGTGGCTTAAATAACACAAATGTATTTACTTTCACAGTTCTGGATGCTGGAAGTCCATGATTTAGATGCTGGCAGGGTTGAGCTCTCCTGAGGCCTCTCTCCTTGGCTTGCAGATGGCTGCCCTCTCACTATGTCCTCTCATGGCCTTTCCACCGTGTGCACATCTCCAGTGTCTCTTTCTCTTCTTATAAGGACACAAGTCATATTGAATTAAGGTCCCATGCCATGACCTGATTTAATTTTAGCTACTCTTTAAAGGCCATATCTCCAAATACAATCACATTGGGGGTTAGGCCTTCGACACAAAAATTTTGGAGGGGACACCATTTGGTCCATAACAACATCATAAGACTATTTTCTAAGGCTGAACAAATTGGCAAAACCTAAAGTATATTGACAATGTATAGTGACAAATCGAAAACCTAATGCCAGCTAATGGCACCCAAAAGAATAATTAGCCCATTCATTCATTTTCTTTCTGGGTGTGGTATAATTAAAGAAAATTATTGATTCATAAAAAATACTTAGCTTCAGTCTAGGTATGAACATGTTAACCATGATTGATTCTCTATTATAAAGGCATAATTCATGACATTAAAATATGAAATATTAAAAACATTGATTCATTTATTATAATCAAAGTCCAAGAGTTTATTTGAATCCACATAAAGAGAGAACAGTTTAGGAATATTTAGGTTGTGATATAAAGTACTGTAGAAAGGACTACCTGTGTGTTAATATGAGATTATACTGGTAGAAAAGAGCTGTACCTTTGGGGATGTTGCTTACTCTCTTTGACCATCAGTATCCTCAGTGGCAAAAGGAAGAAGTTTTTTAGTGAAAACCACATTTCTCTTCATCTCAAAAGCATAAATGGTTCTCTGCTGGGTGCTAGCCCTGAGTGAGGTTAAGAGGTTTTTTTGAGTTGAGGGGGTGGGGATGGAGAGGAAGCTTCTTCCTCACTCAAGAAAGATGGACTATTAATATGAGACCTTACTTGGGGGCACTTCTGCAAGTGGGCAGGTGACCTTGTGCACAGATGGGTGCACAGATGGTCATGGCTCTGTCTTCTGTCCCTTATCCCCAGTGGTGAAAAGAGATGCACTACGATCGATTCGTGCCCACAGGGGGAGCGTCTTCATCCAGCTCAACTGATTTTCTTTTCTCCTTGAAATCTTTTGGTAAAATCAGTTGTGTTTGTTCTCCACTGAGACTGGACTGGCCATTGCTCTGGAACTCTGGCCCCATCATCTTTTGGGTCTGTTTTTCTCCTATGTGGTCAGTGGTAAGATTCAAGTTTGAGATTTATGAAATGACCAGGCCTAGTTTATCAGTAATCCCTTCATTAGAGTTTCTGACATAAAACCGTCATCAAATAAGCAAATAGCGACCTTAACTGAAAGCCAAAACGCCTATGAGTATAACAAGAAAGATGATCTCTAAATCATTAATATGTTGATCATTAAAATGTCAAGAAAAGCATATTTACTTTATTTGAATAAACTTGGCAACACTCTATTCCTCCACTAATTTATATTAAACATAAAGAATTAGGTTTGAAAGGAAGATACTTGACAGAAAGATCTACAATGCAACCCTGAGTGATGGGAAACTCAATCTATTTCCAAGGTAGTTGTAATTATTTTCATGGTAGCTGACATCTCACCAACGGAAGTAAGTCACCACTCCCACAAATTAAAAAAACAAAAAACAAAAAACCATAAAATAAAGTGAGGCAGGGAGAAAGAGAAAGGTGGTTTTTCTCTGGGCATAAGCTGGTTTGGGATAAAACATTTTGTGAAAGGGTACGTTTTATAAATCAGCAAAGAGAATGTAAGAAGAGCTCATGGAAAATTCAGATGATCAATCGCTCTGGCGATTCACAAAAACATGCAGAAGATCCACTTGGGGCAAGTGGTCATTACTGCAAGTTCATTAAAAGTCTGTGACCTGCATTTGTTTGTTTGTTGTTTTTTAATAAGAAATTTTCACATCAAACCAATGGTGCAAAATTAATGTGTAGGGATATGCATATTTTAATCTGTCAAATAACAGGACAGAGGGGTAACGCATTTTGCGTACATTGCTGACTACATTCGTGCTTTTGCCACCGTTCTAGGAAACAAAACTGGCTTAGATGAGTCATTTCTTGCATTTACGTTTTTCTGTGACTATTTTGCTCTGGATTCAAGTTATGTGCCTTTTGTTCAGTAAATGCACTTAGAATAAACATTACCCTTAATGATCATCTTGATTCCAAGAATCATAACTATTATTGGTTCTTAAGATCGCTGAGATTTTATTAGTTCATTTTAGTGGCCCCGTATAAATTTAAATTAATTGACATTGTAGGCAAGTATGTGTTTGCCAACGTCCATCCTTGTGGATATGTTTTTAAGCACCCATTCCACTTTTAGACTGTGTCTCCCCATTCTCTCCATCAGAAAGTGAACAGGGAATTAAAACTAATTTTAATATTATGCAAAGCCAAACATAATTAAGAAAATGTGTGAAAAATTAAAAAGCTGAAATCCTCTTAATGCAGTTCAAAGCTAAACAGAAAATGATTTTTTAATTATATGCTCATTTGAGTTATGTGCCACGGCCTCCCGAGAGAGACGCCTAAATCCAAGCACTGACCTCAGTGCTTCATTATTACACCATGGGGTGGTATAAAAGGAAGTAAAATTTTTCTCCCTCCTCCCCTTCCCTCCATCTTGTCTGGGTCTGGGAGACAGCATGGTAAGAATATGGTTCTCACTATTCCCAATCCAACATTCACTCATCTTCTCAAAGATGTGCTCAATACTGGGGCATTGGTTTGGGGAAAGATTGATTATTAAATTGCTTCTTATAGGGACTCTCAAGCATCCTTCATGTTTGGAGCTCAATCTCCCCATCGCGTTCAATTCCTTAACTTTTTTAGTAGTTCAGCAGGGCCAGCAGGTTTGCTTTCTGGGCAGTCAGGTAGCTTTCATCTTTCTTTGGCCAGCTAAATCCATTATTACTCATCTGTCTGTTCTCCAGCTTCTAAAATTGTGTTGACCTGTCTGCACTTGTCTCTTTACTGCTCTCTTTATCTATGTGAGATTCTGACTTTTACCTTTTTAAAAATCTCTTTGCTGTCATTGTGGTTAGATTTCTGAAGGCAGCATGGGAAAATGTATCTGTGCAATCTGCCATTCTTAAACAGATGTCCCTAAGACAGTATTTTGAATTAGAGTTCAGACTTTTGAAACAATACATTTTAAAAAACATTTTAGTTGAGGGCATAAAAATGAGAAAAATTACCAAGGCAGCTCTCCTTTGAATTACTATTTGCATTAAACAAGCCTTGTAGCCTTGATAGCTGGGGAGATCCTGGAACCAACATGAGAAATAAATTCTTGAATGTGTTTATGCATCCTTGAAAAAATAATTCACAAGTATATTATTTCTTCATAAAGTAGGCAGAAAATGAAACAAACCCCAAATCCCAAGGAAAAAATAAGCAGTAATTAAAAATCTATTATTAAACAGTGAGAACAGCAAAATTTATTTTTATGGCACTGTGGCAATAATGGAAGTTTTTTAAAAAGCCATATATGTAACAATATTTACCACTAGCCAGCTACAGAACACTCCCAAATGAAAATTTTAGCAACTTATCTGATATTAAATCTTTTTTTTTTTTTTTTTTTTTTTGAGACGGAGTCTCGCTCTATCACCCGGGCTGGAGTGCAGTGGCCGCATCTCAGCTCACTGCAAGCTCCGCCTCCCGGGTTTACGCCATTCTCCTGCCTCAGCCTCCCAATTAGCTGGGACTACAGGCGCCAACCACCTCGCCCGGCTAGTTTTTTGTATTTTTTAGTAGAGACGGGGTTTCACCGCGTTAGCCAGGATGGTCTCGAACTCCTGACCTCGTGATCCGCCCGTCTCGGCCTCCCAAAGTGCTGGGATTACAGGCTTGAGCCACCGCGCCCGGCCCTGATATTAATTCTTTAACAAAGAAGCTGACATAGTAATGTTCTTCGTAAGAATATGGTCCCTTAAGTTCTCAATCCAGCATTCACTCCTCTTCCCAAGGATGTCTTCAGTGCTGGGGTACTGGGTTGGAAAAGGATCTTGTAAAACTACATGGTACAGGCTTTCATCCTGTTTTACTTAAAAAAAAAGAAAGTTAGGATCCTCTTTCTAGATCTGAGCTGAGGTTAAAGAAAAAGTTTGCATATTAAACACCATCATTTAATGACTGTAGGTTGTTGGTGTGCTGAGCTAAAGGTAATAAGACACAAGACAAAAACTGGTTTAATCATGGTATTTTCCATGTTACTGAAAATTTTAATCTTATCACAATGTGTTTCTTAATCTGTCTTAAGGAGTAAAACTCAAGCAGGTCTTAAACTTGGATGGGTTTAGGAAAGAGCCCAGAATATTGACCCTTGCCTATCAGGAAACATTAGAAACATTTTGTGGGTTGCTTTACACTTGATTTATGCACTAGTTGGGCTTGAAGACTCTTTCCAAAAGTCTGAATTTTTCCAACAATTCAGTGATGGGAAGAAGGGGTGATGTGTGTGTGTGTGTGTGTGAGAGAGAGAGAGAGACCTAAAACCTCTAGATAAATGCATGGGAAACTTCTCGCATCTGGTTGTATTCTTTCTCTTCACAGATGGAAAGCATGAACAGCTGTGTTTCCCTAGCTCTTTCCATGATATTTCTGGGAACTGAGAAACTGTACCTCTGTGTAATCTTCTCCTTATGTGACTAAATCCGTACATTCCTGTATTTTTTGCTGTCAGCTGAGCTCTTTTAACTATGTTTGTTGATCTCTTTCCCTCAAGAACATTACCATTTTACTGTGCTAACAACACACCACCACCACCATCACCATCACCACCACCACCAATTTAGAGTTTTCACGGCATTTGGAACATCTCATTGGGAATAGATCTGCTTTCCAAAAACGTAGAGCCTTAGCCTACGAAATCCAAGAAAAGTTACAAACCCGTACTGTTAGGTTAACATGGGAAGTAGTAAACTTTTCTATTAAGATTCTGCCCTTTTATACTTTCTTTATTGTATTTTTTGAGTCATTTTACATTCGTTTGAGTATTGGGAATATCCCAGTATCATCTTGGGCAGTGGGTGACTTACACAGTGCCAGACAGCTCTATTCTCTTGGGGAGGTCTTCTGTGACACCTCTGCTCTGCTGCAGTCAAGTGCTGGCTCATGCCAGCTGACTGTGCTCATCTCCTCCCAACTTTGCATTTGTCAGAGAGAAGTTGGTAACATAGACCAAGCATGGTGCGAGTAATTACACCATTGGAATTTTCCATCGCTACAAATCAGGGCTTTTATTGTCCTCCTCTCCCCCAAGCAGGTTGTTAAACATTTACCAGCATACCACTGTTCCCAATTATCTACACATTAATATACATTCCAATATATTTAAATGTGTTATGTTGTAGCATAAATAATAATAAAAAATCGAAATGTCTTTTCACAGCAACTACTCCAGTCTTAAAAAAATACTACATGCTCTTAGTATACCCAGTACATAAAAATAGTTACCCAATATAAGTAGTAAATTGTTATTCAGTACCTTACACATTGTATTTAGCTGTTTGTAATGCTGATTCGCATAATGAAGGGTCTGGAAGTTCAGCTATGATATGGTTAGGCTTTGTGTCCCCACCCCAATCTCATCTTGAATTGCAACCCCCATAATCTCCATAATCCCCACCTGTCAAGGGAGAGACCAGGTGGGGGTAATTGAATCATGAGGGCGGTTCCCCCATGTTGTTCTCGTGATAGTGAGGGCGTTATCACAAGATTTGATGGTTTTATAAGGACCTTTTCCCCCTTCACTCAGCACTTCTCCTTCCTGCCACCTTATGAGGAAGACGCCTTGCTTCGCCTTCCACTGTGATTGTAAGTTTCCTCAGGCTTCCGCAGCCATGCTGAACTGTGAGTCAATTAAACCTCTTTCTTTTATAAATTACCCAATCTCGGAGAGTTCTTTATAGCAGTATGAGAATTGATTAATACAAGCTACTTCTGTGTCTCCCAAGCATTGTAGCTTAAACTCTTTTTACTTTACTATGCTTTCTAGAGGGTCCTCTTAGGAATTTGTCGAATCCTGTAATCCCAGCACTTTGGGAGGCCGAGACGGGCGGATCACGAGGTCAGGAGATCGAGACCGTCCTGGCTAACACGGTGAAACCCCGTCTCTACTAAAAATACAAAAAAAACTAGCCGGGCGAGGTGGCGGACGCCTATAGTCCCAGCTACTAGGGAGGCT
>NW_016803880.1:3987771-4002687 GCF_001698545.2 Rhinopithecus bieti | reverse complement strand
GTCTGTCACTGATGGATATTTGGGTTGATTCCAAGTCTTTGCTATTGTGAATACTGCCGCTATAAACATATGTGTGCATGTGTCTTTATAGCAGCATGATTTATAATCCTTTGGGTATATACCCAGTAATGGGTTGGCTGGGTCAAATGGTATTTCTAGTTCTAGATCCTTGAGGAATCGCCACACTGTTTTCCACATTGGTTGAACTAGTTTACAGTCCCACCAATAGTGTAAAAGTGTTCCTATTTCTCCACATCCTCTCCAGCACCTGTTTTTTCCTGACTTTTTAATGATCAGCGTTCTAACTGGTGTGAGATGGTATCTCATTGTGGTTTTGATTTGCATTTCTCTGATGGCAAGTGATGATGAGCATTTTTTCATGTGTCTGTTGGCTGTATAAACAATCTTCTTTTGAGAAGTGTCTGTTCATGTCCTTTGCCCACTTTTTGTTTGGGTTGTTTGTTTTTTTCTTGTAAATTTGTTTGAGTTCTTTGTACGTTCTGGATATTAGCCCTTTGTCAGATGAGTAGATTGCAAAATTTTTCTCCCATTCTATAGGCTGCCTGTTCACTCTGCTGGTAGTTTCTTTTGCTGTGCAGAAGCTCTTATTTTAATTAGATCCCATTTGTCAATTTTGACTTTTGTTGCTGTTGCTTTTGGTGTTTTAGACATGAAATCCTTGCCCATGCCTATGTCCTGAATGGTATTACCTAGGTTTTCTTCTAGGGTTTTATGGTTTTGGGTCTAACATTTAAGTCTGTAATCCATCTTGAATTAATTTTCGTATAAGGAGTAAGGAAAGGATCCAGTTTAAGCTTTCTACTTATGGCTAGCCCATTTTCCCAGCACCATTTATTAAATAGGGAATCCTTTCCCCATTTCTTGTTTTTGTCAGCTTGAAAGTTGGGTATTGTTAACAGGTGTATATATTTGTCAAAATTCATTAAACAGTACATTTGAAGGTATGTACGTTTTACAGAATGTAAATTACACATCAATTTTTTAACAAAAGAGTACTAGAAGAAAGTGAAATTGTGAGATCAAAGGAAAATCATTGAATATGAATATCCACAATTTTTCTTCCCACTCCCATATTAAAAGAAAAACTCCTTTATTGCTCAATAGCTTTCAGGACTTTTTTTCTATTTCTTTTTTTTTTTTTCTTTTTTCTTTCTTTTTCCTTTTTTGAGACGGAGTCTTGCTCTGTCGCTCAGGCTAGAGTACAGTGGCATGATTTCGGCTCACTGCAACCTCCGCCTCCCGGGTTCAAGAGATTCTCTGCCTTAGCCTTCTGAGTAGCTGGGATTACAGGGGCCTGCCACCATACCCGGCTAAATTTTTTGCGTTTTTAGTAAAGATGGGGTTTCACCATCTTGACCAGGCTGGTCTTGAACTCCTGACTTTGTGAACCACCCACATTGGCCTTCCAAAGTGTTGGGATTACAGGCGTGAGCCACCATGCCCAGCCTATTTGTTAGTTTTTAATAAATGAAGTTTTAATTTTTAATTTTTGTAGATATGTAGTAGGTGTATATATTTATGGGGGACGTGAGATATTTTGATACAGGCATGCAATGCATAATAATCATATCAGGATAAGTGGGATATCCATCAGCTCAAGCATTTATTCTTTATTTGTTATACAAAAAATTCGATTACAGTATTTATTGCTATTTTAAGAATTATAATAAATTATTGTTAACTGTAGTCACCCTGTTGTGCTATCGAATACTAGATTTTGTTCATTCTATCTAATTGTCTTTGTACCCATAACGATCCTCACTTCGACCATCCCTTCCCTCTCTGACTAACCTTCCCAGGCAATGGTAATCATCATTCTACTCTCTATCTCCATGAATTCAGTTGTTTTAATTTTTAGCTCCCACAAATAAGTGAGAATATGTGAAGTTTCTCTTTCTGTACCTGGCTTATTTGACTTAACATAATGACTTCCAGTTCCGTCTATATCGTTGCAAATGATTGGATCTCATTCTTTATATGGCTGAATAGTACTCCATTGCGTATATGTACCATATTTTCTTGATCCATTTATCTGTTGATAGACACTTGCTCCCAAACCTTGGCTATTGTAAATAATGCACAATAAACATGAAATGCAGATACCTCTTCAATATACTCATTTATTTTGGATATATACCAGCAGTGTGATTGCTGGATCATACAGTAGCTCTATTTTTAATTTTCTGAGGAACCACCAAATTGTCCTCCATAGTGATTGTACTAATTTACTTTCCCATCAACAGTGTATGAGGGTTCTCTTTTCCCCACATCCTTGCCAGCATTTGTTATTGCCTGTCTTTTGGATAAAAGCCATTTTAACTCAGGTGAGATGATATCTTATAGCAGTTTTGATTTACATTTCTCTGATGATCAATGATGTTGAACACTTTTTTCTTATGATTGCCAGTTGTATGCCTTCTTTTGAGAAATGTCTATTCAGATCCTTTGCCAATTTTTTAATTGGTTTATTAGATTTTTAACTCTGTATATATTCTGGTTATTAATCCCTTGTCAGATGGACAGTGTGCAAGTATTTTCTCCCATTCTGTGGGTTGTCTCTTCATTTTGTTGATTGTTTTCTTTGCTGTGCAGAAGCTTTTTAACTTGATATGATCCCATTTGTCAATTTTTGCTTTGGTTGTCTGTGCTTCTGGGGTGTTGTTCAAGAAATATTTGCCCAGACCAATGTCCTGGAGGGTCTCCAATGTTTTGTTTTAGTAGTTTCATAGTTTAAGGTCTTAAATTTAAGTCTTTAATCCATTCTGATTTGATTTTTATATATGGTGAGAGATAGAGGTCTATTTTCTTTCTTCTGTATATAGGTATTCAGTTTTCCCAGCACCATTTATTGAAGCGACTGTCCTTTGCTCAATATATGCTCCTGGCAACTTTGTTGAAAATGAGTTCACTTTAGATGTATGGATTTGTCTCTGGGTTCTCTACTCTGTTTCACTGGTCTATGTGTCTGCTTTTATGCCAGTACCATACTTTTTTGGTTACTATAGCTCTGTAGTATAATTTGAAGTCAGGCAATGTGATTTCTCCAGTTTTGGTATTTTTTGCTTAGGATAGTTTTGGATATTCTGAGTATTTTGTGGTCTCATATAAATTTTAGAATTTTTTTTCTATTTCTGTGAAGAATGCCATTGGTGTTTTGATAGGAATTGCATTGAATTCACAGATTGTTTTGGGTAGTGTGGACATTTTAATAATATTGATTCTTTCAATCCCTGGATATAAATTTTTTTTTCACATTTTGTGTTCTTTTGTATTTCTTTCATCAATATTTTAAAGTTTTCATTGCAGATATCTTTTGCTTCTTTGGTTAGGTTAATTCTTAGGTATTTAATTTTATGTGTAGCTATTGTAAATAAGATTACTTTCTTGATTATTTTTCAAATTGTTTGCTGTTGGCATATAGAAATGCTATTGATTTAAAATTACTTTTATTTCAGCACTTTTAAGGTACAAGCAGTTTTGGTTACATGAATAAATTGTGTAGTGGTGAAGTCTGAGATTTTAGTGAAGCCATAACCTGAGCTACTGATTTTTATATGTTGATTTTCTATTCCTTATCTTTACTGAATTTATTTATCAATTCTAATAGTTTTTTGGTGGAGTCCTACAGACTAGAATAATTTGACTTTTTCCTTTCCAATTTGGAAGCCCTCCATTTCTTTCATTTGTCTAATCGCTCTAGCTAGAACTATGTTGAATCATAGTGGTGAAAGTGGGCATCTTAGTCTTTTTCTAGATCTTAGGAGAAAGGCTTTCAATTTTTCCCCATTCAGTATGATACTAGCAACAGGTCTGTCATTTACGGCTTTTACTGTGTTGGGGTATGTTTCGTCTATACCCAGTTTTTTGAGGATTTTTTTTTGGTCATGAAGGGTGTTTAATTTTATCCAATGCTTTTTCAGCATCAATTGAAATGATCATATGCTTTTTATCTTTCATTCTATTGATATGCTCTATCACATTAATTGATTTACATATGTTGAATTATCCTTGTGTCCCTGGGATAAATACCACTTGGTTATGATGAATGATTTTTTTTTTTTTCTCCAAAAACAGCATTTATTTTTTCACAGTTGTGGAGGCTGGCAGTGCAGGATCATGGTGTTGAGAGGGCTGGTTTCTTCTCAGGCCTCTCTCCTTGGCTTTTGGGTAGCCACGTCCTCTCCCTGTGTCCTCACATGGTCTTCCCTCTGTGTGAGTCTGTCCTAATCTCCTTTTCTTTTTTATTTTATTTTATTTTATTATACTTCAAGTTCTAGGGTACATGTGCATAACGTGCAGGTTTGTTACATATGTATACTTGTGCCATGTTGGTGTGCTGCACCCATCAACTCGTCAGCACCCATCAATTCATCATTTATATCATGTATAACTCCCCAATGCAATTCCTCCCCCCTCCCCCCTCCCCATGATAGGCCCCAGTGTGTGATGTTCCCCTTCCCGAGTCCAAGTGATCTCATTGTTCAGTTCCCACCTATGAGTGAGAACATGCGGTGTTTGGTTTTCGATGAATGATCTTTTAAAAGTGTTGTTGAATTTGATTTGCTAGTATTTTGTTGATAATTTTGCATCAATATTTATTAGGGATATTGACCTGCAGTTTTCTCTTTTTGATATATCACTGTCTAGTTTTGGTATCAGGATAATACTGGACTCATAGAATATGTTTGGAAGTATTCCTGCCTCCTTTACTTTTTGGAATAGTATAAGTAGAGTGGTATTAGTTCTTCTTTAAAATGATAAAATTCAGCAGTGAAGTCATTAGGTCCTGGGCTTTTCTTTGCTCAGGAAATTTTTATTACATCTTCAATCTAGTCAGTCGTTATTGGTCGGTTCAGGTTTGGGATTTAATGGTTCAATCTTGGTAAGCTGTATAAGAAAATCCGCCTCTTACAGATTTTCCAATTTATTGGAATATAGTTGCTCGTAGTAGCCTCTAATGATCCTTTAAATGTCTGTGATATTGGCTGTAATGTTTCCTTTTTCATCTTTGATTTTATTTATTTGGGTCTTCTCTCTTTTTCTTAGTTTGACTAAAGGTTTGTCAATTTTCTTTATATTTTCAAAGAATTAATTTTTCATTTGGTTTTTTGTATTGCTTTCTTTTTTCAATTTCATTAATTTCTGCTTTGATCTTTATTATTTCTTTTCTGCTACTAATTTTGCATTTGATTTGCTCTTGCTTTTCCAGTTCTTTAAGATGCATTGTTAAGTTGTTTGAAGTTTTTTCACTTTTTTGATGTAGGTGCTTATTGCTATAAACTCTCTTAGTACTGCTTTCACTGTGTCCCATAGGTTTTGGTGTGCTATGTTCCCATCATCATTTGTTTAAGAAATTTTTAAAATTCCTTCTTAATTTCTTCATTGACCCACTCGTCATTCAGAAGCATATTATTTAAATTTTCATGTGTTGTAGAGTTTCCAGAAATCCTCTTGTTTTTGACTTCAAGTTTTATTCCACTGTGGTTGAAGAGGATATTTGATATGATTTCAACTTTTTTGAATTTTTTAACATTTATTTTGTGGCCTAACGTATGGTTTATTCTTGAGAATGATCCATGTGTTGAGAAGAATGCATATTCTGCCGCTATTGGATAAAATGTTCTGTAAATATCTATGAGGTCTATTGGGTCTATAGTGTAGATTAAGTCTAATGTTCCTTTATTGATTTTCTGTTTGGAAGATCTGTCCAATGCTGAAAGTGAGGTGTTGAAGTCTCCAGTTATTACTGTATTGAGGTATATCTCTCTCTTTAGGTTTAATAATATTTGATTTATATATCTGGGTGATCCAGTGTTGGGTGCATATATATTTCAAATTGTTATAGCCTCTTGCTGAATTAACCCCTTTAACATTATATAATGACTTTCTTTGTCTTCTATTATTATTTTTAAATTATGTGTTTCTCACCACAATGGAAGCAACTGCAACAATATAGAGAGAAAGAAGCTGAGAGAGCTGGACAGAGAGAGAAGGAACATTGATAGCTACTATCTTGTTACGCTGTGTAAGATTAAAAGAGAGTCTCAGATGAAGAGATTTTAACACATTTGCTCACTGTTAAAAATGCAGTTCCTCTTTAATGCTTTCCAAAAGCAGCAGTAAAGATTTAAATTGCCTCCCAATTTCTCCTGGACATTGCACTAGTGTTTCACTTAAATGTATCCTCTTTGCTGAGGTAGACTGGGAAACTGTGTGTCCTGAGGCACACTAGCATCATATGTTAAATCCTAATATTTTTTTTTTTTTTTTTTTTTTTTTGAGACAGAGTCTCGCTCTGCCGCCCAGGCTGGAGTGCAGGGGCCGGATCTCAGCTCACTGCAAGCTCCGCCTCCCGGGTTCACGCCATTCTCCTGCCTCAGCCTCCCGAGTAGCTGGGACTACAGGCGCCCGCCACCTCGCCCGGCTAGTTTTTTGTATTTTTTAGTAGAGACGGGGTTTCACCGTGTTAGCCAGGATGGTCTCGATCTCCTGACCTCGTGATCTGCCCGTCTCGGCCTCCCAAAGTGCTGGGATTACAGGCTTGAGCCACCGCGCCCGGCCTCCTAATATATTTTTATTGTCATTCTTAAGACACATCAGACAAATTTTAGCTTTTTGTCTAATGTGTGGCATCCTTTGCTTAATTCATTTTAATAAGCGACAGCCTTTGGTTAATTTATTTTAAATGAGTTATACAAGAAAGGTGATTTAAAAATAAATCAATAACAATGAAATATTTTATTTTAGAATATTAAGTAATGTGTTTTAATAAAACATGCAAAAGGAACTTTCATTATCTGGTATGGAAAATCGTGCAATTTGTATTTTTTCATGATTTCGTGTTTTGTTTCTAGATTAGACAAATAGGCCATTTAAAGTTGTTATTTCAATTATGCTTTGTAAATTAGCTTTGTGCATTGAGGCAATCATTGTCAAAGAGGCAAATGTTAAATTAGAGGTATTTCATTGCTGTATTTTGTCTTTTTCACATTGATTTTCAAAGTGGAAGTATCCTTTAAATGCTAGTTATGAGTTTTGATCAGCTGGATAGAGTAACAATTACTCTGAAACAAAATTTCAGGTTTTTATGTGCTTCTCATTATCTGTAGTCCAAAATCATTGTTCCTTATGCTACCTGCTTTTAATGAAGGGTTCAATATGGGTATACAGGTTGAACATCCCTACGGTGAAAATCCAAAATTCAAAATGCTCCAAATTCTGAAATATTTTGAGCACTAAAAAGATGGCACAAGTGGAAAATTCCACACCTGCCCTCATGTGATGGCTCACAGTGAAAATGTGGTCAAAGCTTTAGAGCCGGGCTCTATTGCGGCCACAACCAGCCTCCAGCGATCCGTAGTTGGAGCTGGATGGCTCTTCAGAGGTGTACCAAACACGGCAAATGTGTCCAGGCCCTCATGGCCTTACACCCACCATTCTCTGGATGCCAGCTGACCCTGGGAAGGGAGATGACTTCCATCAAGGATCAAGATGGCTCTCTTCAGTGGAGGGTTATCACAGGGAGGGAGGCGTGAATGGGAAAATTGGGAGGAAGAGGAAGCATTCGGCATTGAGGAAGAAGCTTCTCAGTCTAGAAGGGGAATTCCTGGGCTAAACCAGAGCATCTACTATAGAGGGGAGGTACACTATTTAGAGGTTGAAAAAAGATGCAAAGTGCAATAAGAATGAAGGAGGTGAATGAATTGGAGGTAGGTAGTAATGTTACCTTTAAGAAGAAGGAAAAGTGTGGATTAGAACCTAGGACTATTATTTATGAGACTGAAAAGAAGTTTGCTTAAATGAGATTTTATACTCAAGACCTTATTTAATGTTGTAATGTTAATCTAAAATATTATTGTCTATGAACCTTGAATAGGATCCAATATTGAACCTCAATATGGTTCAATACATGTCAGATATATTATTTTTGAAACAAATGCCATTTTTATATAAAATCTATTACTTTAGTGCAACTTTCTGCCTTTAAACCTGTTAAATATTTCCTATTGTTATCATTATCTATCTTCCTTATGTATGTTTTACTTGTGTATTGCAGGTTCTTAATGAAAAATTTTCTTTCCCCTCTACTCTCCTCTTGGAGGTCATAATGACAATTACATATCCTTCGTGCTCATACATAATACATGAATACTGCAGAAGTAGGTTACTGAAGTATTTCACTTATCTCCTGTATCACCTTTTCATCTGAGGTGTACTGAGGAGAAATTTAATATACAGATGTTCTGTTCCACTTTTAAGCACTAATTGTAAATTTAGATTGCATATACATGAAAGAGAATTTAAATAAGTTTGTTAATTTGGGGAACAAATAGTGTACTAGACCTATATTCCAGTCCTAGCTAGATCTGTATTCCACTCCATGCTCTGCTGTGAACTTTGTGTGGAACCTTGACCAAGCAGTTTTATATCTCTAGTCTCATTTATTATTTGTACAGTGCAGTTTTGCATTGTGTGATTTATAATGATATCTTTCTGTGAAATTGAAACTGGGTTAAGACTCTGTAGGGTCCCGCATTTCTTTGACTGTTGAATACATCTTAAATTTTCTAATCATTCACAGTATTTTTTTCAGAGATGTTTTTCTTTCTTTATGCACTGTAGCTCAACATAGGTAATTTAGTACACAACTCAATTTCACATTAAATATTACACTTTCACTTGGTTTCATAAATTTAAATCTAGTTCAAAGCTGCAGTAGGATCACTTACATATACCTCTAAACTCATATGCTATAAAATCTAATAGTTTAATTATTTTACATAATTGTTCAAAAACTCCTAGGAACCTTCCATTGCCACTGAAAGCAAGGAAAATTCAAATTCCCTTTCAGGCCTGTTTCTTTGTTTCCCATCCTAAGTCCCAAATGGAAGGACAATTCATAAGGCTAGGGGCCCAGACCTATGTGTGAATTGTGAGTCATCAGGACTCCTCCCATCTCTCTTCTCGCTGGCTACAGGCACCAGTGCCTACTGTGGTACAGCTGGCTCCTCTGGTTATGTTGTGGTTCATGTTTCCTCCCCTGCTGAAGTCTGGGGCTGGTGAATCTTTTCTGCGGGTTCTACTTTATAGGTTCAGACTCTGTTCTTGTCCATGGAGCAATAACTTCTGGCTGCTGTTTCCTTGTGTGGCGTAATTGATGGTCTTCAGGCACTAGCTAGGCATCTCCTCCATAGCTTCCTGGCGACTGGGATCCAGTGGAAACTTGATGGCTACTTCTACCTAGGATCTTCTGGGGACAAAATCCCACTGCTTTGGAGTTCCAAATTTTCTTTCTGTGTGTGTGTGCGTGTTTTTTAAATACCCATTGCATAAACCTGAACACAAACATCGGAACATCTCCTGCATAGTCTCCTCCCAGCCCCCTCACCACTCAGAGAAGTGAGTGAGGTCTCTCTCACTCCTTTTTCCGTCTGGTAAGGATTTCTTTGTCAGTTCCATCCTCCAACTTTCCAGAGTGGGATGCAACTTTCTTCTTCCTTGGAGGCATGTTGATCCTCAACAATTAAGGTACCTTGGGTTATTGAAATCACAACATTCCCACTCCTAAAGAATGTAATCTCAAAAGTGAAATCTGCCTTGCTGCATCTGGTGCGATGGAGAAGGAAATGTGCTTGGTGGGCCCCTTTAAATCTGATAGGAATGGGGAGGACATTAGGGGTTACTGCTCAGACCCACTTGCCAGGGGACTCTCTGGGCCGCTAGGCCTAAGTGTGACCCAGAGAAACTTCTTCAGCACGTCCTGCAGGGCAAGCATTTGGACCTTTTGAAACAGCAGAATCAATTTGGCTTGAACTTTCTGTAGCTGACTGCATTGTTCTGTGGTTCCTCTAGCAAATCCCAGTAGGAGAATTACCGTGAGCCCTCTAGGGCAGCATGTTTCAAACTGTGTGTTGTGACCCATTACTGAGTTGTAAAATCCATTTAACAGGTCTGGAGCAGCATTTTAAAACAATGTGAAAGAGGATAGACTAGGAAGGAAAATATCAGCTTTCATAGCCTGTAGTAAGGGCAACATTTATTGAAACTTGTTTATTTTGTTCAAGATCTTCTAAGCGTCTTGTACTGGCTTAGAAATTAAAATATATTTCTTACAGAGTCCTCAGGCCATAAATTTCAAAAACTGCTTCTCTAAGATATATGAGCAAAGTCATGCCTGCCTGATCAAGTAACTTGTTTCCTTTGAAGGAACAGCTCTTGCCTTGGTACTGGGATCTGGAAGATGGAGACTGGGTCTGACACTAGAAGACCACATTGCTCTTCATGAACTGGGTCTTATCTGACCTCCTGATCAATAAAGTTGAGCCCAGCATCACTTAATCATCACACGGAAATGGCATATATGGTATTAGACACTAGCCAGTCCAGAGCACACAAATAATAGAAATAAGTTATTCTCACTGCCAGCATACATCCTGATGCATAAAGTGTCACCTACCCACAACTAGAGTCACATGGGGAGTTCCATTTGATGCGTTGACTGAGGGGAAAAACTGAATGGATTCCAGGAACAAATCGTTCCTCTCAGAGTTCTAAAATCAGCTATGAGTAGGTGCGCAGTGTTGTATCTCCATGAGGGTGATTCTGAAGGACACTGGACAGAGTTTGCCACTGGATCGTCCACTTTCCTGGAGGAAGAGATAATCTAAATAAATGTTAACATGATTTCCTTGGTTGGTTGGTTGGTCTGGGATTTGAGGAGTAGGGACAATGTTTGGGGAAGATGTATGTGGGTGAGCCTAGATTTTGGGGTTGTGTTTCTTGTGAAACTTAATTCTGAAGAGATAGCTTTTAATTAATAATCAGGTGAACAAGATGACCGCCTCTGTGACTATCAGTCAGCCTCATCTTCCAAAATCAAGCACTTGTTCAGTGGTTAAAGTGGCAAAGGCAGTAAAAACGAGAGTTTAATACTTCTTTTTACCAAGGCTTATCTGAACACTGAAGGCCTTATATGCCATCAGCAGAAACCAAACCTGAGAGTCTGTAGGAGATTGTATTGATTGTCCACTCAACAGGTGTACCCCAAGAGAAGAGAGATATACATAGAAATAAAGACCTGCCATTTCTTGCTGCCTTTGGATGTTGTTACAGCACGGCATGAAGCTCAGGGCTGGACAGTCATTTCACCACCCGGAGAGAAGATCCAAGAGATTCTTAAAAATTTTGGTTTAGAGTCCCAGACTTCTCAGAGATCCTGAACTTACCAATACAAAATTATTGTGATGTGAGAAGATAAACCTTCATTGTTTAAACCATATCTTATTTGGTGTATTAACTTTATGTGGCTGCTATAATAAATTACCGCAAACTTGGCGACTTAAAATAGCACACATTTATTCTCTTATCATTCTGGAGATCAGAATTCCAAAATCAGTTTCACTGGACTGAAATCAAGGTGTCAGCAATGCTGTGCTTTCTCCAGATACTCTAGGGAAAATTCTGTTTCCTTGTCTTTTCCAGCTTCTAGAGCTGCATTTCTTGCATTTCTTGGCATGTGGCCCTTTCCCCCATCTTCAAAGCCAGACTTGTGGCACTTTCAAAATGTTCTCTCCTTCATCACATTGCCTTCTGTGTCTGTAACTGCATCTCCTTTCATAATTATAGTGTGGGATAACCCGAACAATTCAAAATAATATCCCATGTTAAAATCCTAAACTTAATCACGTCTGCAAAGTCAGATAAATTAGCATTCGCAGGTTCTAGAGATTAAAACCTAGGTATCTTTGGGGGACATTATGAAGCCAACCGTATTGGATATTCTATGATCACTTGCAGGTAAAAGCTTTCTTAATAATAGTCCCTCCAATATGGAAGTATACCTGGGCTGTGGGGGACTACCAGCAATTTTCTAAGGTTCTAGGCTGATTCCTCTGGATTCCTTCCATCACAAAAGGAAATAATTGATCCTCCCTGACTTATCGCATCCTGGATTTGTATTTTCTATTGCTTCCTACCACACCATAAGTACCTTTATCCTTGAACTTATTGCATGTCTAAAGGTTTTCAGCATGTGCAACATTGTGGGAGCTGACACTCATAGGATTCATTAGTATTATCATGTCCCCTGTAAGTTAGAAGCTTCTGGTCTTCCAGGATAAAGAAAAACCTTATTGTCACCTAGTTATAACTCATCTAGGAGACTATTTTTGCAAGATATAGTAAGAGCCAGAAGTCAATATGTGCTGTTGATTCTCCCATTGTGAGAATATATTGATTCTCAAAATAGGGAGTAGAGGTGAGGGTGGCAATTCTCATATTACGTGAAATGTGGGTTCAATCCCCCAACTCTGGGATGTTTGGGCTTAGAAATTTTAGCGACCAAGGAATAAGTAGACACAATTTATACTGGTCATTGCAGGCTTTTCAGCTGCTAGATAAAAATTCACCAAAAGAGAAAAAAGACAAGAGAATGAGAAGAATATTCCTATTAAAGAGAAATGAGAAATAAGATTGCAATATTCATCAGTATCGCTTTACCTGTGGTGTAATGTATATTTCTATATATTTTATGCACAACCTCTCCCATCTCTGTGGTTAAAACACAAGTTAAACTATGCATTGAGGAACGCCAAAATTGAACAGCGACGTAACTAGAGAAAGATTGCAGCACCCCAGCGATTCTGCAGATGGTTCGGTTTGGCGAAAAACAATCACTCTGACACATTTTATTGAAGTTACATTTTGGTTGATAAGTTCAAAGGACAAATTTGCAGCAAAGCATAAGACATTAAGCTGGAGGATATTAAGCTGGAGTATGTTCAGTGATCATAACCCTTTAATCTGTTCAGGTCTTCACTGGAGAAGATCCTGTCATAGTGTTCTGTCTGACCACGGGAAGGTTCTACCAAGTTGCGAGACGCCATGGTAGGGACTAACCTAGTGGCTCATCCCTCTGCCAAGTCACATTTAAATAATTACCTCATGTGGAAGCAAACTTGTATTTACTGTATCACTTCATGTGGCTCTCGCATCCAGGTTCCAGGTACAATTTCTAAGTATGCCTCTCAACATCACCCACTCCATTGTCACAAGTTGTATTATAATGACCAGGCACCTCACATGTGTCCTTTTACAACTACATAACTACTGATGTCTCCTGGACAACGAGATCTGCAAGGGATACACTTCTACTTGAAAATATTTCACGTGAACTAGATTGAGTGGACTTCTGAAAGAACACATGAAAGTGAATTCTCCTGAGCATATGCCACTGTGGAAACTATTTCATGCTAATGTCATTGAATATAAGATTTCTGCATGTTAGCTTTAGTTCAGGAGTTCTCATCCTTTACTAAACCATGAACTGCTTTGGCTGTTGGCTGAAGCCTGTGGAGTCCTGCTCAGTATATTATTCCTCAATTTACAAAATAAAAATACATAGAATCACAAAGGACATGTGTAATATTGAAATACAATTATCAGAATAATAAAATTCATGTTTTAAAAAATAGTAATATATGTGCTTTTTAAGGAATATACAAAATAATAAGCACTAGCAGTGGGCTGAAATCTGCTGTAATTTCAAGCTAGTTTTGAACACTAATGATATTCTGTAACAACTGTAATATCATATGACATTGGCAGTAATTTCTTGAAAGCACAGATATTGCTAACACTTCTCTGGCTTATTACCTATATTTTTAATTGGAAAAATGCTAATTTATAGTTAGTGGTTAATGAAAAAACAATTACATTTCTTCCACTCAAGTTCAAATATCTCTGAATTTTATACAGAAATCCCTTGTTTAAGGGATGCTACATAAATTCTGAAGATTGTGATAGATATCTCTAGATAGTTCTTCATTAGAAGGGTACCACTATAACAAATATTACATTTTATATCTTAAGATCAATAATTTAAGAGATACATTTTTACATTTATTTTGTGGGTATGTTTCTTATCCACTTGTATACACTGTTTCATCAAAATCCTTACTTTTGTGGATTCTTCTAAGATTTTTGTGTTCCTGAAGTTCCTTCCTCAGTTACGTTTATCATCAACAGGGTTCTCAAGTTCCCTCTTCTTTCCTCCTTATTTCATCATCTTGAGTCTATCTAAGGAAGAGTATTTTTTTCTTTTTCTTCTAACAGTGAAAGAGAAAGTTGGTCTACAGATTGTATATTCAACTAAAGATTTTGGTCCATAATTCATGTGGCAGTCAAACATAACCTGGTCAAACAAACTTTTACCAGTGATCATTTTTGCATAATCACATTGTTCATTGGACATAACTTCATTTGTAAATCCAGTTATTAAATTACGTAGTATAGTCATTTCAGTCTTCAGCCATTTTTTGGAAAATTTGAAAATACTTTATAAATCTGAGGTTTCACAGTGACTCACGGGCATTATATTTGTCAGAAATCATATCATATACAAGATATATTTATTATCCCAGTCCTCTAGAATTAATGATACGAAGGAAAAGTAAAGGCATGCATGAAGTCTAAAGAAACAAAGAAGTTCAATCATTATAGAAATCCATAGAGGGCTAATCTACTCGTCGGTTAAAGAAAGAGTGCGGTCGTGTGTGAAAAGTTTTTCGGCAGATTTAAGATTTGTACTGTGGTGTGAACGAAGAGCGAGCTGAAACCTGGGAACAGGATGAAGAAAGCTGTTTCCCATGATCCAGGGTTCAGAGGCACACTAACAGGGTAGGTGGAAGACTGGGAAAGATATGCAGGAAATTCATAAGGAGTTAAGCTGGTACTTGTGATTTGTGCATTAGAAAAATGTTAGATGTTGAAAAAAAAGAGTAAAATGGAAAATATCAGCATAGAGCATAAATGCAATAATTTAATATCTGTGTGATACCATTAAAGTTTCTTTTCTTTTCTTTTCTTTTCTTTTCTTTTCTTTTTTTTTTTTTTTTT
>NW_016803880.1:3980999-3984600 GCF_001698545.2 Rhinopithecus bieti | reverse complement strand
TTTTTTAGTAGAGACGGGGTTTCACCGTGTTAGCCAGGATGGTCTGGATCTCCTGACCTCGTGATCCGCCCGTCTCGGCCTCCCAAAGTGCTGGGATTACAGGCTTGAGCCACTGCGCCCGGCCGATACCATTAAAGTTTCTATCTTTTCAATAATATAAAAGTTAAGAAAGTGCTTAGAGGCCAGTTGTGGTGGTTCACGCCTGTAATCCCAACAATTTGGGAGGTTGAGGCGGGCAGATTGCTTGAGCCCAGGAGTTCAAGACCATCCTGGGCAACACGGTGACACCCCACCCTCTACAAAAGATACAAAAATTAGCTAGGTGTGGTGGTGTGTGCCTGTAGTCTCAGCTACTTGGGAGGCTGAGGTAGGAGGATCACTTGAGCCTGGACGGTCAAGTTTGCACTGAGCCAAAACTGCAGCACTACACTCCAGCCTAGGCAACAGAGTGAGACCCTGCCTCAAAAAGAAAGAAAGAAAGGAAAGAAAGAGGAAGGAAGGAAGAAAGGGAGGGAGGGAGGAAGGGAGGGAGGAAGGAAGGAAGGAAAAAAGTGCTTAAAGGGTTTTAAATAACAATCATATATTAAAGTAAAAGAAAAATTAGAATTATTAACAGAGTATTCTTGAACCATATATGGTAACCATAAAATTATACTACAATGATATGTGCAGTAGACAGACTGTATTCATTCAATGTATATATTAAGATAAATAATATTTGATTATTTTGATCCTTTAATACAATAGAAAATAATTTATATTCAAATGATTGATATGTTTGTTTAACATATTTCATAATCTTTAAGACTGGTTTATATTTGGGGACTCAATTTACACAAATGCCTTTGTTTCCATTTAGAATTTTTAGTCATTTGCCAACTTTCCTGTATTTCATTCAAGTTGGCTATTTCTTGACCCCAAATTCTTCCCCAGCAACCAAAGTTCTTTGTGGACAAGTACATTCAACTTTCCTTAGAAAGTGTAAACCTTAACGTAAAAAGCTGTATTTTATCTTCAGAAGCAATACAGTTGATATTAAACATTTAAAAATGTATAAAAGTTCATTTCTATAACCATTGCATAGTTTCCTTTTAACTACTTTAGTTCCATTATTATGAAGCAAATAACAGAAGGAAAAACACATTGTACTGGAGGGTCTATTAAGATCTATGCTATGTATTTCCTTGAATTTCATAGCTTCATCTGCATTTCTGTAATTGTAATTGATACAAATTAATTTTAGGAATCTTTTTATATAGAATGGATATATTACAAAAGAATTATTTGTTTAACTGATACCATAAAATTTTTTCATTAGCTTCACTCTGGTTTGCCTGATGTATGATGTGATTGGTTTAAAAACAACTTCAGAAAATGTCTCACCTAATTATGCATTTAGTCAATGGACCATGAAAGCTTTAAAGAGACTCATTCTAGTTTATTGAGTAAATCGGTGTTTATTCGTGATGGAGTTTTATCAGTCTCTGGGGTAAAAAGTTATTTTAGATTTTCCTCCCACCAAAATGCACTTACATAATTACAATAAAATTATAATCTTGAAAATGCAGTTTAACATGAAAACCAAATAGGTATTAGATAGCCAATATTTGAATACTGAGAAGAGACAATGCATTCAAAAATCACTAAATTCATCTTTCTAAACTTCATCCTTAAAGCAGTAGGAAGAAGAAAGAGGTCAAATGTTTCCCTAAGCTGTTTAATCATGCAAACTGGATTTTAGTTGACTCTTAAAGAACTGCCTTTGTTGGATTTACACAGTCATGTTTAAAAGCTAGCTTCCAAGTTCTCAGAATGAAGGTCAAGTAATATGTTTTTAATTTCAGAAGTAGTTTCTCTCAGATTTATCGCAAATCCTCTAATGCTGTATGTTTCTTTAAGAAACTCAGTTAAGAGTATTATTCCACTTAAATACTGAGCCATCTTTTATGTCCATAAAGTTCCTTTCAGTGCAATCAGACCTGTATGAGGACAGAGGATAAATGGTACATGGAGAAAAAGTGATAATCCGATCCTCAGCTTTGCCATTAAAAAAAATAAAATGCAGTATTTCTGTGCCTTGTGAAAATGATGTTGCTATGGAGACTGCCTTTAAGAATCCCAGTGAAATTGATATTAGCAACATTCTGATTTTGACTGCCTGTGAGTTAAGACTGCTTCTAGTTCTCCAAACCTTTTTATCCTTTGTTGAATATGCATTTCTAGGGCAGCAGAGCAAGACATGAAAATCTGTAGGACAGTCATATTTTTTCATAACAAAGTAGAAAATATGGAGATAAGATATTGACATTTCAAGAAAAAGAAGCATTTATTCATAGTATGTAGAATGTTCATAAAATAGCTTTTGTACTTGCTTTGTACATGGAGCAAAGGAGAAAATACATAAGAAGTTTGAAAGTATTTTTTCTGTGTGTTTTACAACTTTTATGTAGAAGTACTCCATATTTTAAACATGTTAATTTGATCTCCATTGATTTATAAGAGATAAAGCATACACCGAATTACATTTTCTCAGCAACATTTTTGCTTTTCAATTTTACAACAATTACTGATGTTCTGTTATTTCCTTTCGTAAACAAACACCAACTTCTCTTTCTAAATGTCACTGCAATCCTGGTTGCATTATTTAGGAAGATGAGAGCCAAGCTCAAACCTACTCAAACCAAACCAAAATGAAAACTTGTTTATTAAATGGAAAGACACGAATGACTAAGCTGAGAATGAGTAAAATATATTTTCTTGATTAGGAATTTGTGTATAGTGTGTTACTTTAATTTATGAAGCATAAATTGCTGATATATTATCCTGTTTAAAGATGGTAATTGGATTAATATCAAAATATGACTTTGGCATTTTTTTCCCCTGAGCACCCATAGCACTTTGTACATGCTTCTGTGAATGGTAATAATTTGCTTCCTTCTCTATGGCCTCCCCAGTCTGTGAGACATTGGAATGCTGAACCTGTGTTGTACCCATCCTCTGTTCCCATCAGACATCAGCATAGTCCCTGGCAAAAGGAAGGCACTCAGTCTCTATTCAACAGACATCATGACCTGCTAAAGATTTGGTAAATTCTTCCCATTCCTTTTATAAAGAGTCTTTTAAAAATGTTCATTTCTGGTCTTCAGTTGAATGTATACCTTAGACTCTGAGATTCTTTCCTTATGCACAGAATGAATTTATATTCCATGTGAGGCTACACACATGATTTTCTACAAGATTTAGGGGACTGGATAGGTATTAGGAGAGCATTTCACTGAAGTTTTACTTCTATAAGAAAGTTAAAAGTAGTGTAGCCAGGCGCGGTAGCTCACGCCTGTAATCCCAGCACTTTGGGAGGCCGAGAGGCAGGAGGATCACCTGAGCTCAGGAGATCGAGGCCATTCTGGTTAATAGGTGAAACCCCGTCTCTACGAAAAATGCAAAAACTTAGCCGGGCATGGTGGTGTGCGCCTGTAGTCCCAGCTGCTCGGGAGGCTGAGGCAGGAGAATCGCTTGAACCCAGGAAGCAGAGGTTGCAGTGAGCCGAGATCACGCCACTGCACTCCAGCCTGGGCGAGAGAGCAAGACTAGTCCCCCCCCC
>NW_016803880.1:3959773-3980600 GCF_001698545.2 Rhinopithecus bieti | reverse complement strand
CAAAAAAAAAAGTTTAAAAAATATTTTCAGGGTGCAGACAGTGCTTTGTATTTTTAATATGCTGCTATTCATGCTCTTGAAGATAGGCATGAAAAGATAAATAATGTTCATCTTCAGATATATTAAAATGACATTAGAAAATCTTCTATGAAAAAGTGGAGATACTGTGTATTGTTTGAGTGAAGCGTCATTAAACATATGACTGTTGATTGCTTAAAATTCTCTTGTCTAGGATTTATAAGAGGACTCTGCTTCTCTTCTCTGTTTTTTCTTGACCCACTTTTATGTGCTATTTTTTTCGCAGCACATACTTTCTCCAGAATTCTGTTCAAATCACTTTCCCTTTGAACCCCTTCTTACTCTGAATTCTCTAAGTACAACATCCATTTTTCTTTGTTTTTTAAAGCTGAGCACATGCTGATGACCTCAAAATCTGCCATCCTGGTTTTCCCATGGCTCTTAAAACTTAACTCATCTTTTTTGCCCAAATCTTTCTCTATCTCTGCCTCTCTCTTTCATCTTCAATCCAGGTCTGTGCTTAGGTGATCTTCATCTGCCCAGACACCCGATATGAAACCTTAGTTGTCTTAGCCTTCTCCCTTAATCTACACATCCTAGTCCTTACAATTTAACTTCCTAAATATTCCTGACATCTCACTGTTACTCACCATCCCTCCTCCTTGAGACTTGCATTGTCTCTCACTTGAACTTGTATAACATTAATAGCTCCCTAACTGGTCTCTCATTTTCTAGGCTTGATGTTTTTGAAATCCATCCACCAACCAGAAAAAGCTTTCCAAAATAAATCTGACCTTAGAAAAAAATCCATCTAACAGTGCTTGTTTTCTGCCCGTATCATATGAGGTCCCTACGTCCTAGCCCTTGCCCATCTCAAGAGTTTCATCTCCACAATCTGTGCCTGACATTTTATGCCTTGCACTTGTTACCCAATTAAAGAATTTATGTTTCTCAAACGTAAGCTTAAGCTTGTTCTCTCTGCCTGGTAAGTCTTTCTCAGTTAAAAAAAAATAATGACTCATTCTTATTCATCCTTTGATACTCAACTTGTTGAGTGTTAATCTTCTTTTTAAAATTTTCCATCTATCATTTTGTTGGATTAAGTTTCTCTGCTCTTGGCAATTCCTATATCTTATCATTAATTATATTATATTACATTACAATTATGTCTATTTGTTTCTTGCCTATTAGACATTGTATTTCTTGATGGCTCAAACTATTTCCTTTCTTTTCTTTTCTATTTTTTTTTTGAGATAGGCTTTCACTCTGTTTTCCAGGCTGGAGTGTAGTGGCTTGATCTCAGCTCACAGCAGCCTTGACCTCCCAGGCTCAAGCAATCCTCCCACATCAGCCTCTGAGTAGCTGGGACTACAGGCATGCACCAACAAACCTGGCTAATTTTTGCATAATTTTGTAGAGATGGGGTTTTGCCATGTTGCCCAGGCTGGTCTTGAACTCCTGGGACTACAGGCATGCACCAACAAACCTGGCTAATTTTTGCCACAAACTATTTCTTATTCACTTATCATAATGCCTAATACATAGTCAGAGTTAAGTAATGTTATTAAACTAAACTGGGATTAAGAGACAGAAGAAATGTTTGGTTAATATTTATCATTTTAAGTTAGTGTTTTGTGCAAGCCCTATCAAAAAATGTTCTCATCTTTTCAAGCATGTAATACTGCTTGCCTCTGTGCTAGATGAAATACATAAAACGTTAGTTAAATTTTTATCCTCACCAGAAACCTAGAAGAGGTAGTGACTTTTGCTCTCATTTCTGAATTAAGAGAAAAAAATTGTTTAATATCACACACCTAATAAAGCAAAGCTTTGAGCTATATACAGAGATAATTTTTTCCAATACTGCCTTAAATAGGATAAGAGAATCTTGTGCTCAAGCTTTAAGCTGAGCATCTTCCAGGAGGTGTGTGCGCGTGCACGTGTGTGTGTGTGCGCACATGGGTGTACACATATGCTTGTGGTGATAATAGTGCTTCTTTGTTTACCTATAAGAATTTGAAAAAAATATATATCATCTTTTCTCCAAAGGTCAGTTTTCTGAAGTATTGCTATAATATATAGAAAAGTGGTCAATTGGGATCATGCAAAACACCAAGCTAAATTGGCATGTGCTTCTGTGGTCATTTAAATAATTTCTACATGACTGCTTATCCTTCCGTGGAAGTCGGCTATAATGACCTTGGATAAATGACCTTTTATGCTTGTTAAAGCACCAAGCTAAAGATGTGTCTGGCAGTTTTGGAACTTAAAAACCTCAGGAAAGAAGACACTGTGCAAAATTTCCTGCTCTTTCCATCTTAAATAAACATTTTAATTTTATTATATATGTAGGAAAATGTCTACTGAAAAGAATATCATTAGTTTATATGCTATACTTTTAAAAGCATTTTGAAAAGTAATCATAGTCTTATCTATTGAAGATAATGGACTTTTCTGTAGTGCATTTTCTAATCAATTTTGTGTTTATAATCTATGCAATTGTGCTTCTGAATATAAAATCACACAGAAATCATTATGGAAGCAAACAGAATGCTAATGACATGGAAGTAATTCAGGTCATCTCTTGTTAAAATTTTGGTGGTAGACACTCAACTGAATACCAAATTTTGGTAATGCTCTTAGGTTTGGGAACTTTGATTTTTAAGACTTCAAAATAAAGTGGAAAAGTAAAATGTATGCATGTACAAATTTTCTCTCTTCCTCAGTCTTAGAAGTAAGTTACCACCCAATAAACTTGGTTAGTGGCTGCCCATTTTGTCCTGCTGGTCTGAAGCAGTAAAATAGAATCAAGATGCTTCATCTTACAAAACACTAACATTGCAATGATCATTGTTAACTTTAAGAAAGTGTGGTTACATTTTCACAATTATCCATATTGATATGTGTACATCTAGTACACATGTAGTGCATGTGTTTTTAATGGTTGTTTTACATTATTTTATTCTGTAAGCACAACACAATTTATTTACTCACTTGCCAGTGAAATATTTTGGGCTTTCTTTTTTTGCCTGCTAAAAACAATAATGCAATGAGCAATCTTATAATGTGGTATATGTGTTTCCTTATGCATGGGTGTCACAGTTCCTCCAAGTAATACTGAATTAAAATTGCTGGATAATAGGGTAGGCTATTTGCGTGTTCACTATTACAAGATATTGCCAAGTTATATTTCAAATTGGTTGAGGTTATTTGCACTTTCATCAACAGTGTATGTGCATTCTAGTTTCTCTACAGTCTTGCCAACAACTTTGATGGTCAGATATTCGTCTTTTAAATTTTGCTTATCTGAACAGGTTAAATATTTTCTTCTTGTTCAAATATATGAATTTTTCAATTTTGTGGGATTGAGCATATTTTTACATGCATGTTTTGTGATTACACAGTTTGAATTTGCTTTTTCACATGGATCTATTTTTCTGTTGTGTTGCTTGTACATTTCTTACCTACCTAATTTTTTGACATATTCTGTATTCAAATGCCTTTATCAATTATATGCCCTGCAAATATCATCTTCAGTAATTGGCTTGCAATTTGACTTTTTAAATGACATCTTTTCATATATCGAAGTTCTTAGCTTTGATGTAGTCTAATTCTCCCTCTCATGGTTCATAACTTATCATCTTTCATAACAAAAATGCATCCATACCTTGATTTCAAATATATATTTTTATATTTTCTTTTAACATTTTTTATGATCTGCTTTTCCAATTTACATTTGAACCCATCTGGAGGGGTGTGTTTGTGTGTGTGTGCGTGTGTGCATGTGCACATGTTTGCATGCACACATGTATGAACACTCGCATTTCTGTAAGGTATTACAGAAATTTACTTTATACCATTTGAATAAGTTTTCCTGTACCATAGTTGAATGGTCCCATCATTTCTTTCTCATTTGTAATTTTAATACTGCCTCTGGTTTATATCAAGTTACAGTATTTATGTGATACTTTTTTTCCTGGAATCTCCGTTTTGTGCAGTTGATCTCTTTGCTCATTCCTGTGTCAACACTATACTGTCTTTTTTTTTTTTTTTTTTGCCATAGTTTCATCATGACCCTTGGTAGGCAGTAGGAAAACTCCTACTCTACCAATCAAAATTGGTATTTCTTCCAAATAGTCTTGGATATATTTGATCCTTTGCTCTTAAATATTTTTAAAAATCAGTTTGTTACCCTCATCTGAAATACTATTAGAAATTTTATTTTAATTATATTCAATACACTAACATCTTTATGATATTAATCTTATCCATGACTGTATTTTACATTTAATTTATAATGTTTCAAAATGTTTTAATAAAGTTTTACAGCATTTTCCATGCAGTTCTACTAGATATTTGGGAATACTTATTCCTAGAAACCTTATATTATTTGTTGCAATTATTTAAAAGTATCTTTTTAAAGCAAAGTTTTCTACTGATTATTAATTGTGAAATAAGTAATTTTGTGCTAGAATTGTAGTTTTAGCAAACTGATTCTTATTACTTTTAATAATTTTCTATTTTCTTCAATTTTGATGTATCTAATCGTATCATTTGTGCAATTGATTTCTTCATGTCTAATCTTTATTTCACCTTGTTTTAGTGCAGAAGCTGACAATGGTAAAAATATTATTTGTAAACAGTAAAATATTCTGTATTCAGTCAGATTTAACATGTTTTTTAAAGAAATATTGCAATTCATTTAAGTTTTCAAATGTATGGAATAGAGGATGTCAGCAGGGTGGTGGGTTTTTCTAGACGAATTGCCTTTGAGAGATCTGGTTGACAAACTCATACACACCATGCACCTGAGAAAATATCCACACGACATGGGTAGGAAAGCTGAAATACACCTATACTACAAACCTCACTCCGGGCACAGAACCTTACAACTGAAAGGAAACCCTTAATTCCACACTTCTCTCTGAGGAGTGAAGAGTTGGACCACCCATGTAGCACCTCAACTTTTAAATCCCAACCAAAAGAGTAGCTACTAAATTTCCTACCCCTATGAGCTGGCAGGGCATGGCATTTGTGAGTTCCCCAGGACCATAAAAACAAATAAGTGGTTTTATTAGCAGGCTAAAACATTCAGCTCCAAATTTCTCAATGGAAGGGGTTTGGCTGATATGTAATATCTCAACTTTCCCCATTACCACCCATGGTTTAGGCTTTTAATTAGCTTGCATCTAAGAGCTGACCAAGAAGGTAATCCCACTACCAGGGGATTTCCAGCAGAAACCTGTGATGTCAGAAGGGAAAGGGATGACATATTCAAGATGCTGAAAGAGAAACGCCTGCCAACATGAGTAGTATACCCAGCAAACTTGTCCTGCAAAAATGAAAGGGAGATAAAGACATTCTCAGACAAACAAAAGCTGAAGAAATTTATCACCACGAGACCTGCTTTACCCCTTGGTGACCTCAAAGAAAATACCTATGGAAGTTACACAAAAGAAAAATAGAAATAAAAAAACTATCGATACAAAAAAGAAATGCAAAAGAAGACAGCAAAGGGAAAAATGAAGGACAAAAAACCTAGAAGATAAACAAAAAATGACAATAGTTAATTCTTCCTTACTGACGACTTAAAATTGAAATAAACTAAACTCCTTAATAAAAAGATACTTAATATATCTGTATCTAACACCAAGACACCCAAGTATATAAAATAAACCTGAAAGAAGAAATTGACAAAAATACAACAATAGCAGGAGACTTCAATATCCCACTTTCAATAATACACAGAACTTCCAGACAAAGTTAATAAGGAAACAGTGGACTTGAGTAACACTACAGACCAAATGAACCAAACAGACATATATAAAGCATTCTATCCAACAGCAGGAAAATACATTTTTTTCCCAGCACATACAGAACACTCTCCACTATAGATCACATGTTCAGTCACAAAACAAATCTTAACCAACTTAGGAAGATCCAATTCATACCAAGTATCTTTTCCAGTGGTCACAGGATCTTTGGGGTGTTGCTTTTCTAGCTGGAAGCCTCTGTGGCCAGTGGAGCCTTTGCCTGAATTTTGCTCAGGCCCACTGAGCTCATTCCCACTTGGCCTGGCAGGCTGTGCTAGGTTCATGCTACCAGCCCAGACCCCATGCCTGCCAAGGGTTAGCCAGGCGCAGAGTGGTGAAGGGTGTGTGAGCAAGTGAGCACGGGGTCCAGCCACTGTGCACAGCCAGGAATGTCAGCTGCTGAGGGGTGGGCAGCTCTAGGTGCCATCACAGACGCTGGTTCCCTGCGCGGCTGTGGCTAGACCAGGCATACCACAAGCAGCCTCCACTGAAGGCAACAAGGATGTGGAAGCAGCTGGAAGCTTGCAGATACCAGTAGCCACAGAGCCCCAAAGAGGATGTCACAGCCCTTGCTCCAGGAGCTCCTAGGTCTGGGCTCCCCGAAGGGCTGCAACTCTTCCCTCCTCTCTCTTCTCTTCTTCTCATCACCTGCAATGTGGTAAGTGGGAGGTGTGTTTCAGCTCTGGTTGTGTTACAGCTCTTTTACTCCCACCAGTTGGTGGGTCTGAGTTCTTGTCCCGTGTCCAGGAAGAAAGAGGTATGTGGACAACTGGAGGGTGAGCAAGGTGAAGAGGTGCTTTATTGAGTGACAGTACAGCTCTAAGGAGACCTGGAGAGGGTAGCTCCTATCCACAGGCAGGTAGTTCCAATGAGTGGGCAGCTCTTAGCAGAGAGCGGACCCAGAGTGGGTAGCTTCTGTTCACAGGCAGGCTATCCCAATGTCTGCGCAGCCCTCAGTGGAGAGAAGACCTGGAATGGGTAGCTCCTATCCACAGGCAAGTTGTCCTGTCATTTGCAAGAGTCTGGCTGAGTGTGGGGTTTTAATGGTCTTCAGAGGGGATTAAGTGCATGCTGATTGGTCCATGGGCAGCCATGGGCGGGCAGAAAAAGCACCATAAATTCTCATTCCAGTCTGTAGAACTGACAGCCCCGCCCTCAGGCTTCAGACCATCCCTGGCTTGAAGGTGGTGCTTCACTGGGGGCCTGCCCCTTTCCACCCGGGAGCCTGTCTGCCTCCTACCACCATCTATATGTCATTCATGGCACTTTGGCTATTTGCACCTTTGGGCACCTACCTGCAGGTCCGTGCCAAACTGCTCTTAGCTCCCCCTTGGCCTCCCTCCTATGCTCTTTGGCACCCAAAGTCTACAGGGGGCTGAGGTGGCAGGAGGCTGGTGTGTCAGCATCACCCCAACGTGTGCACACCCAGCCAGGTCATGACAGCGCCTGCATTCTGCCACAACTTTCCTCCGAAATCGGAGCGGCTGCCAGGGGCAGGAAGAGGCCAGGCAGCAGAAGTAGGCACTTCCGAGACTGTGGGCGGAGGGGCTTCCTGGGGCGGAGGGGCTTCCTGGGCCCGGAGAGCACAGAGACGCCCGGGTACGCAGCCATGGCTGGTTGCAGCTGCACCCGGGAGTGTGGGCCTCCCACCCCAGCAACTCAGAAGCGGACAAGGCTCTTCTGCCTGTTCCTGTCTCCCACAGTTTCCGAGGAGTGTGCAGCCCCGACCGCATCTCCCCTGCTGCAGCCAGCATCTTTGCAGTAGCCACTCCAGGTAGGCCCCTGATGCATCACAACCAATATGGAATAAAACTAAATAAATAACAACAAGAAAATGAAAAAATTACAAATATGTGGAAACTAACACACTCTTGAACAATCACTGAGTCAAAGAAAAAAATCAAAAGGGAATTTAAAGAATATCTCAACAAACAAATATGAAAGCACAACTTACTGAAACTTATGGGGTGCAGTAAATAGTATTAGTATCAATAATAGTATTAAGTGGGAAGTTTGCAGCAACAGGAAGATAGAAATTCTGGCAGAGTATAAGCAAGTAGTCCAGGAAAGAGATCTATTGTGATCCATTCACATTAGCAAAAACGTTCCAACTCATGATTTTAAAAATGGAATGTGAAGCTGGCATGCCATTCTTTATCTATTAGAGTGGAGAGATTAAAGTAATTTGTATTACCTACCGTTGTCACACGAGAGAGTGGGGAATAGGGTCAGACTTCTTGTAACACAATTTGGCAATATTTTTCAAAATAAATATAACCATGATATTCGATTAAATTATTTCATATTTATAAAATTACCCTATAGATTCTTTTGCAAATGTGCATCTAAGATGTGGATACAAAGATAAGCATTATATAAAAGTGTAAAAAAAAAGGAAACTGACTATCCCTTAATAGGTACCAATTAAATACATTATGGTATAGCATATTAACAGAATAAAGGCAATGATAATGCAGAATGAGATGAATTACAAGTGACTTGGAAAAATATTTATGTCAAAACATTAAATAGGAAAAAGTCAAGTCTCAAATTGTAAATCTAGTTTTATCTCTCTTTACATATACAATATGCAAGTGTCTTTTCTTTGTGGTAGGAAGAATACACATCGGCATATGAATAGTAGTTATTACTTAAAAATGGGATGAGGGATATGGGAAAACAGTAACTTTATCACACTTTTTAATACAACTCTACAGTTTGATTTTCTATGGCTAGAGCAAATTCCTTCTAATTACAGTTTTCAAAGTATAGACATGTGGAGGATTGGGGGACACAAAGGTGATTGGGTAAGTCTGCACTAGTCAAGCATTAGTTTTAGAAGGCTAAGCTAGTTTATTGAACACTAGGAGTGTCTAAAGGTTTTTGAGCAAGAATTGAGTGTGCTCAGTTTTGTGGTGGTATTGGTTAGCAAGATTAATGCTGCAGTCCTGGGAGCATTAGATCTAGAAGGTCTTTAGTATCATCCAGAGGAGATGAAAAGTGTGCCTGAACTAGGTGAAAATGCTGGAAATAGACAGAAAATGTATACTGGAAGGTGTTTGAAACAATGATTACAAGAAATAACCACGGATTGAATGAAACTTATGCCATACAGAGCCTCTCAAAGGAGGACTTCCCAGAGCTGAACGAAGGAAGGATAACTTTCATGGAATTTATTTTGCTGTCTACTTCTATTTTAAGAAATTTTCATTTGCACATTTTCCCTTAAACATAATAATTCGATAAGGATGACATATATTTCTTCTTTTCATGAATCTTTTTTTTGTTGTTGTTGACATCTACTTTCAGAAAGTGTATATTCTACAGGGCTTGTTACCAGAGCAATATCAGGATGAGTACATTTAATATCATAAAATGTGAACAGGGGATAAGGATTTTTTTCCATTTATCTTGAAGTTGATAGGGTTGAAATGATTACTTTTCTTTGTACAAAAAGCTGCCATATAAATGGGCTTCTTAGAACAAGTATAAGATAATAACAAGATAAAATGGTTCTTTTCCATTTAAGTTTATAAGCATTCAGTTCATAGAAAGTTACTGGAGCAGTTAAATTAACAATTTTTATCTTGTGATTTTAGTCTAGCCCAAAGGAAGCAGCTTTATTTTGCATGGGTGCAGTCAACAGAAAAGCTAGATTTTGTGTTTGGTAACTTCCCCGCAGTGTGTTTTATCTGAGATTGAGGGATAAAAGAGTTGCCTTTTGGAAAAACAAAAGGAAAAAAAGTCTCCCGTCATACAATAGATACTGAATCATCCCTTTCATTCTACATGCACACATGCACACACACACGCAGCCCCCTCAGAATAAAATTAATAGCAGAAGTAATCAATAAAATCATAAATATGGAAATAATTGAGTCATGTTTAACATAAGAACGTAAGAAAGTGCTTGCTACACATACTTGTTTTACATATTAGAGGGATGCCATAGATTTGTAAAGCAAAGGACGTACAACTGAGTCAGAGTGTGCAGAAATTTTTTTGCCATTTTTTTCTGCCAGCTTTATTAAGGCATATTCACAAATATATATATTTATGGTGTATACTGTAATGTTGTAATATTTGTATACATTAAAAATTGATTAAGCTAGCATCATATGCATCAACTCTCATAGTTATTATTTGTGCTGAGAACATTTAAGATTCACTATTTTAGCAATATTCAAATATATAATATGTTATTATAAACTATAGTCACCATGCTGATAGATCTTCAGAAATTATTCTTCCTATATACTTGAATTTTTGTACCCTTTAGTCAACATGTCCCCATCTCCTGCCCCTCCCCATAACCATCAACTATTTCTTTCTTATTTAGTTTATTATTATTATTTCTTTTTTTCTTTTTTTTTTTTTTGAGACGGAGTCTCGCTCTGTCACCCGGGTTGGAGTGCTGTGGCTGGATCTCAGCTCACTGCAAGCTCCGCCTCCCGGGTTCACGCCATTCTCCTGCCTCAGCCCCATCTACTCTCCGCTTGTGTGAGTTCAACCTTTTTTTAAGATTACACATATAAGTGAGATCATGAGTTGTTTGTTTTTCTGTACTTGGCTTATTTCATTTGCATAATAGTTTCCAGTTTCATCAGTGTTGTCACAAATGACAGTGTTACCTCTTTTTCTTAAGGCTAAATAGTATTGCATTATATATGTATTATATACAAAATAATTTATTATAATATATATGTATATATGCCACATTTTCTTTGTCTATTCATCCATGGAAAATGGGTCATCATTAGATTCATTCCATATCTTGGCTATTGTCAATAATGCTGCAATGAACATGGGAGTGTGGCTATATTTTGTTANATTTCATTTGCATAATAGTTTCCAGTTTCATCAGTGTTGTCACAAATGACAGTGTTACCTCTTTTTCTTAAGGCTAAATAGTATTGCATTATATATGTATTATATACAAAAATAATTTATTATAATATATATGTATATATGCCACATTTTCTTTGTCTATTCATCCATGGAAAAATGGGTCATCATTAGATTCATTCCATATCTTGGCTATTGTCAATAATGCTGCAATGAACATGGGAGTGTGGCTATATTTTTGTTATACAGTACTGATTGCAATGAACATGGGAGTCCGGCTATGTTTTTGTTATACAGTACTGATTGCATTGAACATGGGAGTGCATCTATGTTTTTGTTATACAGTACTGATTGCAATGAACATGGGAGTGCGGCTATATTTTTGTTACACAGTACTGATTGCAATGAACATGGTAGTGCGGTTATATTTTTGTTATACAGTACTGATTTCCATTCTTTTGGGTATATACGTAAGAGGGATTGTTGGGTCACGTGGCAGTTCTATTTTTAATTTTTTGAGGAATGCCTGAATTGTTTTCCACCAAAGATAATACTTTCCCTGAAAGAGGAATATTGGAGTCCGCTATTATTAGTGTATTTCTATTTTTCTCTTTAGTTCTGTTTATATTTATATATTTAGGAGCTCCAATTTGAGTGCATATATATTTATAATTGTTCTGTCTTCTAGATGAATTGACCCCTTTATCATAAGTCAGTGATTGTTTTTGTCTTTCTTTACAGTTTTGACTTAAAATCAATTTTTTTCTGGTATAAGTATAGCCACTCCAGCTCTCTTTTGGTTACTATTTTCATGGAATACCTTTTTCCATCTGTCTGTTTCTGCTGCTGTAACAAAAATACCACAGAGTCGGTAATTTATAAATAATATAAATTTATTTCTGACAGTTGTAGAAACTAGAAGTCTAAAGATCAAAGTCTTAGTAGATTTGGCTTCTGATGAAGGCTTTCCCTCTGCTTCCATGATGGCACCTTGTGGCTGTGTTCTCACATGGTGAAAGGTGGAAGGGAAAAAGGGATGGAAGGGGCAAACTCACTCCCTCAAGCCCTTTTAAAAGGCGCTAGTACCTTCTAGGGGAGCTTTGCCCTCATAGTCAAATCACTCCTTAGGCCTCACCTCTTCATACTGTTGCAATGGAGATCAAGTTTCAAAATGAATTTTGAAGAAGACACAAACACTTAAACCATAGCGTCAACTAAAATCAGTTTCTTGTAGGCAGTATTTAGTTGAATTTCTGTTTTTTAAAAATCTACTCAGCCAATGTGTGTGTGTGTGTGTGTGTGTGTGTGTATACACACATATATATTTACATTTTTTTGTTTTATTATTTGTAACATTATTTTCTTTTTTTCCCTGCTTTTCCTGAGCTGTATTTTTTTTATTGGATAATTTAATTCACTTAACATTTAAGGTAATTGTTGATAGGTAAGGATTTACCACTGCCATTTTAAAAATGTTTTCTAACTCTTTTGTAGTTCCTTTATTCCATTCTCCCTCTTTTGCTGTCTTTTTTCATGATTTGTTAATTTTTTTAGTGGCATGATTTCATTAATTTTTTCTTATCTTTTGTGTGTCATCTACAGGCTTTTTTCCTTGTGGTTGCCATGGGGCTTACATAAACATCTAATTGTTACAGCAGTCTATTTTAAGCTGATAAGTTATATTGAATACAAAACCTCTGTATTTTAACTTTTCACCTCCTTATATTTTATGTTATTGATGTAACAATTTATGTTTTAAAATATGTTTTGTATCAAATTAATAGATTTTTATAGCTATAGTTACTTTTAATTCTTTGTATTTTAACTTATATGAGTTAAAAGTGATTTATAAACCATGATTACAGTATTCTGGCTATATTACAGTTTAGTAGAGTATCTAAACTTGACAGTAGAGTATCAAAACTTTACAGGGAGTTTTACATTTTTGTATGTTCTCATGTTGTTAGCATATGTTTGTTTCAACCTGAGAAACTTTATTTTACATTTCTTGTAAGGCAAATCTAGTGTGATGAACTCCCATGTGATGAACTCCCTCAGTTTTGTTTGTCTGAAAAAATTTATCTTTTTTAATAAATATTTTTGAAGGACAGCCTTGTTGGGTATAGTATTTTTGGTTGAAAGTTTTTTTCTTTTACTATTTTGAATACATTATCCCATTTTCTCCTGGCCTACAAAACTTCTGCTGAGAAATACACTAACAGTCTCATGGGGGTTCCTTGAATGTGACAAACTGATTTTTTCTTGTTGCTTACAAAATTTCATTTGTCACTGACTTGAGAATTTGGTAATAATGGATCTTGGTGAAGATCTGCTGGTATTTAATATATTTGAGGTTCTTTGGTCTTCATGGATCTAGGGGTTCATTTCCCTTTCCAGATTTGAAAAGTCTTCTGTCATTTTTTACTGAAAGTAAGTATTCTGTCCCCTTCTCTTTCTCCTCCTTCTGATACCCTGAAATGTGTATATTGGCTTGCTTTATGATGTCCCATAAATCCTATAATCTTCCTTAACTTTTAAAAATTATCTTTCCTTTTCTTCCTCTGACTGAATAATTAAAGTGATCTGGCTTAAAGCTCACAGATTCTTTCTTATGATTGATTGGGTCTGCTGTTGAGCAGCTCTTTATGAAATTTTTCAGTACATTCATTGTGTTCTTTACTTCCATAATTTTTGTTTGGTTCTTTTTTATGGTTTCAATCTCTTCTTTGAACTTCTCTTTTTTCATTTATTGTTTTTCTAATATCATTTAGTTGTCTTAATATCTAATAGCGTTTAGTTATTTCTTATAGCTCAATGAGCTGCTTTTTTTTTTTGGACAACAGCCTCATTCTGTTGTCTAGGCGAGAGTGCAATGGCATGATCTTGGCTCACTGCAAGCTCTGCCTCCTGGGTTCAAGTGATTCTCCTGCCTCAGCCTCCCGAGTAGCTGGGATTACAGGTGCTCACCACCATGCCTGGCTAATTTTTCTATTTTTAGTAGGAATGAAGTTTCACTATGTTGGTCAGGCTGGTCTCAAACTCCTGACCTCAAGTGATCGACCTGCCTTGGCCTCCTAAAGTGCTGGGATAACAGGTATGAGCCACCGTGCCGAACATCAATGAGCTTATTTAAGATGATTATTTTGAATTCTTTGTCAAGCAGTTAATAGATCTTCATTTCTTTAGGGTTTGTTACTGGTGCTTTATTTTACTCCTTTTGTGGTGTCATGTTTCTCTAAATATTCATGATTTTTGTGGCCTTGTGCTGATATCTACACATTTTAGGAAGTAAGCATCTTTCCAGCCTTTACAGAATGGCTTTGGCAGGAAGAGCTGTTCATAAATTAGCCTGTCTAGAAATTCTAGGCAGCCTGACTTAGATTCCATGTGTAGGCTTGCTGCTGGAGTCCTTGGGCAGAGTAACCTGGTACCTGGGTCAACAAGTGAGTAGGCCTGGAATTGGCTCCACATGGGATGGCCTGGAGTTTGGGTTTGCTGTGGGCAGACCTGTAGCCTGAGTTCACATGGGCCATCTGGGTGTCAGGGCCCACTAAGGTGGGCTTATAAACTGACTGTTCAGGGATAGGCCTTGAGTCTGCCCACAGAGGCTAGCCTAGGACTGGGGTGAGCTGGATCCCTCGATTTTCTGGGGCAGCCTGGACCCTGGGTCCAGTGAAACCTGGGACTGCAGGCACCAGTCTGGTGCTGAGGCAGTCCTGGAGCCTGCATCCACCAGAGTGGTCCTAGAGCCTTGGTCCATGGGTTCCAGCCTGGCACTAGGGCTTACTAAGGCAGGCCTGGACTCTTGGTCTGCTGGAGCACTGGGTCATGGGGGCAAACCTGATGCCAAGGCCTGGTGGTGGGATAGGCATGGAGCCTGTGGCTATGGGAATAAGCCTGGCAATAGGATGGGCCTGATGCCTTGGGTCATAGAGGCTAGCCTGAAGCCTAAGCCATGAGGTTAGGTTGAATGGAAGGATTAGCCTGATCTGGATTTTACTGGGGCAAGCCTTGTGCTAAGATCTATAGCAAAGTCAAGAACTCATTCTTTTTCTCAGGCAGAAGATGTCTCTCTCCTTGCTGTGCTATACAGGCTTGGGGGAGAGATGATGCCAGTAATGTGAGACTTTATTGCTCTCTTTAATGTGTCTTTCCTTATTTCTATGCTACACTGAGATATTGTAATCTCTTACCTGGACTCCTTAGCTCTTGTATATTTTTGTGCATGAATAGTTCCAATTAAGTTTCCTGAGAGAGGACAAGTGCAGAAAAGTTTTATTCCACCATCTTCCAGATGTCACGCTGTTTTTGTAAACTTGAAGTAAAAATTACATACTGTGAAATGCATGGATATTAGGGATTAAATTCAATGAATTTTGATAAATGGATGCAAACATTATGACATAAAACATTATTACCCTAGAAATTATCTTATGTCTCCATTCAGATAATTCCCCATAGATAGCCATTGTTCTGATTTCCATAACCATAGGTTGGTTTTGCCTGTTTTAAATTGCATAAAGATGGGCATTCTCACAAAAATGTATTCTTTGATGTATATGTTTTTGAAAGTAAATTTTTTGACACTCATGTACATTGTTGCAGGTATCATCATTCATGTTTTTAAATCAGTGGGTATAATTTTATTGGATAACTATTACACCATTTATCCATTCTGTTTTGATGGACATTGTAGGTTATTCACTGCTTGGGACTGGCATAAGCCTTTTTATGGACATATATTAATATAAGTTTATGCGACCAGTCCTATGCATCTATAACCTGAGGAAAGTGGAGAGGAACTGGAAATGTGAGCAGTTTGAACATCTGGCACTACACCAGATAACATTAGTATCTTCCATTCAAGCTAACCTGGAGGATCTGTCTTCTCCCTTTTTGGCACAAAGGTGACAAAAAACAGAAGAATGCATGAAAATTTTGGGAGGTATTGGATATGTTAATTACCTTGATTATGTTGATACTATCATGGGTATTTGCATGTGTCCAAACTCATCAAATTGTATATATTATACCTCAATTAAGCTGTTAAATAAATATAGATGAGTAACTAAATACATGTAAAAAAATGGTGACACTTGCTTTCTCAGCTGAGGTCTTGCTACCTCAGGAAACAGCCCTGCTGCCACTGACTCTCATTGCCATGGCCACACATGCCCTCTCACGGCTTCCCTTTCCTAGTGCTTTGATTCCCAGTGGGAAGGAGACCCCACAGGCATTCTCTTCTACTAAACTGTCAGCTACCCTAATTGACAGCCTTTTCTCCTCAATGTTTTAGGAAGTTGCTGTAGTTCTGCCATAATTTCCTGTAGGTATTTTCTTACTACCTTGCTTTCTTGGGAAAGAGGGTTATGAGTTGGCTCTTGGGCAAATTAATGATTCTAGCTTCAGCTGGATTATTTTTGCTAGAACTTCCACTAATTTCATAGCATGTCATTGTACACTTCTGCCATCTCTGATGCGGATGTAGTTTTTTCTGTCTTTTTAAGCCTTATAACTTAGGTTCTAGAAGGAAGCAGTTGAATGTCAGTATTCTAGTCATGGTTATACTCAGGCATGTTCTTTACTTAGAGGTTTTTATCTTTAATATTTCTTTGGAAGTTTAGAATGTAGGCATCAATATTTTTAAGTTAACAAAGAATGAAGGCAAAAGAGACTGGATAGATTTTGTGTGATTTCAAATTCTGGGTAGCAGTCTTGTTCTGAAATGTTGCTCTGTTATGGATTCCTGACTGTAGTTAAATCTGAGCAATACATTTTAGAAGGGATTACATAGAGTCCCTTCCTTTCAAATGGCATGCTTTGCATGCGACATTTGATGTTATATTATGCTGTTAGGGTTTAGAAATTTCACAGGAATTTTGTCAAGGAAAGATTTAAAAAAGCTTCAGCTTAAGAATTCTACTTTTCTAGATGTAATGTATCAGAAAATGAAGAATCACAACTTTCAGTTAGATAATTAGAAAATAGGCAAGATTTAGGTAAGAGAAAACATCTATGCAATCAGGTTGCTCATTCTTATTAGTAATGTAATCTGTGTTTTCTAATAATCTTGGGATTCAAAAGGTAAATTAACATTAATAATTTTGACCTGCTTTGAAATTTCCACAGTTAAAAAACCACCAAAATCCTGTCTCTTCTATATCCTCCACCTACTTATGAGAAACTCAAGTCCTCACAGCCTTTACAAAAATTGTGTCTCTTATGGTCTGTCAAAATGCATAAAGGACTTTACCCATGGCCCAAGGGACCATTGTTGAGTCACTTCCAGTGGCTGCTATTTCCTATGGCAGCTGGAGCTGTGGTCACCCTCCAAGGTCAAGAGATGTCAAACTGCAGCAGTGTCTAGCATTGGCTGGTGTTCTGGGGAGTGCTAATAATAGGCCACCAGCTATGCTTATGATGGTGCTGTTTCCTTCTTTCCTTGTTTCACATGTTTACAGCATGCCACTGCCTCTGTTTTAAAGCAGGAGAAATTTCTCCCCACTGACATCATAGAGTCATGTTGCTCCGGAAACAGGGCAACTTATTGTGTGTTTGTGTTTGAGTGTTTATTCAGTTTTTGCTTCTGTCCCATTTCTCTTGTCCAGTCATCTTAGGAGTGGGGGACACAGAACCAGAAGAAAATGTATTTGTGTGAGATATTTGCATTAACAGTCTCTTTAGCTAGATTGTGATTCTTAGGAAGATCCTCTGGCTCTGTAATGGCCTCTCTCAACCATTATTCCAGGAAGACCAACATATATTTTAATTCAGGTAGTAGCCACAATTTAGACTCAAGCTGTTAATTACCCCATCCCACTCCAAGCATATTGCTTTTAAAATTAAAATGCTGTTTCTTTTTCCAGAGTTGCTGACTGCAAATCTTGTTTTCAAGCCATTGAAATTTAAATAGTTTTGTGGGCCCAAACTTCAGCTCTTATTCTCGCTGCCAGGAATTGCCAGATAAGATCACATCTGCAATATTATTTGCATAAAGGCAGACATATTTTATGATATAGAACCTTACTCTATTCTACACATATTTAGGGCTAGCCTAGAAGAAACAGTTTTTAATATAGTTTGTATAATTGACAGGTTTTTGTCCATCAGTTCAAAAAATTGAACTAAGATGATATTTTTTAAATACTTTAAAAATGTGAAATATAACACACCCACACACAATATAATTCAAAAAATTAATATGTATTCAAAAATTCATATACTTTAAAACAATTATTAAGAAATGTCTATTAAAATATATGTTAAAATTCTCACAAATCATAGTGAAAGAATTAATGCAAACATGATTCAGGCCCTGTAACAACATTACCAGCATCCTTAATGCCCCCTTCAGACCTGCTCCCCAGCACTGCCCAGGACACTCTTCAAAGGTAATTGCTATTCTAATTTGTAACACCATAGATGAATTTTGCATGTTTAAAAATGTTTTAAATAAACATTGACTTAAGATACACGTCCAGAAAGAGTACAAATTGTAAATTTTCACAAAGTGACCAAATCTATGGAAATGGCATACCAGAAGTACTCTTATGCCTCCTCCCAGCAACTTTTCCCCCAACCAGAGGATAACTGCTCTATTTACTTCTCACGCCATAATTCAATGTTGACTTTTTTGAATAGCACATAAGTGGAATCACACTCTATGTTATCTTTTGTGTTTGGGATTTTTCCTCAATATTATGTTTGTGAGATTCATTCTTGGTGAATGCATAGTTACTCATTTGTTTTTCATTGCTTAATGGTACTTAATTCTGTGAATATTCCAAAATTTGTAGGTATTTGCATTGCTGAACATTTGCATTACTTTCAGTTTGGATTCTTGCAAATAGGACTGCAATGAACATTTAAGGATGAGAATAGACACTTCAACGGTGTTGTGATAAACATTCCTTTACAGGTCTTTGGGTGTGCATAAGTACAGAATTCTGTTGATTATATACTGAGTTGCTTAATTGCTGGGTCACAAAGCCTGCATTTGTTGAGCTTTAGTAGCTACTGCCAGTTTTCCAAAGTGGTTATATCAAGTTACATCTCCATCAACAGGATATGATGATTTCTGTTGCTCCATGTCCTATCCTAGCCAACACTTGGTATTGCTAGTTTGTTTACTTTTGGTGAGCACAATGTGTACTTCATGTGCATTTCCTTGGTATTTTGAGGCCAACAAACTCTTTGTATGTTTATTGGTCATTTAAGACGTCTCTGTTCAAGTCTTTTGCTCATTTATTTTTTATTTGATTCTCAACTTCCATCTCATTTTTTATTTATTTATTTATTTATTTATTTATTTATTTATTTATTTCAATAAGTCTTTGGGGAACAGGCGGTGTTGGTTACATAAATAAGTTCTTTAGTGGTGATTTCTGAGATTTTGGTGTACCATCCAAGCAGTGGACACTGTACCTGATGTGTAGTGTTTTATTCCAAGCCACCCCACACCCTTTCCCCTGAGTCCCCAAAGTCCAATATATCATTCTTATGCCTTTGTATCCTCTTAACTTAGTTTCCACAAATGAGTGAGAATATACAATGTTTGGTTTCTCCGTTCCTGAGTTACTTCACTTAGAATAATAGTCTCCAGTTCCATCCAGGTTGCTGTGAATGCCATCATTTTGTTCGTTTTTATGGCTGAGTAGTATTCCATGCTATTTATATATATATATGTATAAATATTATGTTTTCTTTATTGACTCATTGATTAATGGGCATTTGGCCTGGTTCCATATTTTTGCATTTGCAAATTGTACTGCTATAAACATATATCTACTATTTGTGTGTGTGTGTGTATAATGACTTCTTTTCCTCTGGGTAGATACCTAGTAGTGGGATTGTTGGATCAAATGGTAGATTTACTTTTAGTTATTTAAGGAATATCCACACTGTTTTCCATAATGGTTATACTAGTTTGCTTTCCTTTCAACAGTGTAAAAATGTTCCCTTTTCACTGCATCTATGCCAACATCTATTATTTTTTGATATTTTGATTATGGCCATGCTTGCAGGAGTGAGGTGGTATTGCATTGTGCTTTGATTTACATTTCCCTGATAATTAGTAATGTTGAGCATTTTTTCATATGTTTGTTGGCCATTTGTGTATCTTCTTTTGAGAATTGTCTATTCATATCCTCAGCCCACTTTTTGATGGGATTATTTGTTTTTCTCTTGCTGATTTGTTTGAGTTCTTCATAGATTCTAGATATTACTCTTTTGTTGGACAGATTGTGAAGAATTTCTACCACTCTGTGGGTTGTCTATTAACTCTACTGATTATTTCTTTTGCTGTGCAGAAGCTTTTTAGCACATTTAAGTCCCATCTATTTAATCTTTGTTTTTGTTGCATTTGCTTTTGGATTCTTGTTCATGAGGTCTTTGCCTAAGTCAATGTCTAGAAGGGTTTTTTCAATGTTTTCTTCTAGAATCTTTATGGTTTCAGGTCTTAGATTTAAGTCTTTGATCCATTTTGAGTTGATTTTCGTATAAGGTGAAAGATGAGGATCCAGTTTTATTCTTCTACATGTGGCTTGCCAATTACCCCAGCACCGTTTGTTGAATAGGGTGTCTTTTCCTCACTTTATGTTTTTGTTTGCTTTGTCAAAGATCAGTTGGCTGTAAGTATTTGGCTTTATTTCTGGGTTCTTCATTCTGTTCCATTGGTCTATGTGTCTATTTTATTTTAAAGTTGAAAATATTCCAGATATAAGCCCTGGTTATATCTGCGGTTGTAGATATTAGAAATGTCTTTTTGCCATTTGGTAATGTGTGTTTTCACTCTATTAATGCTGTCTTTTGGGTAACATGTATTTCTCATTTTATTGTACTCCATTTTTATTAAACTTTAATGGTTCATGCTACCATGGGAAGAAATCTCTTTCATCCCCAAGGCCAAAAATTTTTAATCAGAAACTTTGTTTCTCTTTTATACTTAGATTTACCTTCTACTGGTATTGATATTTTTGTATGCAGTGTGGTAAAGGGCAGGGATTATTTCTTTCCATGTAGATATTCAATTGATCCAACATAATTTGTTGAAAAGACAGTATTTTTCCCTGTGCTGTTTAATGCTGTCGTTCTCATAGTCCAGTGCATATATATATATATATATATATATATATATATATATATGTGTGTCT
>NW_016803880.1:3855507-3959550 GCF_001698545.2 Rhinopithecus bieti | reverse complement strand
AGTGCATATATATATATATATATATATATATATATATACATGTCCGTTTCTAGATTGTCTATTCTGTGTTACTTGTTTATTTCTGTTATTGTGTCCATACTCAGATCTTAACTACTACAAACTCAAAAATTTTGGTAATTGAGAATGCAAGTCACCCAACTCTGTTCTTTTTTTCCTTCAAGATCTTCTTGGTTATTTTTACAGTTCTAAACAAATGTTAGAATCAGGTTTCCATTTTCCAAAAATTTTCTGCTGGGATTTTGATTGGAATTTTACTGAGTGAAATTACTTTATCACCATTTGACAGATAATTGCAAATTGCATTTTAAAATATTTAGTCTTTCAATTCTATGAACAGAGTATATCCCCCTATTTGTTTAGGTAATCTTTAATTTTGTCAGTAATGTTTCATAGTTTGTTTGTTTGTTTTTTACAGAGTTCTTACACACTTTAAAAGTATTTATTTCTAGCACTTTGCAGTTTGGATGCTATTATTACTAGTACATTTTGACTTTTTAAACTTGTTTTTTGCACCTATACAAAAAGTAAATGTTTTTTCTATATTGACCTTGTAGACAGTGATCTTATAAATCCCTTTATTATAATAACTCAAATAGTTTATCTGTAGATTATATTGAATTTTCTACATATGCAATACTTACAGTGCCAGTAAAAGTCCCTTGCTTTCATTTTCAGCAATTTTTTTTTGTTTGGCTATACAATTCTGGTTTGAAATTATTTTGTGCAATTTGAAGATGTCATTCCTTTTTTTCTAGTTTCCGTTATTAATTTTAAGTAGTCATCTGTCATTCTTCTTTGCTCTTTTGATATCAAGATGCCTAGTTTTTTCTCTGGCTGATTTTAAAATTAATTAATTACTTTCATTTTCTGCACTATTACGATAAGGTGCCTAGGTTTCATTTTGTTTAGATTTATTTGAGGTTCCTAAAACTTGTTGAATCCGTGACTTGATGTATTTTGTGAGTTTTGAAATGTTTTTGGCCATTCTCTTCCTATTATTATCTCATTTCCTTTTTACTAAGACTCTAACCTTCATGTACAGTTGACTTTTTCTTTGTGTTTCATATATAATTTATGCCCTTTGAGTATGTGTTTTCCATTCCTTTTCTCTCTGTGCTTCAGTAGAGATATTCAGTATAAATACTAAATTTTTCTATTGAATTCCTCATTTTAGTCATTGTATTTTTCATTTCTAAGATTTCCTTTTTTTAAAGTAGTTTACAGTTTTCTGAAATTCTACATTATGTCTTTTCGTTTAGTAATAATTTTGTTGGATATAGAATTTTGGTTTTATATGAAGTTATTTTAAATAATATATAATACTTATTTAAAATCCATACCTGGTAACTGCAACATCAGAATCTCTTATAATTCTGATTCTATTTTTTCCTGGTTCTTTGAAATATTTTATAGGCCTAGTTGTTTTAGGTTGATGACAAATTTTGTACATAAAATGTCAACATAATTTGAGTTTCTGAATTTTATCTCCCTCTCTAGAGGACCTAAATTTGCTACTGCCAGGCTTTTGAGCTATTGGTTGATTAGTGTAATCTACTTAATCTGATTAGAGATTGAGCAAGTTGGAATCTGTAACCTGAAGGCCTTAACAAGTGGTGGTCGATTTCTGGCATATTCTTTCTCCCAGACTGTATGTAGCCTTTTGGTATTCAAACTAAAAGCTTTGGGTGTTTACCTGGGTCTCTTTTCCTTAACAAGTTTAAGATTCTAGTTTTAGTACCCCTCATTCCTGTGATGCTGCAATACTCCCTGCTCACCTGCTTATTCCCTCAACTGCTATTTTCAAAAAGGTAAATGCTTGAGGAGCAGAGGAGCACTAAATATCAGGCTCAACCCTGTGCACATTCTCCCAGCTCCACAAGTCTTTGGTGGTTTGGTTGCTCTCTAATGTCTTCAAGTATATATTTCTATCTAAATCATCTTCAGTTTTTCTCATTGTTCTCAGTGGAAGTATTGACCTGAAACAAGCAAGTCTATTGTTGCTTGAAGAAAACATGAAATTTTTATTCTGTTGTTACATTCAAGAACCTTGCTAGCACCTAGACACTTGTTAAAAATTAAATATAAATAGTATTGAACTGGCGAAAATGATTAGCAATATGCTATGTCCAAATGAAAAATACATGCAAGGCAGCAAATAACATTCCACAAATATTAAGAATTAAGTACCCTTCATATATACTATGCACAAATGGGTATGATGAGAAAGCAGATGAGATCAGACTAATAAGGAAGAGGCTATGACACACTGTTTTGTAAGTAATAGTATGAAGACTATGATACAAATATTATTAATGACAATGTCAGGTTGATAATTTTCTAAATTTGTGTGTGTATGTGCAGAAAACTGTGCTATGGAGATTATCCAGATGTAGTTCTGCACACTTAAAAGAAAATTGCAAATAATAAAAGGAAACAATAAAATCAGAACATTTTTCCCTAAGGAAGCAGGTGCCTAAGGTCAACATGCATTCTGTTCATTGACTTGAACTTCTACAACTATAGAACATCATAAAAATCGAGGCAATATATCAGCAATGTTTATATTATGTTTCATATGGGAAAATACACAATCACTTTTAAAAGTTATCAAACAAAATTAAGTTGGAAAAGGGATAACCAGTTTCAAACTTCTGTATATAGCTAGCCAGTTATCCCAACATCATTTATTAAATAGGGAGTCCTTTTTCCATTGATTGTTTTTGTCAATTTTGTTGAAGATCAGATGGTTGTAGGTGTACAGCATTATTTCTGGATTCTCTATTCTGTTCCGTTGGTCTATGTGTGTGTCTGTTTTTGTAGCAGTATCATACTATTTTGGTTACTGTATTCCTGTGACACAGTTTGAAGCTGGGTAATGTGATGCCTCCAGCTTTGTTCCTTTTGCTTAGGATTCAGTTGGCTATTTGGGCTCCCTTTGGGTTTCATATGAATTCTAAAATAGTTTTTTTCTAGTTCTGTGAATAATGTCATTGGTAGTTTGATAGAAAGAGCAGATTCCCGAATCTGTAAATTGCTTTGGGCAGTATACTCATTTTAATGACATCGAGTCTTTCTATTCATGAGCAAGGAATGTTTTTCCATTTGTTTGTGTCATTTTTTGAGCCACGGTTTGTAGTTCTCCTTGTAGAGATCTTTCACCTCCTTGATTAGCTGTTTTCCTATTTGTGTGTGTGTGTGTGTCTGTGTGTGTGTGTGTGTGGCAGTTGTGAATGGGATGTCATTTCTGAATTGGCTCTCAGCTTGGATATTTGTGTATAGGAATGCTAGTGATTTTTGCACATTAATTTTGTATCCTGAGACTTTGCAGAAGTTGTTATCAACTGAAGGATTTGGGCTGGGACTATGGGGTTTTCTAAACATAGAATCATGTTGTCTGCAAACAGGGAAAGTTGAACTTACTCTCTTCCTGTTTGAACGGTCTTAATTTCTTTCTCTTGCCTGATTGCTCTAGCCAGAACTTCTAACACCATGTTGAATAGGAGTGGTGAGAGAAGGCATCCTTGTCTTGTGCCAGTTTTCAAGGGGTATGCTTCTAGCTTTTGCCTATTTAGTATGATGTTGGTTGTGGATTTGTCACAGATGGCACTTATTATTTTGAAGTATGTTCCTTCAATACCTAGTTTAATGAGTTGTTTTTAACATAAAGTGATGTTGTGTTTTATCAAAAGATTTTCTGCATCTACTGAGATAATCGTGTTTTTTTGTGTTTAGTTGTGTTTATATGATGAATCACATTTATTAATTTGCATATGTGGAATCAACCTCACATCCCAGGGATAAAGGCTACTTGATCATGGTGGATTAGGTTCTTGATGTGCTGTGGGATTCAGTTTGCTAGTATTTTGTTGAGGATTTTTGTATCTATGTTCATCAAGGATATTGGTCCACTGGCTATTTCTTATGGGACTTCTTTGCTGCACCTTCTCTTCTTTCAGATCCATAGTAAATAGAAAACCTACAGAATGGGAGAAAGGACTTGCAAACTATGCATCTGATGAGGGTCTACCAGCATCTATAAGGAACTTAAATTTGCAACAAACAAACAACCTCATTAAACATTAGGCAAAGAACATGAACAGTCATGTTTAAAAAGAAGACATACATGCAGCCTACAAGCATATGGAAAGAAGATCAATATCACTGATCCTTACAGAAATGCAAATGAAAACCACAATGAGATATCATCTTACACCAGTCAGAATGGTTATTACTAAAAAGTCAAAACTAACAGATGCTGCAGAGGTGATGGAGAAATGGGAATTCTTATATACTGTTTTTGGGAGTGTATATTATTTTAATAAACATGGAAAGCAGTGTGTAAACTCCTCAAAAAGCTAAAAACAGACCTATGATTCAGTAATGGGATTACTGGGTATATACCCAAAGGAATAGAAATCATTCTATTATAAAGACACATGCACATGTATATTCATTGCAGTACTATTCACAATAGCAGAGACACGGAATCAGCCTAAATGCCCATCAATGGTAGACTGAATAAAGAAAATGTGGTACATATACACCAAGGAATACTATGCAGCCATAAAAAAATTACATGATCATGTCCTTTGCAGGAACATGAATGGAGCTGGAGGCTGTTATCCTTAGAAAACTAATGCAGGAACAGAAAATCAGATACCACATGTTCTCACTTATAAGTGGCAGCTAAATAATGAGAACACATGGATAAATAGAGGGGAACAACAGACACTAGGGCCTACCTGATGGTGCAGGGCAGGAGGACAGAGAGGATCAGAAAAAATAACTCTTGGATACTAAGCTTAGTACTTGGGTGATGAAATAATCCATACAGCAAACCCCTGTGACACAAGTTTACCTATATAAAAAACCTGTACACATAACCCCTGAATGTAAAATAAAAGTTAAAAGAAGTGATATTCCAACCATTTGTGTAATTTAGTTATCTAAAATAATGCACTTCCCTAGATAACTGGATAGATGGGATTTTATTTATGCATTCAATATTTTGTCATTTGATGAAGAGCATTTGTGTTGAGGTTTTATGAAGGATCTGAAAAAATGCATATTAGCTTATTTTACTGCAAATAGTAATTGCCAACAGTCAAGATATGTACTACCACCAAATTCCATGTTATTTATGAACAAAAGATATACACAGACACTTGAAAAGTGATTTCTACCTTACATATGGGAAAAATACCTCATTTTTCTCAGCTGTCCATTGTTTTTGAGATATTGTGTGCAGTGATAGTAAGAACAAGTAGATTTGGAACACTGCAGCAATAATTTTTTCAATCAGAGTGCTGCCAAAATGAATTAATTTGACAGCAACCGGCACCCTGTACTCATGCGTGGCTTCCGTAGAAACGGTGGCTTGCAAGGGCAGCTGGCTACTGTGATTTGGTACCTCATTCTTTAAACGTGTAATGGTAATCTGGTTGGTTCAGGCAAACCCTTGCCTACTTATTATTACTCTGTTTTTAGAGTCGTTGCTGCCATTGATTAGATGACATTTAGGCCCACTGCACTCTTATGCCAGATTCTTTTGTACAGGTAAATTCTAATGCTTGACGGAGTAACAGAATGCTGCTGTGGAGAAAATGCAGTAACCAGCCAATTACTCTTTAATTCCAGAACCTCCAGCAGTTGTAAGGAGGACTGGATAAATTGCATTTGGTGGGTTACTTGACAGCTGATTTGCACATGAGATGCCATGGACGATGGTAAAATAATGTGTTCTACTTGTGGCAAGTGTGCTTAGAATAAAAACACTAATGCCGTATTCTCAATAAGTCAGAGTAGGAAATAGGACAGAAGGTAAATGGAATAACTCTCTTAGCCTTTTTCGTTTTTTGAGATGGAATCTAGCTTCATTGCTCAGGCTGGAATGGAGTGGTGTGATCTCAACTCACTGCAACCTCCTCCTCCCAGGTTCAAGTGATTCTCCTGCCTCAGCCTCCTGAGTAGCTGGGATTACAGGCACCGGCCACCACGCCCAGCTAAATTTTGTATTGTTAGTAGAGACAGGGTTTCACCATGTTGGTCAACCTGGTCTCAAACTCCCGACCTCAAGTGATCCACCCGTCTTGGCCTCCAAAAGTGCTGGGATTACAGGCATAAGCTACCGTGCCTGGCCTCTTGGCCTTTTAACATACATTCAGTAATGCATGTAAAGAATTGCTTCACGTGGAGGAAGCTTCTTTTTAAGAGGGTTTTGGAGGTATTTATAAGACAATATGGGGATGTTGCATTTGTGTCTAACTACAACAAAATGTATTATTACAAGGTTTACTTTTGCCTCATTATATAAGAAAAACATATTTAAGAAAGATATAAAACAAAAAAGAAGAAAATAAAATAGCTTACCATTCCAGAAATAATTTAACATAATTTTCCACATTATTATATATGTAATTTTATATATACATTTTGTATCTAGATTATTTTAAAATAAGACTATACTGGACTGGAATCCGGTTTTTTTGGTTGTTGTTCATTTAACAACAATAAAATATTTTCCCATGTTAATAAAAGTATCCTATACTAGTCATTTGAATGTTTGCTGAGAATTAATTAATTTTACTGATGGATCCTAATTATATAATTATTCCCTTGGCATATTAGTCTGTTCTCATGCTGCTGATAAAGACATACACGAGGCTGGGTAATTTATAAAGGAAAGAGGTTTAATGGAATTACAGTTTCACATGGCTGGGGAAGCCTTACAATCATGGCAGAAGACAAAGGAAGAACAAAGGGACCTCTTACATGGCAGCAGGCTCAAAGAGCTTGTGCAAGGGAAGTCCCATTCATAAAACCATCAGATCTCGTGAGACTTATTCACTTTCACGAGAACAGCACTGGAAAGGCCCACCCCTATGATTTAATTACCTCCCACCAGGTCCCTCCTACAACACGTGGGAATTGTGGAAGTTACAATTCAAGGTTGGATTTGGGTGGGGCCATGATCAAACCATATCACTTGGTGATAGACATTGAAATCTTTTCCTTCCTTCCTTCCTTCCTTCCTTCCTTCCTTCCTTCCTTCCTTCCTTCCTTCTTCCTCTTTTCATTCTTTCTCTCTTTCATTCTTTCTTTTTTTGTTTCTCTTTGGTATAAGCCATGTTACCATAAAAACCTTAATAGCTACAAATGTGAGCATACATAATTGTCTCCTTATGTTAAATAGCTAGAAATGTAAGTGATGAATCAAAGGGTATGTGCCATGGTATAGAGATCAGCTGAATTCAATAAAGTACCAGCAGAAAGCGTCTTTATTCTTTCCATTATTATTCTTTTAAACTTTTGTTTTGAACTATAGTTCTTTTTTCCTACAACTAAAAAAGAATCTCAGGCAGGTTTCATAGTTTTCTATGACACTCCTAAATAATAAATGGATAATTTAGTTAGTATTTTATGAATTGTCCAAAATCTGGAAGAATTTCATGGCCTAACATGGTTTGGTAGGTGCTCCTTTTGGAAGTAATTACTATTCCTGATAAAATTCTCCAGCGATTTTCTGATTGACATTAATGAACTGAAAAACCAAAACTTCTAAAATCCTAACAGTGTTCAATCTTAGGAAAAATCTAATGCCTCTTAACAAACCTCATGAAGAGTCTGTAATTTTTAACCAGCTATTGCATTATAGTTTATCCAATCTAGCAATCATACTACAGCCATTTCCCTCCATGAAATGTGTCTCTCAGACGAATTATTTGAATTGTCATGTTCATAAGCTCCTTCCTTTGTGACAAATTTTAAGAAACATTTTGATGTGTTCATAATCAATGTGTCTGTGAAGTTGCTTTAACAGACATTAGAAAGTTCTATCTACAAGACTAAGTGGGGTTTATTCCAGGTAGATAAGGATAGTTAAATAAACAATTAACATTATTCACTACATTATCAAATAAAAATTAATGGTCATAAAATCATGTTGATTGACACAAAAAATAATTTCATAAAATTCAGTGTTAATTTATGATTAAAACACACAAAAAATTTTTTGCAAATTAGAAACAGAAAGCAAGTTCCTTACTCTGACAAAAAATATCAGTAAATAACCTACAGGAAAAATCATACACTATAGTGAAATATTAAAACTATCCACCCAACATTAAGAACAAGATGATTATGTTCAGCTGTTTAATACAATATTTTAATTCAGTACATAACCAATAAACTAGGACAAGGAAAAAGTCTAAGGACGGTTAAAAGAGAAATAAATGTGTCAGTATTTATAGAACAAATGATCATGTATGTAGAAATTCCAAAATAATCCACAAATGTAAATTAATAGTGAATTGTGCAATATCACTCTATAAAGGTCATAAACAAAATATATAAGGCACAATGAATTTTAAAAGTTGCAAAATATCATTTATAATATTAAAAAAATCATATACCTGGGAATAAATCTAACTAATAATGTGAAACATCTCTTTACCAAAATTAAATAACTATATAAATGAAAAGATATTTCATGAGGTTTTGGAAGGCTCATTGTAAATATTTTATTTATTTTCACACTAATTTTTTTTTTTTTTTTTTTTTGAGATGGAGTTTAGCTCTGTCGCACAGACTGAAGTACAGTGGCGCGATCTCAGCTCACTCCGATCTTGCCTCCCGGGTTCAAGTGATTCTCCTGCCTCAGGCTCCCGAGTAGCTGGGATTACTGGCGCCTGCCACCACATCCAGCTAATTTTTGTATTTTTAGTTGCGATGTGGTTTCACTGACCAGGCTGGTCTCAAATTCCTGACCTCAAGTGATCCACTTGCCTCAGCCTCCCAAAGTGCTGGGGCTACAGGTGTGAGCCACTGTGTCCGACGTTTCACACTAATCTGAGATCCAATGAGATTGCAATAAAAATACCATTAGGATTTAGGTATTTATTTATTTCAAAAGTCACCAAGCTGAATTTAAAGTGCATTAGGAAATGCAAAGGTCTAATCCTGAAAAAAAAAGAAAAAATCTGAAAGACATTTACTCTGTTTACAGATTATTGTAGAGCTAGAGTAATCAAGACAGTGTGATATTGGTACAAAAATAAACAAATAGATTAATGAAACAGAATAGAGTGCACCAAAATAAACCAGCATATATATTGCCACATTATTTGTAATAGGAAACATAGCCATTCATTAACAGAAGAAGGGAGTTGTTAATAAATAGTCCTAGGCCATTTGCATATTCACATGGAAAAAAATTATCGTGATCCCTAATTCATCACACACACACGCACAAATAGTTTCCATTTCATTTGCAAACTAATTGTTAAAAGTAAAACAATAAAGATATTAGAGGAAAATATAAATGATTATCTTCATGATTTTGATGTAAATAAGACAAAAAGCACTAACCACAAAAGAAAAAATAATCTATTAAACTGTTTTTCAAAATACATATCAAGTCTTCTGTTATAATTATGGTAGAATAACTAGATAAAGAGTTTTCCTCCTGTTAGAAGACTGGACAAAGTCACAATGGTTTTCAGATTTTAGAATGCAGATCACATAGAACTTTGATCCATGAAACAAGAGAGACTAAAGAGGAGAGGTGAAAGAATACCTTGGTTATCTGTAGGAAAACCCCTTTCTGGACTATGGCAGGGAACGGAATCACAAGGAGAACATAGTTGTCCTCCTGACTTGAGGAGACTGAGTCTAGTTTTAGAAAAATGAGGCAGCTACAATATTCAAGGAAGAGTACCAGGGAGGAGAGAATTGCAGAGAAAGAACTCCAGAAACCCACATAGGGGGCCGGACATGGTGGCTCATGCCTGTAATCCCAGCACTTTGGGAGGCTGAGGCGGGTGGATCACCTGAGGTCAGGAGTTCAAGACCAGCCTGGCCAACATGTTGAAACTCCATCTCTACTAAAAATACAGAAATTAGCTAGGCATGGTGGCGGGCACCTGTAATCCCAGCTACTCAGGAGACTGAGGCAGGAGAATCACTTGAACCCAGGTGGCAGAGGTTGCAGTGAGCCGAGATCATGCCACTGCACTCCAGCCTGGGCAACAGAGTGAGATTCTGTCTCAAAACCAACAAACAATCAAAAAATGAACAAACAAACAAAAAAAACAAACCCACATAGGGATAACTTCGATTCTGTTGCTGAATATCATGCTACATATGTGTAAGGTAAAATGTCATGAGGTTGGGAAAAGAACATCCAGGTAGATATATTCTGAACAGGTCCCAGACCTCACAAAGGGCTACAAGGCATTTTCTGTTTCAGAGAGAGGAAGTGTCCTCATTGAACTCCTGGGGCATCCTGTGAGGACAACACAGAGGCTGTCCTTCAGTAAGGTGGCTAAAAACCAAAGGTGACTCCAAACTCACACTAAGAAAGCTTAAAAGCAAGCTATGAAAACTTTAAGCTGCTCTGCAATTAACTTAAATACCTGACAGAACAAAGTTTAACTCTCTCAAAAGGAAGACTACAAAACCAAGCACTCAATAACATAAATTCACCATGTCCAGAATTACTGAACATGCAGAATATACAATGAAGAAAAATGTAACTCATTAACAGGAGAAAATTAGGCAGTGGAAAAGACATGCTTCTCCTGACAGGATCAATAAAATAAAAAGTTCCAAGTTTGTGGTATAGAATATATTTGATATGACAGTTTAATATGGCAGCCTCAGGAAATTAATATATATACAAAAAATCTCAAACAAAACCCCCCAAACAAACAAACAAACAAAAAAACCACTGTCATTTGAACAAGTGATCAGAAACAAATAAATTCGTTAGCAGAGCATGAGCATGCTAGGATTAGGTAAAGCACAGGTGCAACAAATATGTATGTTAAGAGAGAGAGTGACTAAAAAAAGGCTACAATGGATGAAAACCTTTAAAAAAATCCTTATTTTAAAAAACAAGGTGTTATGGTTGCATGTTAAAAGCAGTTTAAATTACCTTTGCTTGGCATTGGTTTTTGAATAAAAAGCGCTGTTAAAATATGGCATTGAGATATAAAGGGCACCACTTGGAGGAAAATATGAAGCATAGAAATGTAGTTTATTATTAATTGGGTTTTACTATTAGCATCTTGCATTTTTCTGGCTTAACGACAGTGAGATACTACATTTCAAAAGGTTTAAACTTAGCTCAAAATATCTTTAAATTGTAGGAAGAGGAGCTGTGTAATTCAAATTTTCACTTTGTACTTGTCTCATCTTTAAGACTAATGGAATTGGTTGGCGAATTATTGTTAAAACACCCTTCAAGTTTGAGGCATTTCCCAGGAAGTTATTCAGAATGCTGATTGTTATCCTTTTAGCAGCTTTCATTTGTACTTTATGGGTCAGTGACTAAAATGTAGGATGCTCTCTAAGTCAGAGTGACTTCAATATAAAAGATGTTAGGGAAGCAAAATTGCATGCCAAGCAAATCTTTATCTTAATTAGCTGCTAGAACATGAAGAGTTTGCTTCTGTGCCTAAAACGTATTACAGCTGCATACTTATGTGCGGCCTTTATTGCACCATCCAATACAGATTTTTTTCCCCCCATAATCACTGAGATTTGAAATTTTAAAGGAGAAAAATAAATTCTTTTCTTGGATGCAGTATATTCTGCAGAAGAGTGAAGAAGTGTGAACATTTCCATTAGAACAATATTTTCCTGCTTTTAAAAATACCACATTAAAGCTGAAAATTTAGGCCAAAATTTTCAAATGGTAATTGTTACAGACAAGTCATCTCTGCGGTCAGAAAAGGGTGTTCCTGCATCTTTTTCTACCTGAAACTGGGTGGCACTACTTTTTTTTTTTTTTTTTTTTTTAACTGAGCAGATGTTTTGCTTACAGTAAAATTGAGAAAAAGAGAAGTTTCTAAATTTCCACTGAACAGTTCCATTCACATCATTTGAACTCCGTGAAACAGTGTCACATTGAAACGACACACTACATCATGAAGCTTTTCTAAATGACAGAGGTGGCTTGCAGCTGCTGACCTCACTTCTCTTGGACTTGGCAGCAATCCACACTGCCTTGATCGTGGCAGTGAAAATAAGATAGTATTCTGTATTATTTGTCCAAATCTGGCATATCAATGCTTGTGGATACATAAATGTTCTTGGGACTTGAAAACGTTGCTGATGGAAACTCAAACAAGATAAAGGGCTAATGACAATGATAGGAAACATAAGAAGAAAGTTATTCCATGACTTCACAAGAGTTGACAGAATTTATTATGCATGTGACAATAGGGGACGTACAAAGAGAAGTTGTTGCAGAAATTGATGTAAGGGTATGATGATACATTGAGAAAGTTGATTCTCAATGAGACTATTTGTAGCATCCCACTTCTGGAATGCCATATTCTAGAGCTCAAATTGGACTGAAAGATCTGTTCTGGTGTGCCTGCCCTGTTGTTTCACATGGTTACGATTTTCAGGTGTAGTGATTGTGTGGATCATTTTCTATTTAATCCTTCTAGACTCACTTTCTACCTGTTTCCATCCTGCTTTATGTCCCAGCATGCTGCTACATTATGGATTCCTTATTCTCTGGATTCTGGAGGGGAAGACGGAAGAGTGAGATTAGGATTGACAGTTCACCCTTGAACAACACAGATTTGAAAGGTGTGGGTCTCTGTTCACTTACATGTGGATATTTTTCAATAAATACATTGGATATTTTTTGGAGATTTATGACAATTTGAAAAAACAGATGAACTGCATGGCCTGAAAATATGGGAAAAAATAAGATAATTTTGTCATAGTTACATAAACTGACATAAAATATTTGTAGATATTAGTCTGTTTTATTATTTACTACAATAAAATATGCACAAATCCATTTTTAAAAGTTGAAATTTATTAAAACGTTTGCACACAAACACAGACCATACATGACGCCATTTGTAGTGGAAAGAAATATAAACAAATCTAGAAATGCAGTATTAAAACTGCATAAGATTAACTGTAGTACATACTGTACTATTGTAATAATTTGGTAGCCACCTCCTGTTGTCATGTGTTGAAAGTATTTGCTTAAAATGCCACATGATGCTGATCATCTCTGCATGAGCAGTTCATCTCTCCAGTAATTTGTGTATCACAGTAAAAAGTGACTTGTGATTCTCACGTATTTTTCATCATGAAAACACCATGGGATCCATATGAAGTGCCACGAGTGATGCCAAAAGTGCTCTCAAGAACCAAACAGAAGTCATGACATTACAAGAAAAAGGTGAATTGCTTGATCGGTACCATAGGTTGAGGTCTGCATCTGTGGTTGCCACCATTTCAAGATAAATGAGTTCAATGTAAGGACCATTGTAAAAGAAAAGAAAAGAAATGTGTGAAGCTGTTGCTGCAGCTGTGCCAGCAGCAAGAAAACCTTGTATTTTGGGGAAATACCTTTTATCTCATATTGAGAATACAGCTTTCACGTCGGAGCAGGATTGCTATAAGAAAGGCATATCTATAAATCCTAACATGATTCAAGAAAAAGCAAAAAATATTATATGATATTTTAAAACAAATGGAAGGTGGAGAGTCTAAAGCTTAAGAATTTAATGCCAGCAAAAGACGGCTTGATAATTTCAGAAAGAGGCTTGGGTTTTCAAATTTCCCGATAACAGGAGAAGCATCTTTTGCTAATCAAGAGGCAGCAAACAAGTTCCTAGATGTCATTAAGAAAATCATTGAAGAGAAAGGCTATTTTCCTGAACAGATTTCTATTGCAGATGAAAGTGCCCTATTCCAAAAATAAAATGACACAAAAGACGTTTATTAGTAAGGAAGAGAAGTGAGCACCAGGTTTTAAGGTAGGAAGTGATGGGCTAACTCTACTGTTTTGTGCAAATACAGTCAGTTTTATACTGAGGGCATCTCTTTCTATAAAGCTTCTAACCCCTGAGGCTTAAAGAGAAAAGATAAACAGCAGACATCAGTTCTTTGGGTTGTATAACAAGAAGATTTGGACAACAAGAACCCTTTTTTCTGGATTGGTCCCATTGTTGCTTTGTCCCTGAAGTCAGGAAGTACCCTTGCCAGTAAGAGACTGCCTTTTAAAGTTCTTTTGATATGGGACAGTGCCCTGGGCAATGCCCCAAATCCAATGAATTCAATGCTGAAGGCTTTGAAGTGGTCTGCTTGCCCGCAAATACAACATTCTAACTCAGCCTCTATATTAGGAGGTCATAAGAACCTGTAAAGGCTCATCACACATGGTACTCTATGGAAACAATCATCAATATTATCAAAGAGAATCTGATAGAACATCATGGAAGTCTGGAGGGACCACACCATTGAAGATGTCATTGTTGTTATAGAAAAAGCTGTGAAAGCCATGAAGCTTAGAACAATGCATTCCTTCTGAAGAAAACTGTACAGATGTTGTACATGAATTCACAGGAGCCAATCAAGGAAATTATGACAGAGATTGTAGATATGGCAAATAAGGTGAGAGTGAAAGGTTTTCAGATATAGATATTGAAGACATTCAAGAGCTAATAGGACACCACACCAGAGAAATTAACAGAAGGTGATTTGCTGGAGATAAGTGTTTCCAAATCAGTGCCAGATGATGAGGAAGAAGACATAGAAGATGCAGTGCCAGAAAACAAGTTGACATTAGAAAATATGACAATTGGGTTCTGATTATTTAAGACTACTTCTGACTTCTTCAATAGCATGAACTCTTCTGTGATATGGGCATTGGAGCTAAAGGAAATGATAGAAGGATTGGAACTGTATAGAATCATTTTTAAAGAAATGAAAACTCAAAACGTCAGAAAAAAATCACAATGTATTTCCGTAAAGTCACGCTGACTGTGCCTTCCTCTCTTGCCTTCCCTTTACCTCCTCCACCTCTGCCACCGTTGAGACAGGAAGATCAACCCCTTCTCTTCTTTCTCCTCTGCCTCCTCAGTGTGAAGACTATGAGGATGAAGACCTTTATGATGATCACTGCCACTTAATAATTGGGAAATGTTATGATTTTCTTAATAATATTTTCTTTTCTCTAGCTTGCTTTATTGTAAGAATGCAGTATATAATACACACAACATACAAAATATGTGTTACGGACTGTTTATGCTATTGGCGTGGCTTCTGATCAAAAGTAATCTATGAGTAGTTACATTTTTGGGGAGTCAAAAGTTATAACTGAATTTTCAGCTACGCAGAGGGTCAGCCTTCCAATTTCTGTGTTGTTCAAGGCTCAACTGTACATATTCTGCAGGCTCCCTCCCTGAGTGTTGGCTGCCTTCCTCTACATGAGGCCAGTTTCTCTCAAAAAGCTCTCTTCAGACAGATACCTTTTTCAAGTTCCAGTCACCAGCTTCCTACTTTTCCTTATCTGACTTAGGGGTAACAACTTACTGTGGTTGCTAGTCCCAGTTTCAACAACATCCTTGTTAGTTTCCCTAAACCCTGTCTACACCTTTGTAAGTTACCCTTTTATTACACTTTCTTCAAATTACTCAGTTTGTGCATGCCATCTTTTCCTGCCAGGACCCTGACTGATACACAAACTAAACCTATGCTTTGGATATGTGTCTATAAAGCACATACTTTCAAGTTGTCGTGTATTGTATTAGTATAAATAAAAGGATTCCATGATTTTAAAACATGTAGAAATGTGACTGTTTGATTTGGAGATAGTTCATGGATCTTTGAACACTTGATTACTGCAGAAAGGAGCTGGGCTGATATTGTTCACATTTTCCCTAATTAGCAGGGATATATCTCAAAAAGATTGGGATGATAGGCTTACTTTGTGGTTCCATTTCTGCAACTGCTTCCTGGAGTTATGCAATCGTAGTAGAATAAGTGTTTAAAAAGATGATTTGCCATATAAATATGTAACAATTTTACAAGTTTTAAAGATGGAAGATGAGAAGTGTGTGCATGCATGTGTGTGTGTGTGTGTAGGCAGGGCAGACAAGGTTTAAGAACCAGTTATTGGCATGAAAACATAATTATAGTAACATGCAGATATATGCTTTGCTTGTGTTTGACATCTTCACCAAAATATTTTTTACCTCCTGGTGCTATGAGAACAAGTTAGATCATCTGTTTGAGCACAAAGTGAAAAGGTGTAAAGTTTACTTCTTCCTAACTCATTAGCAAACACGGTAACTTGTTAGACAAAAAGAAAAAATATAAAATTCCTGAAACACGTTAAAAGAGTGTTTTGAGAAAGCAAAGTACTATCCAGCATTATCGAGATGTCAGTAAGTGGAAAATATGATGCTCAAATGAAAATTGTAAGTTCTATACAACTCTAAGTAAGGCAGCAGGTAAAACTTTTTTTTAAGAAGGGGTGATTCCAGAACTGCTTAAGTGGTAGTACTACATGATACATGGAACAATAAGGGCAATTTGATAGGAGGAAAAAGGCTAATTCTGATCTCTCAAGAAAGAAAGGGCTATAGTTATTGATGATTTTCTGAAGAATGGTGGAAAATGGGCTAAACATTCTTAATAGATGACCCATATTCTCACTATAAGTATCTGATATGTCTCAAGAAACTTTCGAGATCTAACAAACTCGCAACAGTCTCGATGTCTACTGATTGATGTGGAAGCAAGTTCTATGATGAGAATAATGTGAAATATTAAGGAAATTGAAATCTTGTGCAAACAACTAAAGACTCGGGCCACAAGGAATTGAAAGGAGTTAGCCAGCTTGCTTTACGCAGACAGCAAGGGAAGGTTCCCTGGAGAACCTCTGACTTGCCCTACAAATGCTTACACCGGATGTTTTATGCAGATAAGGAAACTTGCACAGGGGGCTTGCCTAAACATGTCCACAGCTGACTAAGGGCTCACATGTGCACTAGGGGAATGGGGGTGGAGCCACCAGGAATTCACACCTTATACAAATAGGGAATCCAGTCCCATTAGCATATATGTTCATGCTGCTGATAAAGACATACCCGAGTCTGGGAAGAAAAATAGGTTTAATGGACTTATAGTTCCATGTGGCTGGGGAGGCCTCACAATCATGGCAGAAGGTGAAAGGCACTTCTTACATGGCAGCAGCAAGAGAGAATGAGAGTGAAGTGAAAGTGGAAACTCCTTATAAAACCATGAGATCTTGTGAGACTTATTCACTACCACGAGAACAGTATGGAGGAAACAGCCCCATGATTCAATTATCTCCCACTGGATCCTTCTCATAATGTGTGGGAATTATGGGAGCTACAATTTAAGATGAGATTTGGGTGGGAACATGGAGCCAAACCATATCAAGAGCCTTTGTATTCAATTGGGAGGGGGCAACTGACGACCTGCTTTCAGGACCCCTCTCTTTGCTGATAACTATCCTTTTGCTTAATAAATTATACTCCACTCACTCTTCAACTGTCTGTATGTCTAAATCTTCCTGGTCATGAGACAAGAACTCAGACCTAGCTGAGCTAAGGAGTGAACAATTCTGCATTAGAATCTTTAACCTTTATTTGATGTCTCATGGAAAAAAAAGAAATTCTATCAGGTTTACATAAGGAATGGAATTTGATTTTCTGGTCTATGATTGATGATTCTAACCTGAGTGTCTTTTGCATGGAGTGGTCCCTCTTATGGGTTCTGGGAAGAATGTTTTTCATAGGAAATATACTTCCCTGATCAAAAGAACTTTTGAAATAAAATATGACAGAAAATAAACATCATTAAAAAATAAACTAAAGTATACTAAACATGAGTCTAGAGCCTTTCAAAAGCAACAGCTAAGACATGAAAAAGCAGCTGTATGATTTGGGTATGGTGTTGTATGCCTGTCATCCCAGCTACTCAGCAAGCTAAGATCATGTTACTGAAACATAAGTGGTTTGGTCTAGGTCCTGCTGATTAGTGCCCAGAAAGCCATTCACTGAGACAATGAGTTTTGCCAGGGGAGAAAGCTTCATTTGGAGGTTATGACTGAGGAACTGGGAAATGAACCTCAAATCCATCTCCTTGACCCACAAATATTAGGGAGTCATGCAGCAGGGAAGAAATGTAACTACATGCATGTAAACATGAAGTAGGGAGGGGTAAGGAAGAAGAGTTGGTCAACAGGAAGCGGGTGGTCAGTAAGGCAATCATAATGGGTGAGGAGTCTGGTGTCTCATTGTTCAGATTCAGTTATTTGGTAAATTTCAGTTCCTTGATACTATCAGGGAACTTGAGGCTTAATGGCTGATTTCCTGAGATAAGAACTCAGATAAGACAAAGGTAATTTTCTCAAGTTTCAAGATTGGGAGAGTCGATTTCTATGTTTATTCAAAAGAAATCATAAACATCAGTTCTATGAGACAACTGAGCCAGTTTCAGTACCCCCCAACCCTTTCTAATAAATCAATAGTTATCAGTTCCTCAATCACTGGGAATGTGGTTGTCTGTCTTTCTGGTTGCTGCATGCTGAGGAGGGGTGTTGTGGGCAACTCTATATCATGGGTGACCATGTGGCCACCCAGGAATCAAAGGTTAACCTAATTTTATTTTTTTTCTTGAAACACAATCATTTTCTCTCCAGTTCCCCACTTTGATGGAAGACAAATCACAGCAGGACCAATCTACCTGCAGAATAAACTTCAGTCCCATGATACTTGGCCTGATTGCTCACACAAAGTGGAGCAAGAATCATTGTCCATATTGGCTCTCCTAAATGGGCTTTGTTGGAACTTCTAACAAAGCCGTTTCAGTCAAAGCTCTGGGAAAATAAGGAATTTATCCAACTATGCTCTGTCATAAAAGAAAACAGATTCTTATTGAATTTATGCAAACAACCACACTGCTCTGAATAAAGAACATTCAGTTTATGAATTCCAGAGAAATTAGGCAGAGAAAGTGAAATATTTCTCAATTTCTGTATACTTTATTCAATTGGATGTAAGTAGCTCAAAGATAAAAATGTTCTATTTCTGAAAACAAAACAAAAGAATCACAAATGTTCAAACAAAAAGACCATAAATTATTCCAGTCCTCCATCACTTGTTCAATTAATGCAATTAATTGCAATTAATATACAATTAATACCTACTTTGCTTCATATTGGGTTAGTAATTTTCATGAACATATCAGCCTTTTATTAGTCATGGAAGTTTTCTCTAGTTCAATGGCACAATCTCCAAAGTTATCAGAAACCTACATTTAAGATTCCTTTTCATGAACTCCCCCCAAAAAGCAAGCCTTAGACTGTAGCTGATTATAAGCTACTTTTTGAAAAAAATCGAAGCAAAACAGTTGTGGATGACAAGTCTAAGGACAGATACACTTGTCAAGAAAATGGTTATTATTGTGGCATACCAAAATTTAATATAATTGACCGGGTGCAGTGGCTTAAACCTGTAATCCTAGCACTTTGGGAGGCCAAGGAAGGCAGATCGCTTGAGCTCATTCAAAACCAACCTGGGCAATATGGTAAAACCCAGTCTCTATAAAAAATAATGATAAATTAGCAGGGAGTGGTGGGCACACACCTGTAGTCCCAACCACTCGGGAAGCTGAGGTGGGAGGATTGTCTGAGCCTGGGAGGTGGAGGTTTCGGTGAGCCAAAATTTCAACCACAGCACTCCAGCCTGGTTGACTGAGTGAGACCCTGTCTCAAAAACAAAAACGAAAAAAAAAATAATAATCATGATTATTTCTGACAACATATATTGACATATCAGAATTTTGGGGATCTTATACAATCCTGGAACACATATTAATAACACAGCAGTATAAACATAACCCAAATAAAAGTAAACACTATCTCACATTTCAAATTAGTTTGACCATTAAGTAAGGTTTTTATGAACCTTTTATAAACTTTTACAGTTTTTTAAAATTAAAGATTAGGTCATTGCTTGAAGAGAAGCCTATTATTCTGTCACTGGGGTGTCAGTAGTGATATCCCCTTTATCATTTTTATTATGTCTATTTGATTCTTCTCTCTCTTCTTCTTTATTAGCCTAGCTAATGGCCTAGGTATATTGTTAATTTAAAAAAAAAAAAAAAAAAAAAAGCTCCTGGATTCATTGATTATTTTGGAAGGTTTTTCCTGTCTCTATCTCCCTCAATTCTTCTCCAATCTTAGTTATTTCTTATCATCTGCTAGCTTTTGGATTAGTTTGCTCTTGCTTCTCCAGCTCTTTTATTTATGATGTTAGGGTGTCAATTTGAGATCTTTCTAGCTTTCTGATATGGGCGTTTAGTGCTATAAATTTCCCTCTCAACACTGCTTTAGCTGTGTCCTAGAGATTCTGGTACATTTTCTCTTTGTTCTCATTGGTTTCAAAGAAATTCTTGATTTCTACCTTAATTTTATTATTTCTCCAGGAGCCATTCAGGAGCAGGTTGTTCAATTTCCATGTAATTGTGTGGTTTTGAGTGAGTTTCTTAATACTGAATTCTAATTTGACTGTACTGTGGTCTGAAAGACTGTTTGTTATAATTTCAGTTCTTCTGCATTTGCTGAGGAGTGTTTTACTTCCAATTATGTGGTCAATTATAGAGTAAGTGCCATGAAGCACTGAGAAGAATGTATTCTGTTGATTTGTGGGTAGAGAGTACTGTAGATGTCTACTAGGTCCACTTCATCCAGAGCTGAGTTTAAGCTTTGAATATCCTTGTTAATTTTCTTTCTCATTGATCTGTCAAATACTGACAGTGGGGTGTTAAAGACTCCCACTATTATTGTGTGGGAGTCTAAGTCTCTTTATAGGTCTCTAAGTACTTGTTTTATGAATCTTGGTGCCCCTGTATTGGGTGCATATATATTTAGAATAGTGAGCTCTTCTTGTTGAATTGTTCTCTTTACCATTACCTAATACCTGTCTTTGTCTTCTTTGATCTTTGTTGGTTTAAAGTCTGTTTTGTCAGAGACTAGAATTGCGACCTCTGCTGCTTTTTCGTTTGTTTTCTTTTCATTTCCTCAGTAAATGTTCCTCCATTCCTTTATTTTGAGCCTATGTGTGTCTTTGCATGTAAGATGGGTCTCATGAATATAGCACACTGATGGGTCTTGACTTCTTATCCAGTTTGCCAGTCTGTGTCTTTTAATTGGGGCACTTAGCCAATTTGCATTTAAGGTTAGTATTGTTATATATAAATCTGATCCTGTCATCATGATGCTATGTGGTTATTTTGCACACTAGTTGATGCAGTTTCTTCATGGTGTCATTGATCTTTCCATTTTGGTGTGTTTTTGCAGTGGCTAGTATGGGTTTTTCCTTTCCATTTTTAGTGCTTCTTTTAGGAGATCTTGCAGGGCTGGCCTGGTGGTAATGAAATCCCTCAGCATTTGCTTATCTGGAAGGGATTTCATTTCTTCTTTGCTTATGAAGCTTAGTTTGGCTGGATATGAAATTCTGGGTTGAAAATTCTTTTCTTGAAGAATGTTGAATATTGGCTCCCAATCTCTTCTGGCTTCAAGTTTGGGCTGACAGGTCTACTGTTAGTCTGATGGGATTCCTTTTTTAGGTGACCCAGCATTTCTCTCTGGCTGCCCTTAACAGTTTTTCCTTCATTTCGACCTTGGAGAATCTGATGATTATATGTCTTGGGGTTGATCTTCTCATGGAGTGTCTTAATGGTGTTCTCTGTATTTCCTGAATTTTCATGATGGCCTGTCTTGCTAGGTTGGAGAAATTCTCCTGGGTAATATCCTGAAGTGCGTTTTCCAGCTTGTTTCCATTCTCCCCATCTCCTTCAGGTACTCCAATCAATAGTACATTTGATCTTTTCATGTACTCCCATGTTTCTTGGAGGCTTTGTTCGTTCCTTTTTATTATTTTTGCTCTAATGTTGTCTGCAAGCCTTATTTCAGCAAGGTGGTCTTCCAACTCTGATATTCTTTCTTCTGCTTGGTTGATTTGGCTGTTGATACTTGGGTATGCTTCATGAAGTTCTTATGCTGTGTTTTTCAGCTCCATCAGGTCATTGATGTTACTCTCTAAACTGGTTACTCTAGTTAGCAGCTCCTCTAACCTTTTATTATAGTTCTTAGCTTCTTTGCATTTGGTTAGAACATGTTCTTTCAGTTCAATGGAGTTTTTTTATTTTTTTTTTATTACCATCTTCTGAAGCCTACTTCTGTCAATTCATCCATCTCATTTTCCCTACACTTCTGCACCCTTGCTGGAGAGGCATTCGATCATTTGGAAGAGAAGAGGCATTCTGGCATTTTGGGTTTTCAGTGTGTTTTCACTGATTCTTCCTCATCTTTATGAGTTTGTCTAGTTTGGATCTCTGAGGCTGCTTACTCTTTGATGGACTTTTTGTGGGGATTTCTTTTTTGTTGTTGATGTTGTTGTTGTTACTGTTTGTTTGGTTTTCTTTCAGTGATCAGGTCCCTCTTCTGTAAGGCTGTTGTGGTTTGCTAGGGGTTTACTTCAGGCACTATTCATCTGATTCACTCCAATACCTGGAGATGTCACTTAAGGAGTCTGGAGAACAACAAAGATGTTCTGTTCCTTCTTCTGGGACCTCTGACCTCAAGGGGCACCAACCTGATGCCAGGAGGATCGCTCCTGTATACGGTGTCTGACAGCTCCAGTTGGAGGGTCTCACTCAGTTGGATGGCACGGGGAACAGGACCCATTTATGAATTTTTGTCCCTTTGGAGGAGGCGTGCTTCACTGGGTAAAACCCACTTGTCTGGGCTGCCCGGATTCCTCAGAACTACCAGGAGGAGAGGCTAAGTCTGCTGGTCCACAGAGACTGCTGCTACCCCTCCCACTAGGGGCACAGGCCCAGGGATATCCAGGTTCTGTCCCTGAGCCTCTGGCTGGGAAGCCCCACCCAGTGAGGAAGGCTGGGTCAGGATCAGGCCTGAAGAGGGAATCTGGCCACAGACTACCACAGCTGGTGTGTTGGGCTGTGGGGACAAGCCTTGGGACCAAGCCATCCAGCCTCCCTGGCTCCAGAAGGAGTAAAGTGCAGCCTGAAGCTATAGAGATGGGTGCCACCCTTCCCCCATCCAGGGAGCTTAGCATGTTAGGGAGTTGCGAGTCCCAGTGCTGGCTGCTGCCTCTTCCCTAAGGAGCTCAAATAGCTTAGACAACAGGCAGCCACAGCCAGTGCTGGTCAGCTCTTCCCCAGGAGTTGGGTAGGCTTAAGCAGACTCCAGCTGAGAGGCTGTAAAAATCTGCACATTCCAGTGTTGAGACGCTAGGCCCCGGTGGCTTGGGTTCATGAGTAGGATCTTCCAATCCATGGGTTGCACACTTCCATGGAAAAAGCACAGTTTTCTTGGCTGAGTAGCATGCTTACTCACCACTTCCCTTGGCCGGGGGAAGGGAGTTCCCCTGCCCCATGTGTCTCTTAGATGGGCCACTGCACCACACTGTTCTCCCTTCTCTCCATGGGTCAAGCCAGCCTTCTAGTCAATTTTGATGAGAGAACCTGGATACCTTGGTTGCCAGTGAAGGATTCACATGCTTATTGTGGTTTTCTTCCATTGGAGCCTCTGAATGCTGCTGCTTCTAGGCGGCCATCTTGGCCCTGCCCTGACATTTCTATTTTGATCTTATCAATCATTTTAAAGCCAGCTTGATTATTAAAGATTTACTTAAGTCATGTGAACTTGAAGAATACTTTGAACTTATTTACTTAATTTGTGAGACACAATATAACATGATAAATACACATACACATAAACACATCTAAACATATATGCACACACAAAGATCCAGTGGCTTTTACCTTGGAACTCTAGCAGTAAGATAGCAATACAAACTCACCGGTCTACAGACATGTTCACATGGCTAAACTTTGTTTGCCTAAGTAGGTAATCCGGTGAAGGGCATGAACCAAAATTTTGGGGAAAGCATTCTCCATGGCAGTTTGATGTTTAAAGGTAAAACCTCTTCAGATTCCAAAAGACAACAGAGCCAAACAGCACCACAGAAGAACATCATGTACTGACCAGGCCTACTCCTGTTTACATAAAAGACTGGATACATGAAATTCCATCCCACTTTCTCATTCAACAGCAAAACGAGACTATACTTCTCTAGATTCCAAAAATAATGAGGCCAAACAGTATTTCAAAAGAATACCAGTTTATCAAATTCTGATTTTCCATGACTATACTAAAACACATACCTAAACAATCACCAAAACACAATCCAACTGCTGCAGCAACAAACAAACCCCAAGAGTGTCCATGCAGAAACAGTCAGGGTGCTTTGCTCTGTTCATTAGTTAGGCTTGTTCAATCTGCAAATGGAAATTCTTTCAGAATTCCCCAAATTGAGAAGAGAAGATACCATTGTCAGGTACCCACAAAAGATACTCACCCATCTGGACACAGATGACAAATTTCAAAGGCTGTTTTTCCTAAGCAACCAGGAACACAGTTGGGGCCAGCAGCGGCAGGACCAGAGAGAGATCAAAACCCACCTCTGGCCAAAAAATGGGGCAGGCAGCTTCTTAGGAGGGCTTTTGAAACTCCCAGCCCATTTCAGCTGAGCCAGGAGCAACACGTTCCTGGTCAGGGAGACAAAATTTGTTTCCAAAAACACCAGAAGTTTGGTCTAGGTTCTACTGCTCATTGCACAGAAAGCCAATCACTGAGACAATGAGTATTGCCAGGGAAGAAGGCTTGAACGGGGTGCTGCAGCCGAGGAGATGTGAGATTAGTCTCAAATCCATCTCCCTGACTGATTGAAAACAGGGATTTATACAGCAGTGAAGAAATGTAATTGTGTATGGAACAGCAAGAACTATAGAGGGATAGAGAAGAGGAGCTGGTCAACAGGAATCAGGTGGTCAGTTAGGCAGTCATGACAGGTGACAGGTCTGGTGTTTTACTCAGATGTGGTGATCTGGTAAGTTTTAGTTTTTTGATACTACCTAGGAGGTCTGATGGTTAATTTCCTGAGAAAGAAACTCAGGTAAAGCAAATGTAAGTTTCTCAAGTTTTAAGACTGGAAAGGTCAATTTCTATGTTTATTCAAAGAAACCATAAACATCAGTTGTATGGAACAATTGAACCAGATTCAGTAGGAGGATTGCTTGAGTCCAGGAATTCAAGTCTGCAATACACTATGATCATGTCTGTAAATAGCCACTGCACTCCAGCCTGGGCGACATAGAGACCCCATCTCTTAAAATAAATAAAGTAACACTGCTGCTGATTTGAATCAATCTCTTAGTGGAATGATAATGTTGAGCTTCTCAGAGATGAAAGCTAAAGGCTCTCTGCGTTCATTAACCTGTGATGTTTTCACAATCAATAACTGGACAACCTTCTCTCCATCTATGTCACATTAGTGAGTTTGCCCTCAGACGGTAAGGATCTAATTAAAGCTATATCTCCCTTTCTATACATGTCTTAGTCATTTTTTGAAGGCACAATAGACCATATTCAAAAAATAGCTAAAGAAACAGAGTTTAAAGGAGTAAATTGGGCTTATTTCTAAAGTGCTCTATTCTTTAGATGATCATTATCTGCCACCAGACTTATTCACTAATTTTTCAGACTGTTGATGTCCTTTACACCTTCAGACACTCTCATATACCTCAGACTTTTCCCCTTAAAATAATGAGATTTCAAGTTTCAGCAGACAAATGATATTGTGGGACAGCAATTTTACTACCTACTGTGACTTTATCTGAAATTTCCTGAAATGTACTGGTATAATTATAGTAAAGCAGGAATTTATTTATATTTGTATTTTAAGTTATAACTTTACAAAAGATCTATTTATAGTTTTGCAAAACAAAACTCTACTCAATTCGTTTCTTTTTAGGTTCTGACAGACATATGGTCAGAAAAGAGCAATGACATCAAGCTGATTTTATTTATAATTACTTTCTTTGGAGAGGTGCCATTTCTTTAAGAAAACAGTTTATTAATTTTGTCAGAAAGTATTGATTGCTTTTGTGAGCAATTGGCTTATCTTTATTTTATTGTTACTGTGATCCATGTAACTAATGACCAAGTTACTTGATCCACACTGATATGACCATGTTTCTTGCTTTCTTCAGTAGAAATCTCAGATCTTAATGAATGTCTCATCTTTAATCAGTGGAAAAGTCCCGTACCAAATATTTTGGCCATTAACCTTGACCATGGCTTCACTTTTCCCCAAATTTATGTTTTCTTTCACTTTGTGTATTAAATGTTTATAATTTCATTGTGGTGTGTCTATTTATGTAAGACAACTGAAATCCTTTTTGAAGCAGAGTGCGGTATAAATAAATTATACAGATAAAAAATCGGTAGTTGAATAGATGGATCATAAGTAGGTAATTTAGAACCTAGTCTATATTAAATAGCACAACTAAAAAGAACTGTGGTGCAGGTCTTTGAAAGGCCATTCCCATCTCCCTTCTGTACATAACGGGAGAACCGATGCTTTATTCCTATTCCCCTCTTAATTGGTCTCAAAATTTTGGGAAAGTCATTACATTTCTCTTGGCTTCAGTGTTCTTATTTGTCAGTACAGGAGTGATTGAATGACATTTGGAATCCATTCCAACTTTAATAACATTTGGGGATGAAGAATTCCACCAGTGAAAGCTTATAGAGAGTTTCTATGCAGAAGCATGCCTTTAATAATCACTACTGTGTAAAAATTACTGCTGCTTTCTTATTGCAAATAGATTTGTTACTTTATTTAATGTTTTCTTATTTTTAAAAAATTATTATTATTTTTTACAGAGACAGGGTCTCACTATGTTGGCCAGGCTGGCCTTAAACTCCTGAACTCAAGTGATCTGCCCACCTTGGCCTCCCAATGTGGGCAGGAGTGCATGACTACACCTGGCCTTCTTTTTAAATTTAGTTTAATTTTATTGTATTAATTTATTTTTGAGACTGGATCTCACTCTGTCACCTCAGTTGGAGTGCAGTGGCTTGTTCATGGTTCACTATAGCCTTGACATCTTGGGCTGTCACCTCAGCCTCCCAAGTAGCTGGGACTATAGGCATGCACCATCCTGCCCAGCTAATATTTAAATTTTCTGTAGAGACAGGGTCTCCTTATGTTGCTCAGGCTGGTCTCAAATTCCTAGGTCCAAGCAATCCTCCTGCCTTGGCCTCCCATAGTGCTGGGATAATAGTCATGAACTATCACACCTGGCTAAGCAGTTTTCTTAAGAAGAGGATGGAGTTACCATATGAATAATGAGATTGTCTTCTAGGACATTAGAAGACAATCCTAGACTCTAGGATTGAGTCTAGAAGACATGTCCTAGACTCTGGGACATTAGTCTGAATTGTCTTGTTGAAGTTATGGCACCGAGGGTGGAGGTGAGTTCCATTTTAAGTCACCCCAGGTAGGAGGAGGTTGGTCATAGATCGGGGATGATATCCAACAGAAATGATAGGACAAATCTTAGAAGTAGCAAATTATTCCCAAAGACTAGTTTTTAAGGAAAGTTTTGTTTGTTCTTCTAGAATAGAAGCAATCCATCTTTAAGATACAAATGCTTATTTTCATGTACATTTTTATATTTAGAGTTTTCTTAATATTTGGTATTATCTTCTCCTTTTTACAAAATTTGAAATTTCAAGACGCAGAAATGTACAGATGCCAGCAGGTGCCATTATCTAATATATGCTCCCATCTATAAATTCTTAGGCCAAAGCTTCCAGTGCCACTTTAGGGTAGGAAGGTAGTGGATAGGTTTTGTTTTAAGGAGCCAGTGCCCTCATATCTCAGTTGTGAGTGTTGTCTACTAACAGCTCACAGACTCACCCTTCTGAGAATTCACCTAGGTTGATAGGAGCCACCTCACTATCTGGGGCACTGTCTGGGATGACAGACCCTCTCCCAGGGGGCAGCAGCTGGCAAAGATCAACAGATACCAGGAATGAAAAGGCCAGCCTCCTTGCCTTAAAAGGAATAAGTCATTAATGCCCCAGAGCTCCTCATAGGCTCAAGGTGAGGCTAGACATCAAATGAACTATCTTCTCCACTGCTGGGCCTGGGTGCCTGCAAAATACATTTCCCATATTATCCTGCTAGCTGTATCCCTGTTAAATTCAGCCAATGGGAGACACTGGGGACAAGTTAGCGGGAAGATAAATGAAGAAACATTTAGTTATTGACTCCAACAGTTGTTATTAGTGATGAATCCATATGGGTTTGCAGCAAACTCTGCAGCAAATGCCTGGCCAACATGGTGAAACCTCGTCTCCACTTAAAATACACAAATTAGCACTGGGTGTGGTGGCGCATGCCTGTAATCCCAGCTACTCGGGAGTCTGAGGCAGGACATTGCCTTGAACCCGGGAGGCAGAGGTTGCAGTGAGCTGAGATCGCACCACTGCACTGCAGCCTCGAGGACAGAGTGAGACTCCATTTTCAAAAAGATAAAAAAAGAATATTTAAAAACTTTTAGCTGTTAAAATCCATTAAAATATGTTAGGGTGTTTGCTTCACTGACAGAAAAAGAGCATTTAGAAATTCCTCAACATATCAAGAGTTTGCTTCTTTGTTTTTCACTGCCAGCTCACTGTCTGCCATGTTATACATGTTCTGCCCTTTCTACAACATTTTAAAATATGTGCATATTTAGATAGTGCTAAGCATGATTAGTATTTATGTGGTCACTGGCAATAAACCGAGATGGAAAACATTATAAAACAAGTGTCAATAAATTTTCCCTCCCTCTTTGCATTTTATTTTGATGTAAAATTTCTGGTTACATAAAAGTTATGGGAATTAGCCATATTTGTTGGGTTTAGGTAGATGGCTCATAACAACTGTCTGCAGTCCCATTGCCTCTGAATGGATGACCTCATTCTCAACATGGAAGACCAGAAAAAAGTTATCAAATCCTAAAGTTTGTGTGGAAAATCACTCCAAAAAACTGGGAGAATAGAAACCTTACCTATGTGGACAGCACTTCAAAATCTCGTGTGGATTTTCCAATTTAGTAGGTACACCTGTCAAAAAACCCATCACTGACTTTGGAAATCAAGGCTACTGGCCTCACTCTGGTTATGAGACTAGAAAGATGCATGTTTTTGTGTGATGTGTATTTGGGAACTAGACTGGTGAAGTCTATATGCCATGTAGTAGCTACTGGCATCCCTCATCCTCCTTAACTCCAACAAACCTCCATTTTAGACCTAACCTAATGTACTCAAGATAGCACTGGTCAAGCCTTCAGCCAACTCCAACTAAAAAACACTCGGGAATTACTGACCTCATGAATTTGAACACCTCCTGCAACTTCCATTTGTGAGCTCTAAATACCCTGCAAGCTTGGCTATCATACAGTATCATTGATTTCATTGTTTTGCTGTTTTAATACCCCTGTTTGCCAGCAAATATCATAGGAAGATTCACACTGTAAGAGCTGGGCAATGGAATGATAATGGAATATTATTTCCCCAAGTTACAGGATAGCTAAAGTATGAAGTGTTCCACACAAGCAAGTACTAAAGAGCATTTTGTTAGAGGATTGCCAGGGTGAGTGTATAGCTATCCAAATACTCAAGCCTGTTTTTGCTCAAATCTCTAAGGAATATAGTTTTCCTTCCTCAGTCTACAAGAAGGCACAGACAACTTTCTTGTACCTATATATTAAAAAAGACATAAATGAAAGCAGGATCAAGCAGTTTAAAAACCACCACAATGACAGCATAAAAGTGTAGAGGACTCATTCAACCTTAAATCGCAAAACCTTCATACTTTAGATCATCGATGATAAGGCTGAGCATATCCTCCCTTCGGGGAGAAAAGCCCAGTGAAGCTTATGTCAGGATAAAAATTATATTTCTTTACTTAGTTCTCATAAGCATATTTGACTGATAATTTAAATTAATGAGGCAGTGGGAAAACTTCACTTTGCATTGCAAATGGAGCAGAGAAAAACATGATTCAGTAGGAAATAGATTTAACAGCTGTGAACACAGACCATATTGCTATAAAGGTCAATATAGTGTTTTCTTCTTCTACAGCAAATAAAATAAAACTAACAGTAAAGGCATCCTTTTGATATACCTAGATTATACTATAAAAGGAAAAAACTTTGGCAATAAATACTATTTTCAAAAGTCATCCTTGACCCTGACCTGGAAAGTAGAAAAGGTTTAATATTACTTATACAGATACTTAATTTGCACACAAGGGGAACTTTTAGTCCTGTGACTTTTTAAATTGACAGTGTGTATTATATTAAAATAATATGAAACTTAAAAAGAAAACATATTCAAATTTGCTTAGGCTCATTTGTATTAATCATTTTGTTGAGTGTTTCTAAACTTTTTCCATTGAGTATGCTGAAGAGAAGTATTTGGGACGTAGAAGGTTGCTTTGACACAAAAGAAAACTATAATCTATATAATTTAAATAATTAGCATATTTTGTGCAGGGAAAGTTATCTTCAATATTCCTCACATAGGCAAAATTGACAATAATTAGAAATATCATTGAAAGATCATTTTAGTAACCTGAAATGTGAAAAGGTTTTCTCAAATTGGGCCAAAACTTAAGCTGCTTTAAAACTCTTTTCCTTGCATAATATAAAATTTCACATCCAATTTAATTAAATAAAAAGAAATAAAAATTAGCTAGATTCTGCTTCGGTAATCTTAAAAGTCAGCCAGTTGTGCATAACCCATCTTAGAGGTTCAATCAGCTCACGTATTTGATCAGAGTCTCCTGAACAGAAGACCTACATAACTAAGACAGTGAAAGAGTGAAATGCAAAGAAAGGCGAAATATAAGCATCCTGTCTGGTTTTGAATAGTAAATTAATATTTCCACTAGAACTTAGACATTGTTTCTATTATAAGCACCCGAAAATTTTTCAGTAATTATCTAAACATCAGCTAAATAGAACTCATCCATTAACATAAGGCAGTTTACAGTGTCCCAGGGGATACTGACCAGTAACAAAAGGCAGAAGTTTATCAACCATACAAAGCTAGAATAGATTATCCTCAACTATACCTTATTTCAATTAGTGTGGATCAACTACTTGTTATATGTTTTTACCTTTAATAATTACTAACCCTAATCTTCTGAATCATAGGACAGTAAACACTAAATTTCTTACTTTATTTCCACCGTTTCCTAACTTGTGGGAAAAATTATGTGGTGTATCTTAGTGCTCATCCTTTAAAAGGTAAGAGCTTTGATTCGTGAATTGATTCTCTCTCTCCCTCTCTAGCTTACCTCTCTGTTCTTTACTTTAGGTCTAGTGTTTCCCTTTTTTTTTTTTTTTTTAATTCTCAATAGCCAAAGTATATTTCTCAATTTCTGCCTCAGTCATTTTGGCTTCAGTTCAGAAATACAGAGGATTTGGTAAGTTTTTTTTTCTTTGAGCCATGGTTATTTTTGCTTTAACACTCAACCACACCTACAAAGAGAACACCATTGTTCCCTGCATTATGATTGAACAATGACAAACATCGGCTGGCACAGTGGCTCACGCCTGTAATCCTAACAGTTTGGGAGGCCCTGGTGGGAGGATCACCTGAGGTCAGGAGTTCGAGACCAGCCTGACCAACATGGTGAAACCCTGTCTCTATTAAAAATACTAGCTAGGCATGGTGGTGCACACCTGTAGTCCCAGCTACTCAGGAGCCTGAGGCAGGAGACTTGCTTGAAGTCGAGAGGCGGAGGTTGCAGTGGGCCAAGATGACACCACTGCACTCCGGCCTGGGTGACAGAGCTAGCCTCCATCTGAAGAAAAAGAAAGAAAGAAAAAGAAAGAAAGAAAAAAGAGAGGGAGGAAGGGAGGGAGGGAGGGAGGAAAGGAAGGAAGGAAGGTAGGTAGGAAGGAAGGGAGGGAGGGCAAACATCATCCTCTTTAAGCCACTTCAGGTGACTTGACTTCATGCAGAATCACCTCCAGATTTTTATCTTCCCTGCAGTCTTTCACATTCCTTTAAGTGAAATGAGTCTTTGCTTTGTTCTTTCTTATCCCTCCTTAATTTCTTCTTTCCTGTTCAAAATATATTTTCTGTTATTATCTGTCTTTGTTCCCAATAAGACTCAGCTCAAACTCTATCAACTATTAGAAAACTATGCAAATAGATTAAGAAAAGCTTTTATTGTTGCCCTCAAAGGGATGGCAATCTAATCTTTCCATATATGGAATAGCATACAAGCAACTATGAAAAAGGCATGAGAAAGAAAAGAAACTTTTTATCTGAGGAATGTCAGCCCCTGCCCCGCAGGCATCCCACCTAAGGTAGGTAATCATTTAGAAGCCACCTGCTCTATGGACTCTAGACTCAGTATCACCACCAATAGCTATAAATTAACCTAACACTGCCATATGCTGGACACAATAACTCAGAGTTCCACAATACATAGCCAATCACTAATCAATGTTATCTCTATAAACCAATAAGAATTCCTGAGAAACAGCTTTTGTAATTGCCTCTCTACTGATTCGTCCTTTTTTCTCTAAGAACTCAAGACTCTCTGTTCACGGGAGCACTTCCCAAGATAACTTAAAAGCGCTTCCTGGGCTGCAGTCCTCAGCCCTAGCCCAAATAAACTCTTTACCTTTATCTGTATTTATTTTGTCTCAGTTTCATTCTTTGGGTCAACAGTCATATTAACTCTGTGTATGGCATGAGCAATGGTATAGGGAAGCAAATATGAACCTAGTTTGAGGTATTATGTTACTCCCTGAATTGTGTGGCCCTGAGTAACTTTAAGATTTCTATATATTTAAGCTAATCCATACATAGCATTGAAAGTAGTTTTGAGAATTGATTTATATAAGGCATCTAAAAGTAATTTATAAACTATAAAAACTACACAAATGCTCATTTTATCATTTGCTTTGTTTCTTTAAATTGTGCCTACAAACACAGCAGGGAGCTTCTTCTGTTAGCTCTTTAATAGCCCCTAGCAAATTCACAGGCAGAATTCAATGAATTTTCAGTCATGGAAGTTAGCAGATGTTAAAGAAAACCATTGGAATCATTCCTCTAGTTACAAAAATACACATTCCAGTGTGCTTAGCTTTCTGTAAAATTACAGTAGCAGTGGTTATGAAATACCAAAGAATGACTTTACACATCTGTGTTTAGAATATAAAGGCTGAGAAGGCATATTAGGGGTAACAGAGCAGTATTGAATGTAAATGCATAGCGAGAGGGAGAAACGATGATGTTGTCATACTCTTCTGGCCTCATTACTCTGAAGGAACTTTCTTTTCCTTAATGCATATATGCAACTCCCTGAATGTTAATGAAAGTGGCATGTGCCCAATGAGGAGAGAAGAAATCTAAGATTAAAAACCAACCCAATGATGCACATTTAATAAGCTGATCTTACTGTTCCATGCACTACTTCTTTAAAATTCTGGTTTTTTTTATTTTTTTATTTTTTTTTATTTTTTTATTTAAGGCACGTTAGCAGTGTCTACTTGAGGCCTAGAAAATTTCAAATGGAAGAAAAGATTTGTTTGAAAATTAAGAGGTGAGCAGTTTCCACTGCAAACATAAGCTTCTGGTCTTAGAACTGTTTTTGAAGATACATAATTTTGAAAGTTTTTACAGAAAGGTAGGGGTGTAACTAACAGTTGTTTGTCCAAGACACTGTCATGTGCACCAAGCATTTTGCTCCTCCTTGTCTAATCACTATTTTTTGTTGATGTTGTTGTTGCATTCTTATGGTTGAAGAGTGGATCAAGTGTATCTGGATGCAGTTTTAGTTAATTTTAAGATCATTTGTATGTCCTTCCATTATCATTTTTTTTACCGCTTGGAATATTCCACTCAATATGTCATTGTCCAATATCAGTATATCAAGGCCAAGAGCCCTACTCCCACATTTAAAAATATTGTAATAATCTATCACATTTGGAAAGATTATAATAGAGAACCATCATTGGATCTCTTCCCAACAATTCAGCATATCTTTAGGACATCTTTTCTTATATGCTACCCAGAAGGTGGCTGGACTTCACTTTAAAGTTGTCTTGAATTAAGCAAAACTAGGAAAGTGAATACTGTATATGGGAATCAGTGATCAAATCTTATGTTATCTACTCTCTTTGATAAATTACATCACTGTCCCTTCAATTACAATGGATACTTGACAGATAAGCGTCACCACGTTTATACCAAAATGTGAATTTTTTAAAAAAAGGTTAATGTTAGCTTCCATGAATTCATGATTATTTAAAACACTCTTTATTAAAGTATAATCTTAGACCATGTACATCGGAATTACCTGGATGCTTTAAAAATGTTTCCTGGTCACCAGTTCTGGAATTCTATTAAGTAGACAAAAGGGTTGTTTAGATATTACTGCATTATTTTCTGTGAAGCATGAAACTCATAAGTAGCCATAAAAAGAAATAAACATTCATGGAATATATGACCATCACTGAGCACCAAAACTTGTTTATTTATTAATTTGTAATTTATGTGTGTATTGGAAAGGACACCATGATAGAATATGGTTTACAACATATATAGTACATATTAAATTTTTAATAGTTACCTAAGCAAGTTATCCAGCTGAAGTATTTTGAGAAAACAAATGGTTTAGTATCAAGTTTAAAATAATTAGTTCTCCATTTGAAGTAAATTTTGTAATGATAGCTTACTATTGGCTCCTGAATACACTTTAGACAATAATTCTGCTAATATAATATTAATTCTTTTTCTAGCAAGATATGTTCTTCTAACTCCATGTTGTTTTTGTCATCCAGATTCTTGGAATTCCACTCTTATAGAAAATAGATAACCATTTTATTTGTCTTCTTGGTGTTGAATCTTCTAATGCTTTCATTACTTAAATCAACAGTCATAATGTCTTTGACTTTATGATTTTTAGCAGTTATAATTTTATTTTACTCTCAGAAACATGCTCCAAAGCATTGGTCTTTCATTTTAATAAGAAGTTAAAGTGCTACTAATGTAGATGTCTCTGACTTCAAAACAAGTGGCAGAAAATAAAATAACTTTAATTTTTATTAGTTCAAGTTGTATATATTTTTTGCTTTGTTTTCAGTCCTCACAATTAAAACAAAGAGTGGGAGAAAGAGATCTTAGGAAGAGAGGAAGATAATTTTTTAAAAAGTTTATTCAAAGTTCATGTTCTATGTTTCCTGCAAGCCCTGTGACTCATCCTTTATGGCGTCTAGTCAAGTTGATTAGCTTCTAAGGACAGATGGAAATGAAGCCCTTCCTCACTATAATGCAGTCATTAGATGATTATCTAGTCCATTCAGTTCTAAGTGCAAATTCACTATCATTTTATTTCTAATCTATCTACCTTTAACTGATGAGAAGAGCAATTTGACTTTACGTGGCTTAGTATTGTGTTTCTGTCAGAAAGTAATGTGATGCACATACCTAATACGAAACTTTTACAAAAGAGAAAGAGATTTTAATTTAAAATAGCTTTCTTACTAGAGCTTGGATCAAGTTCATTTTCAGAAGTTATTAACAAGATGATACAGGTATCAACATAAAAGTGCGAAGGTAGTTGGTCATTTGATTTTGCATTCAGATCATATATTTTATTTTCATTGTAAAATATTTGAAGTATTCAGGATCCAGTTTATGAGGGTTCTTTTGTGTGACTGTTACAAGTAGAAACTCATAATAATATAACCAAGGATGTGAAATTGCTTTATGCTAATATTTTAACCTGTGGGAGAGTACTTTCTCCTACTCTTTTTTTTTGAAATGTACAGCCTCATAGAGATGCATAATTTTTACCTACTCATTCTTAGTAGCAGAAAATGAGATTATCACTATAGTAAGAAACTTTTAGTAAATTAAGGAATTAAGAGGATAGTAGATTCTTTATCAAACACCAGGATTATAACTACGCGTACCTCCTCTTCCAATTTTTTTTTCCATTGGGGTTTTATAAGTGATTTGCTTCACAGTACATATGTTTTTATAGATCATCACCTGCATATTTATGCTTGCTTGAGTCTATATGGGACAGCTGTCAGTCTGAAATCAAAGCTGTATGAATCATAAATTCAGATAAGCTCAATTAACTACATCAAGAAAGTTTGATAGCAAAAGTGCTCCAGAAACATTTCATCATGAAGATGGCAGAAGTCATTGAGTCCCTATACACAATCCTTGCATCTAAAGTAACAGTTGTTAGGTTTAAAGCAAAAAGTAATGGATGTAGAAGTTACGTGAAATAAAAGGCTAAAATAGAACCTTTGTCCTAAATGCTTTTGTAAACTGATTAAGGATTCAAAGCCCACGTGGCACATCCATTTGTCACCGTTATTGAAAAGGAGTCAGTGTTGACTGGTGCAATTGGAGACGTCTTCTTGTAAGAGTAGAGTGAATAGTGAGTACTGACTGATAAAGAGGAGGCAAATACATGGAGGAAAAAGAGAAAGATAATTTTAGACTATAAATTCCCTGAAGGTAGAAAATATATCTCTTCACTATTATCTGTCAAGCATCTACCCCACAGGTTGGCTGAATTATTTTGAAGGAAGTTTGGGATAGCACAGGAAGAAAAATTATGAAGTATGCAGGAAGTGGCAAAAATTGACCTATGTTGAGTGGAGGGTATATTCTGGAACAATTAATGTGGATGTAGAGGGAAGATCATGACATTGGCTGTATTATAAAAGCTGCAACGGCAGTAAAGAATAATTATAATAGTGATGACTGGGTGTCTTTTCAATGAAATGATGAGTTTATCTCGTTGCATAGAAAGGTGCACCTTAGATTGTTTTCCTATTGATTGAGCTATATTGCAACTGAGTAGAGGTAAAAGTTAGGTTGCAGAAAATTCATGACTATGCAAATACATTTTGATTGTTTGAGAAAAAATGAGTTCCCTCTCTGTAGAAAAGATGAGCCCAAAGGTTACATTTTATTGTTTTATATGATATTAACCAGTTTTGCATTTACTAGCAACTGCAGTTCAGCATTCCTGATTTTTATATACACAGCACACACACATATACCTAGATATATATATGCGTTTATACGTATATATTCTGTTCTCTCTTGAGCTCCTTTTAACATCTTACTGATTGCCTCAGCCATTAATTTCCTCACTTTAATGCTTGTTCATTTCATATTTGAACAAGAGTCATGAGTTTGCCTTTTTGAAAATTTAACATCAGCAGCAGGATAGATTGTTTGGGGAAGAAGTTTCTAAGTCTAGAGATCAATCAAGACTGTTTTAAGAAATTCTATCCCTCAGTACTCAAGGTAGGAGGTTGAGGTCCTACATTTGGGTAACCAGCATATTTTGGAAAATAATGGAAAACCTGAGACATTTTGAAAGCAAAACCAGAACAGAATTTTTTTGGGTGTAGGTATAGACAAGTCAGAGGTAAAGTTGTAGTTCATAAGCCACTTGATGGAAAGCAAATATCTGGGCCACCCTTGATCTTTTTTCTAAGACACGGTCTAATACTTTATGAAATGTATACCCAGGAGGCTTAGGTGACTTGCTTCATTCTCTCCTCTGGGAGCATTCCTGGCATTATATTGTGCCAGGGAGTTGCTGCCAGGTCTTAGAAGTTGCTTGGATAGTTTACAGATGGGGAAATACATATTGATAAAGCTGGAAAAAACCTCGGAAAAAATAAACAGGTTAAAATACCTCAGTAACAACATACTGTTAAAAATTCCTATTTACCTCTTGTCAACAAATACATCTTTAAATACACAAATATTTTTAAATATTTAAATACAAATACTTTTAAACATATTACTGTGATGGGAAGAATGTAAGCAACCTGTGTTCAATGAAAATAAAAAGTGATGTAATTTATGACATTCATTCAATGGAGTATTATTTATTCATGAAAAAGTATGCTTGTGAAATTGGTATTTTGACAGTCATTTATGGTATAATTTATACAGCGGATGGTTAAATTGCAAATAAAATTTGACTTCAACTAAGTAAAACAGACAAACAAACAAAAATATGTATCTGCTGATTGAGACTCCCCAGTATTGGCCCCAGAAATTTGTATTTATGAATTTCTTTCAGATAATTCTGTTTAGCAGCAAGATTCGGGGATCATTAGTCAAATTCAACAGATTCTGATTCACAATAAGTTATTTAGCAATCTGCTGTCTTCCTGCCTACTGATACATTTATCATTTCAGAAGAGAGAGCAACTTGCATGCTTTTAATACAGGAAATTTTTGGAAAATTTTGATTTCTTAGAAATGTATTCAGTAAATATGATTGAGCATCTGCCATGTGTCAGACATGATCAGAGACACTGAGGATACATCAACAAATGCCAAACTTGGTAAACATAATAAGTAATACTCACCTTTTATTTAAACTGAGTTACTAGAATATAAATTACTATACCCACATTCCAGTAGCTTAAATTCTAATGACTCAGTGTAAATAAGTAAAGAGATAACTTTACATGTTAATGTCCTTTATCTAAAGGAATAATGTGTATGTGTGACAGAGTAGCTTCTCTACATTTTTGCCCAAGCATAGCAGCTTTAGCAAACACGTAAATAAGGCTGCCTATGTGTCCAGCACTATTCTAAGCATTTCATATGCATCAGGATATTTAATCACATTTTGTTATAGCAGATTAAAAGATGACGGGATAGTATATTCTGTCTTTACCAGCCCCTCACCCAACACTCAGCTGCTCACTCACTCACAGACAAGAATGCCTGAGGAAGCCTTGGTCATTTCACTCAACATTCCCTCTACTTTGACTGTGCTGGGAAGTCTTTACCTCTTTTCCACTATCAGCAATCCCCTCTCTTTCTTTCCAATTTTCTTCTTTTCCAGTCAACAGCCCACTAAAGGAGGGCTCTAAGAAGTGGTGCTTCACCTGCAATATCTCGTATAAAATCTGCTGTAGGTCTATGGTGGAGGAATTAATACAGTGTTTAAAAATGAGAAATACAAGGCTTAAAATGCTGTAAGGTTCATAACTAGCTGCAAACTCTGTGTTATGGTTAATTTCCCTGTGTGATTTACAAGTAATACTAATATGCTCTTGATTTGTTTTCTAAAATTAGGATCTTAAGAACCACTGGGCTGGTGACGGAAATATTGAATGAATCTGTGTTTTCCAAATTCATCCAACTTAGACAAATATAGTAGATGCAAGTTATTAGTAAGGTTCTAGTTATTTGCTTGGATAAAAGCCTCATGAGTGTTCATTATCTTGTTATGCTTTGTAACAGACATACATTACTATAATATTATATACGTTATCTGTAAGATATATATATATATAATGTTATATATATCAATTAAATTAAAATAGGTCAAGAAAAAAAGGAAAACAACAATACAAATATGCCAGTTTAAAAATCTGGATCGAATAAATAACACAATTGAATGATAACCTTAGCATATGTTAGAAAATATACAAATTCTAAGCTTCAGTTTATCCCTTCCTCATTTCTTAGATCACTGTGGTTGGAACACTAGTTTTTTAATAGAACTTATGTTTCTATCATTGTAAGTTTTGGTTGCATAAGGTTATTAATAGTTAAACAGGTTTCTTTGCTGCTTGATATATTTATTATTTAAGGTGCAGCTTTAGCTAAGCTGCAAAACTATAGTGGCTTAAATAAGATGTAAATGTATTTCTCTTGCATATTTGGTCCAGTGTTGAGCAGAATATCTAGGGCAGGTAGGAGGCTCTAGATTTCATCTCTGAGTGTAAGTTAGCTCCTAAATTGTTACTTCTTCCTGACTTCAGAAAGAGGGAATGTGAAGTGAAAGTAAGCAGCTTTCTTTCCAAAGAAGTGATTCACAGGTGCACATGTCACTTCCTCTCATGCCCCATTAGCCACATGACCACAACCAGATGCAAGGAAGGCTGGGAATTGCAGTTGCTAGATGGGGCAGTGGAAGTGAGTGGGGGACCCCAGGGATTCTGATTCCAACGAGGGAGGGGAAAAATGAATATTGGGCAGATAATATTGAATCCTGAAAACAAACTCTAAATATGGAAAAGTGAAGCACCCTTTAAGTCCTTTAATTAGAAGTAGAATCTGCTCTTCAATGGTCCTAATAAAGCAGGGCTTTGTTTTTCATTGTCCTTTTCATTCATAAAAGATACTCATTTTTGGTGTGTGTTTGTGTGTGTGCGTGCGTTTGCATGTGTGCATGTTCAATGGCTTTAATTTGGTTGAAGATAAAATTAAAATAATACTAGGAACTGAAATACTTTCGAGATAGGCTATGCACAGTATGAGGTCACCACTTTAGCTGTCTTACCAAATTCAGAGCATACAATTCATGTAATCCCTGTTTCCCCTCCACACTGACCAGGGTAAGATAATTCCAAATATAGCTTAAAGAAATGTCTTATACTAAGCTTCAGAAAATATCAGAAAGTTGCATTATTAGCAATGCTAATATAGCAAAAAGCAGGTGGGCTCATGCTAATGTTCTCCTAAGAGATGGTTATGGAAGTAGATTGTGGTAATTAATGAGTGAGCAGTTGAAGAGTAATAAAAAAGAAAAAGTTTAATTAGGAGTAAATGGTGAGGGACTTTAAGCGTTGGAGGAATAATATTAACATTGCGGGAAGTAGATTGAATTATGTTTAAGATCCAAAAATATTTGAAGCTATCATCCTATTTCCCTCTTTTTGTCACCCCTAAGTAGGAATCTATATGAAGCTACTTTTACATCATACAGTTTATTTCTTTATTATTAGTGAATTGCTTTAGACTAACTCTATTATACCTCCAGTTTTCTTATCTACATGATTTCATTGTCCTTTGACAAATCTACTTTTCCTAGATTGTGAGCAAAATTTAGCTAACATAAAATCCTAATTAATTAATTAATTTATTTTTTTGGGACAGAGTCTTGCTCTGTTGCCCAGGCTGCAGTGCAATGGCGTGATCTCAGCTCACTGCAGCTTCTCCCTCCCCAGTTCAAGTGATTCTCGCCTCAGCACCCCTGCCGAGCCGCTGGAATTATAGGTACATGCCATCATGCCTGGATAATTTTTGTATTTTTAGTAGAGAGCGGGTTTCACCATGTTGGCCAGGTTGGCCTCGAACTCCTGAACTCAAGTGATCCTCCTGCCTGAGCCTCCCAAAGTGCTGGGATTCCAGGCGTAAGCCACTGCACCTGATCAACATAAAATCTTTAAGGCATTATTGGTGTTTAAAGTAGGATGGGGAATTTCTGCATCCAAAATTAGTCAATTGACAGTGTTCTACAGCATGGAGTATCAGAAAGGATATCTGTTTCTCCAACTTATGATAGCATACATGTATAGTTTTGCCTGGAAGAGGGAGGGATATGAAAAAAGATTTGAGAAGAGAGTGAAGAATCTGAACTTTTGTGCAGGACTCATGTATAAAATGGCTGAAATTTTTGTTTGTTCGTTTGTTGAAAGTTAGTCCTGCACAAAGTAAATTATGGTACCGTTGAATCTCCTGGGCACCCTGAGTTCAGTAAAACTTATTAAGATTCTTTAAATTATATTATACTTTCTCTTCTTTATATTGATAACCTTGATAACTGCAGCAGCTAGGCCTACTGTGAGAAGTGGGAAATTAAGTAGGCTTGTTAGAGACACTGAGGGCATCTCAAGAATTCTGGATAGGAATGTATCAGCTCTAGGATACAGCTATGTTTGTTGAGGTTTTTGGCTTGTCCACAACTGGAGATATTTGTAAAGATTTCAGTAACTTCAAGACCCAACATCATCCATTCTATTAAAAAAATTAAGATTATACTTGCTTAGGACATCTTCAGTCTCAGCATAATTCTTTGTAAAAAAATCTCCTCCACTTTAAAACACGACTCTCGACCATGTTGTCTTTACTATTATTTTCTTTTGGAAAACACACAATTTTCTTAAGAAAAAAATCATTTCCCTGTGTATTTGTTCTCAAATCAATGGTATATTAAATAAAAATGACTCATTTATTACCTCTCTAAGAATGAGCCACTTTCATAAACTGTGGTTGATAAAATAACTTTTGGAACTACTTGCATATTTTACCAGTAACATTTCATCTGGAACATTAAAACATTTAAGGTTTTTGGAGGTATTCAAAGGAGTGATATGTATTCATATTGCATGGGTTCACAATAGTGTAATCTTTCTTTTCTTTTACATCCTCAGTTTTATTGAACTAGATAGAGGAAACATCCCCCATTCAGATACAATACCCGTTTTTATAAAACATTTAGGCAAAGAAGTCACAACTACCTTACATAAAGCCTGTTTAGACCTCTCAAATTTCGTAATCCTATCAACCTTTACATTCTTATATTCTGGTCGCAGGAACTTTTATTCCCTACCCCCACACCATTTTAGCTTTTCTGGTGAAAGAAAATTTAGGTTCCCATCAGAGAGTGGAGCTAAGGGACTCAGGCCTTTTGGTCAATGTCTTAATTTGCCTTATCATTGCCCCAGGCAATGTCAGCTTTCTCATTATAATCTTTGCTTTTTAGTTTTCCTTAAATTTCCCCAGTGTGGGGCAAATGCAGAAAACTAGTGCGGGGGCCCTTTAAGGGGTGGCGGGGATGGGGGACAAGCAGTGTTTCCCTTTGGTTCACCCAACCTTTAATAGCGTTGTTAAGACCTTTGTTTTAACCCCATACATTTTCATTTTATTTACTTCATTTCTTAATAACCACCTAAAGATTTTCACCACCCTTCTGGCGCTAGTCCCTTGAGTCCCTGTGACCTTTCCAATTTTTTTATTGTTGTCAATTACCTTAATGTTTTATTAAGCATCTGTAAGACCCATGAAGGATAGCAAATTTGATAAGGCTTCTCAAACAGTTGTATGATTCTGCAGAGTAATGTCACCTGGGATGCCCATGGAAAGGGGGCTCCTTTAACCCCAACATTTATTATGACCTGGGTAATAGGCATATTCAGTGGGAGAATACCCCGGTCATCATAAAGCCAGTCCCACATGGCTTGTATATGAAGCATATCAGTTGCTTCTTCTGGGAATAGTGGTAATCTTATTCTTGAGAAGAATTAGAAATGTATTTCTCCATAGTGACACTGGAGGAATAGAATAATTTTGTGATAAAGCATAGTGACATATTTTCAGACTCTACCATTTGCTATACAGCTGGGATTAAAAACCTCATTTATTCAAGAGCACCATGACTGGTTCCATTATGTAATTAGGACAATCTGTAAATAAAACTACAAAAGATCCACTTGGCATAGCATTATGCTTTTTGCAGGACAGATTTCTGGGTGGACTTGGACTAACCCAGTTTTCCGCACTTTCTCACTTGAACTTCTAAAGAATAGAAGTAGAATGTGCTGGAAATGTAACGTTCTGAGATAGGGAGGGATTGGCCAGAACAGCATGGCCTTTGTTCCAGTTCCCACCTAAAAACAGGATGTATTTCAATGCTTTAGCCCAGCAAGTCATATGCCCTGGGGTATAAAACCCAGAGTGGGCTGCCAGCCACGGTGGCTCACGCCTGTAATCCCAGCACTTTGGGAGGCCGAGGCGGGCAGGTCACCTGAGGTGAGGAGTTTGAGATCAGCCTGGCCAGCAGGTGAAACCCCGTCTGTACTAAAAATACAAAAATTAGCCAGGTGTGGTGGCGGGTGCCTGTAATCCCAGCTACTTGGGAGGCTGAGGCAGGAGAATTGCTTGAACCCAGGGGGTGGAGGTTGCAGTGAGCCGAGATTGTGCCACTGCACTCCAGCCTGGGCGACAGAGCAGCGGGCTACTTTCTGGGATCTTTCAGCTGTGCTGCAAGTGGGGCACGCATAGTCAAGACTTTATCAAACCTGGGGCAGATTTTCTTCCTCTTGGGGGACCAGTTCATAGTGAATGCTAAGCTTCTGCCTATCTATAAATGTATTAGTCCGTCTTCACACTGCTGATAAAGACATACCCGAGACTGGGCAATTTACAAAAAAAAAGGACTTGCAGTTCCACCTGGCTGGTGAAGGTCTCACAATTACGGCAGAGGGTGAAGGGCACTCCTTAGATACCTGCTGCCAGAGAGAATGAGAAAGAAGCAAAAACAGAAACTCCGGATAAGCTCGTCAGATATCGTGAGACTTATTAACTATCATGAGAATAGCACGGGAAAGACCGACCCCCATGATTCAATTACCTCCGCCTGGGACCCTCCCACAGCACGTGGGAATTCTGGGAGATAGAATTCAAGTTGAGATTTTGGGTGGGGACCCAGCCAAACCATATCAATAGGTAATAAACCTGCTTCATGTAACTTGTGTGCATGGGTATTCTATCTCACCAGACTCATACAAGTTAGTAACTAGTGCATGTTAAGCCTGCTTCACAATCTTTAGCATGCTTTGCTGAAAAGTTTTGTGAAGTTAATTTTTTTAACATTGCATGAATTTGTAGATATAAAATGAGAAAGCTTACTGAAGACACTCTACACTTGTGTCATACTCAATATATTTCTTTTGAATATAATAAACTACATAGCATATAAGTTAATATATTNATTCAAGTTGAGATTTTGGGTGGGGACCCAGCCAAACCATATCAATAGGTAATAAACCTGCTTCATGTAACTTGTGTGCATGGGTATTCTATCTCACCAGACTCATACAAGTTAGTAACTAGTGCATGTTAAGCCTGCTTCACAATCTTTAGCATGCTTTGCTGAAAAGTTTTTGTGAAGTTAATTTTTTTAACATTGCATGAATTTGTAGATATAAAAATGAGAAAGCTTACTGAAGACACTCTACACTTGTGTCATACTCAATATATTTCTTTTTGAATATAATAAACTACATAGCATATAAGTTAATATATTTGGATAAAAAACAACTTAAAAACTTAGCTACATTTCTATGCAAACTAATCTTTCATCAAAGCTAATTAGTGAGTTAAAAACACCATCTTATATTGTATAAGATTTTAAAATTTGGAAGGCCAGCTCAAAATCAATTTGGGTTAATTCAAATTACATCTCAGAAACTAGAGAATTAAAATATTTTTTAAAAGGAACTTTATATATTGCCTTAACACTTTGTGAATAAAAATCTTTTATGTTTTTCTCCCTTTTATTTATGATCCTTGGATGTCATTTGAGTTCTTGCTAAAAGCTGCCATTTTCATTTCTGTAGCTTAATTGCTTACAATTTAATGATTCATAATATTTCACAATTTTCACTTACATAGTCTGGCATATATTCCTATTGTAATCATGTTCATAAAATTAAGGGGAAATTGCATGCCTTGCAGGGTCTGATATAGGCAAATTCATTCTTTCTTGTGCAATGACTTCCTATAACATTTAGAGTTAAATCTAAATTTTTATTCTAAGCAGAAATTACATGTGTTTTTCCCAAATATGTGTTTTCTTGTGCTCCTAATCTGTGAAATAGGAACTTATAAACTATTCTTTTAAAGGCAAGCATATCAATTTAGATGTCTTCCCTTGCAGAGAAAATCAGATACAAATAATCCTATGAAAATATAGTTGCATAAGAGTGAACCATCTTACTGTTTTATTTCAGATTCGTTCATACCAGCTTGTGTATATTGTTGAGACAGCTCATTGAATGGCATTATTCAACGGTTTCTCTTTGCGGCTCATCACCTTTGAGACCACGCTTATAAAGTACACTTAACGGAAGGATCTTAGAGCCTTCTTAAAGTGTTTTGCTGAGCCAGGAGAGAAACTGAATTATAGATCAAAAGAACTAACATGCTTCACTTGGCAAAAGGTTGTCTTACTCTTCACAGACTTGCCAATCTCTTCTTCCACCAATGAAGTATTTCACTCAGATAGCTATAGGAGAGCATTTGTTTGTTATGAACAAATTACTTTAAATTAAGCTCCTGACTAATTGCTAAAAATGTAATTTTCCTACACACACACACACACACACACACTTACACACATGCACACAAAGTAAACTCTGTCCTAATTTATTTGCTCAGCAGTTTTTTTGTTGTGTTTTGATTTTGTTTTTAACTGAACCAGGGCTGGTAGAATAAAGCAACAGAAACTGGAGAAAAATTAAAAGAGAAACAATATAAAGAATTTGATATAGGAATGACTAAGCTTACCTAAATAAATTGTGAGATATAAACTTGTCAATATGATTTTGGTTGCAGAAGATTATATACTACATAAGCTTCACAGATGACATGCATATCCAGAAACTACAGTAATTTACAGGGGCAAACTCTGCAACTAGGAAAAGGAAACAGAACTGTTTCCGTTCAATGCATTCCTCCATCAAAGAATAAGGTAGCAAAATGGTTGAGAATTGGGCATTTGGCAAGACACTGCCTATCTTTAATGCCTGTGTATGCCACTTGCTACCTAACTTTGAACAAGTAACTACTTCTCTGTGTTATATTTGTTTCATCTGCAAAATGGGGATAACATTGATGTCTAGTATAAAATGCTGTTGGAGGTTTACGTGAGATAATCGATATAAAATCTCTAGCGCAATGCCAGTCACATAATAAATTCTCTGTAAGTGTTGGTTCTGACTATGCCTATAAGCACTTCATCTTCAAATGTGGAATTTTTGAGTATTACAATGGGAAGGTATTGATTCATTATTTATGCAATAAAGATGCATATTGTCTTCAAAAGAAGACCATAAAGGATGGTGAATTAAAATAAAATGCAGGAAAGGATTTTTTTTTTTCTAATGTTATATGATGATTAGCACTGTACAGAAAAACAGACTCAACCCTCTAAATCCGTTGTCTGTTCCATTAAGGACATATCATTTTCACAAGGGAATCTTGATAAATACAAATTTGTCACTCCACTCATTCATTCATTCATCCACTAAATGGTCCTTTACTTCTTACCTTCCACACATCAGGCTAATGCTAAGAATTGTACAAAGACTCAACCACACATGATCTGACTTCAAGAACATTGAGATCTTATGGTATGAAAGATATGTAAAGATAAATTACAATTAATTGACACAGCATGTGCTACTTTGAGAGAATAAACCCAAAGCCGAATTTTAATACAACTGTTAGGTTTTAATAGGCAGAAAAGCAGGGAAAAGCATCTCTGGAATGGGAACACATGACTCAGAGAAGGAAAAAAATGCAAGCAGATGCCAGGTTTGGAAGTGGAGAGGAGCTTAGTGCTTAGCCAAACTTGGGAAGGGGCTTCAGTGTCAACCCAAGAAATTGAGCTTCCTAAAACTGTAGTAACAATGGGAAATTTTAAGCAGGGAGATGACTTTGTGGTAGAAAAGAAAATGAACTAGAGTAGGAAGGAAGCTGGAGATACCAATGTTAAAGAGACTGTTGAGAGGTGGCTGCAATATTCAAGATGAGAAATAATTGAGCCTTAAACGCTGTAGGGAGATGAAGCTACCAAACAAACAAACAAAACACACACACACACACACACACACACAAACAAAATTATGAAAGAGAGTTGCTAGTTAGAATCTTTAGGAGTGAAGGACTAAATATATTTCAGTGGAAGAAGCAGTATATCTTGTGATTTAGTGATTCTCACATTTTAAAATTGAGGTAACTACTTTCTGACATGAAACTATAAGTGCAAAGTTTTGATGCAGATACTTAGAATTTGCCTTAGTTGTGAAGTAGCCTGTAATGTAAAGGATTTATCTGAGAAACAAAAGTGGATTTTTCCTTTTAGTCAGAGTTTCTTGAAACCCACATGTGAAAGATGCCTTGATATAAAACATGTATGTTTTAACTTTGGGCTCAGCTTTGCAGGAATGTATCCGAGATGGAAAACCAGATGGCTATATTTCAATGTATTTTTTCTTCTATTTTATGGAAAATGACCCATGACTTATTTTGGCTTACATGAGATTTACTTATAAATATATATGAAGATAATGCCTTGCAGCTCCTGTTTAATGCATTTATGAAAAATTTTTCATTTTCTGGGATGCTTTTCATTCAGGGCAGCTGCCTGGAAACACTTATGATCTCTGAGGAGAAGCTTTGAACGTGCACAGGCATTTAAAAAAATTGTATGTTATTAGGCAACTAAAATCATAAGCTCAACATGGTGGCATTATCTTTTTGTCAGAGGTGTGAACTGGCTCTTCCATATTCAGGCTTTCAACACTTGGAAAATTTTTTTTTCTGAGTACATATTTCCTCATCTGTAAAATAGGGGGGTTCTATTCTGATTTCATTAAGTTATGATAAAAGAAAATCATAGAGTAGGTAAATAACCAATTACAGTGATATTTCTTCCTTTTCACTCCTTTTGCTACCCAAGTGACATATCATATAGCAAGCTAACACTTGGCAGAATGCCAATTTAGTATGATACTGGTTTCCAGCTAATTTAGAACTATAAAAAGTGTTGGCAATGCCCAACTCAAACTTACGTTTGAATTGGCTTTTTAAATTGCTATATGTCATAAAGACCAGTTGATAGGCTGGGCGTGGTGGCTCACACCTGTAAGTCCAGCACTTTGGGAGGCCAAGGAGGGTGGATCACAAGGTCAGGAGTTCAAGACCAGCCTAGCCAACGTGGTGAAACCCAGTCTCTACTAAAAATACAAAAATTAGCTAGGCGTGGTGGCGCATACCTGTAATCCCAGCTACTTGGGAGGCTGAGGCAGGAGAATTGCTTGAACTCAGGAGGTGGAGGTTGCATTGAGCTGAGATCACGCCACTGCACTCCAGCCTGGGTGTCAGAGCAAGAATCCGTCTCAAAAAAACAAAACAAAAAACAATTGACAAAAGAACCTAAAATTATAATTTAGAGTTCTTGACATTATTTATCTGTAACTTAGGGGAATTCAACTGGCCATGGTGACTATTCGTATCATAAAAGAGTACGTGATGAGCGACAGTGAAATGAGATAGGTCAAACAGAGCTTTTCCAAGTGCAGATGCTCCCAGCCGTGGACAATCTGGCTGGTAGGCAAACATGGAATCCAAGGACTTCAAGCATCTCCACTCATGATCCATTTTGGGAGGAGGCAAGATGAAGTAACAGATGTTTGGGGGCAGATAAATTCCAAAGAAAATGATTACAGAGAGTCAGTTAACCAGGCTGTCAGTTTCTGCAAACTCTCTCATAAGTCAGTTGATTCCAGACTGCAAACTGGTGCTTAGGAATACCAATGATTTCCTCTAAAGGCAAAAAGTAAATGCTTTGTACTGGGCACTGCCAACCTTAAGTTCCCTAGTGTACTTGGGTACCACCGTCTGGATGCTCTGAGCTTGAGGTGTCAAAGCGCCCTTGTATTTTCTGTAGTTCTCAATGGTTTAGATGTCATACTCGGCTCCCTGAAGGGCATGTCTCTCTCTCCCAGTCCTGTGGACATCTTATCAAATTTATGATCATCAAGATTCAGCCTCAAGTTTCTTCCCCTCTAAGGATACTGTTCAGAGCCTCTAAGCTTTCTGCTTTCAGGAAGCTGCATATTCACTAGAGAGAATGGTTATCTATGCTGAATTTTCTCTAGTATGATGAGATTACTGTCTATATTGTTCTTTATTTCTTCCTAAGTGTCAGCCTTATCTCCCCAAGGAGATTGTAAGCCCCTTGGAGTCAGGGATCATGTTTTATATTCCTGGGGCCTCACATCATTTGAATAAACAATTGAGCAGATATTAAGAGATACTTAGGGCCAGGCGCGGTGGCTCAAGCCTGTAATCCCAGCACTTTGGGAGGCCGAGACGGGTGGATCATGAGGTCAGGAGATCGAGACCATCCTGGCTAATACGGTGAAACCCCGTCTCTACTAAAAAATACAAAAAACTAGCCGGGCGACGAGGCGGGCGCCTGTAGTCCCAGCTACTCGGGAGGCTGAGGCAGGAGAATGGCGTAAACCCGGGAGGCGGAGCTTGCAGTGAGCTGAGAGCCGGCCACTGCACTCCAGCCTGGGCGGCAGAGCAAGACTCCGTCTCAAAAAAAAAAAAAAAAAAAAAAAGATACTTAGTAATTGATTTATTGAATTCGAAATCTGAAACTGCTAATTCTAGAATTGTTACCATACATTTGTTTATTTTGGGGACTTTTGAGCAAAATACTGGAGGTAACTATATCCTTTTCACCTGCTCTCATAATGTATCAAAGTTTATGTTTCATATATTTAGTTCTATCAGATATGGAGTTAATCGGTTATTTTAGCAAGAAAGATTTTGGGGAAAGAAAGTTGGCTTCTTTACTCCCTCTTCCTACTTTACATATTTGGAATTTTTCATTAGACATGACTAAAGTAGTAGAAGGAGAAACAAAGATCTAACATTTAAATTATTCACTAGGCCCACACAGGTTTGGGATGCAGATTAGCTCAACAGATAGAGGTAGATCTACATGACAAATTAAAACTAATATCTAAGGTTTAATTCACATGTTGTATGACAGTCTCACTCTTCTATGTCAACCATGGACCTCTACCTTAGAATGTATTGTCTCCGCTCTTCCAAATTATTTTCCTTCCAAATCCTTGGCCAGACATCCAGGACATTGGCCACTGAAGGGAAATCTATACATATTATCACTTTGGACTACTTCTCTTTCCACAAAAAGTGATTGCTTAAATTCACTGCTCATAGTTCTGCCTATTGGAAAGAATTTCCCTTTTTGCTCTTTTTTCAAGGCCACTCTTATATGTGTCTGCAGTGCAGCCACCATCCATTTCAGCCTGGCTAATGAGCCAACCAATCCATTACCTGTGCTTGGACTTTGCCCTCATCTTTCAGTTATTTCAATGGTGCCCTTCATAGAACCATTATTGCAAGTCAGTCCCAGCTCCTCTTATCACCTGTTTTATCAGGACCACATCTAGTAACACTTGTGTTAGTTAGCTCAGGTCCTCCAAGAAGCCCCTTCAAATATTTTACTATGGAAAATGCCTGTGAGAAAAAATGGGGAGGAAGAACAGAGAGGCTGGGTGAGTCATCATACCCCATGCAAGTCTGACCATGAGGGAAGGAAAGAGAAAATGAAGGCTGGGTGGAAGTATAGACCAGTGTGCAGTCTCATGGAAGTCCAGCAAGAGACCACTGGGGAGTCCATGAGGCAGAGTTGCATGAAAAGAGAAGATATCTGTATCCTAAAGTCAAAACTGCCTTAGCATCACTGTGCCTGTGGGAAGCATGATGTCAGCTTAAACATGGGGATGGATTTCAAAGGACAGCCAGAGCCCTCTGTCAATTACACTTCCTCTAGTTCAAATTCTTCAAGGTGCATTGTCATGGCCACCAAATTAATGTTTCTAAAAACACACAAATTCTAAGCAATCTCAATTCACAATTCAGAATAGAATGTTCTGTACCAACTCAGGAGTTCTATTCTCATGATATGAGATTCATGGGTAGAAATTAAAATTGACAATTTTATCTAACCACTATTAGCCAAAACTATAATTGGAAAAAAATCTTCTCACCTCTTGCTCTCATGGACATTTGAGTTTTTCAAATGTCTTTGTCATTACTTGTGATTCACCTGCTTAGCACGTTCCTGTTCATCCTTTGAGCCTCTGGCTTACTTGCCTTCTTCCAGGGACGCTCCATGGTATTGCACTCTTAACTGTGTTATGTCCCACTAGAATGTAATGTTTTTGAGGTCAGGAATTGTGCCTGTATGGTTTGTTGTTGTATATAACATGCAGTGTAATACCTGGTGCTTGTTATGCATTCAGTTCATATTTGTTAAACAAATGCATGGAATCACTGTCTATAGGCACTACCCTACTCATAACAAATTGAAGAAATGATAAAGTCTATTGTTATTACAGCTATTTGTATGGTATAGAACAGACCTAATTTTCTATTATGTGATTTGCCTTCTGAAAATTTATTTACTCAATTCCTTTTTGTAGTTAGGTTCACATGAACCCATATTACATGAATATATTCAGGCCATCTCAGAGATCCTTAGGATGACAAAAACAAACAAACAAACAAACAAACAAACAAAAACATATAATGGCTATCAATTTTCCTCAAAAAACCAGCAGGTATAAGCAGTTGTTATTCACATTGTTCATTTTATAAGCAATGTAGGAACTCTGCATTTAAATAGGAAAATCGAGTGATTTCTAAAATGAGAAGCTAATATATTTTGGACTATTATTTTAGAAAGTTTAAAGGATACATGTATACATCTGTAGCTTTCCTGGAGCCTCCAAATCAGGGATGCCAGGCATCCTAGTGTGTCACTAAAGTGACAAGCAGCATGAACTTGGCTCAGATGTGTTGGCATGATTTAGGAGTGGATAGGGATGGTAGAACAAGAGTGATCCAGTATTTTAAAATATTTTCTTCTGACATAGTAATTACTGCATCCATGACATCATGAATTTTTCCTCTTGACTCATTCTTAACCTGTGGCACTAAACTCTCCTGCTAGGGAATCAGCACCAGGACTACTTCTGAAGTGGTCTGCTGCTGGGATGCGTTCACTTGGCCTCTGCCTCTATATTGTGTTTAGTCACCTTTCCCGTCTTTCTCTTACTATTCCCAATTCTTGTCCATATGCCAGCCTGCTGGCTATGCAAAATTCTCACTCTGGCATTCTTCTAATACTTGGCATCTGTGGCTGGAGCTCTGGTGCTGCATGCTTCTTGCTGCTCTCTGGAGGCCCTATTCTACGGGAGCTGCTCTCAGCAAGCTGTCAAGTTAGAAAGGAAATAATGAATCATTAGCTGAAGAGTCAATATCTGATAGGGCTTAATGTGCCAACCCTAATGATAGTTTGCATTTTCTTCTGGGAATAATTATTTGAAAACTGAAAGAAAAAATAGTACCCGGATCCCCCTCCTTTCCCACCCACCCCACCACCATGGATGCCAAAATCCGCAGATGCTCAAGTATCTTATATATAATGGTATAATATTTGCGTGTTATTAGATAAACTTCAAATCACATCTAGATTATTTATAATACTGAATATAATGTAAATGCCATAAAAAATATTGTTGTGCTGCATGGTTTTTTCAATTTTTTCTTTTAAAAAATATGTTTGGATCCACACTTGGTTGAATCTTGGGAGCCGGAACCTGGTAGATTAACCAATGATATCTGGAGTACTTGATGTTTTAAAGGGTCTAACCGCTCGACAGGATAGGGTAGATCTTGGGGGGATGAGCAGCCAGCTTTTCTCGTTTCTGATATAAAGAAGGCTACCATCTAAGACCATCAGTGAATTGTTATTATAATCAGATTTAAAAAATCAAATAAAAATGAGTGAATATTTTAAAAAATTACGTGACTCATTCCTTTTGAGTGACTTGACAGCTATGGTCACATGAATTGTGCACATAGATATAGCTTTAGCAAATTTAATTAAATTAAATTTGAATTTAATTAAACATGAATAAAAAGCCAAAAAGATCTTAGTTTTATTGGTGCTTCCCCTTCAATTACCACAACAAAGAGATAATCTCCTAGCAAAAACAAAACTAAAAAATTCTACAATTAAAGCATACATGTCCAATGTCCAACATTCTAAACTATCATTCAAACATTTACTTTTTTTCTCCTTGATTCCCTGCTGCAAGGAGTTATTTAAAACTAAACCCAAAATATCCACCCCGTAGCTCATCTAACCTGCATATGAATAGAGAATATATGTCAACTTTCAACTTACAGATTCACCAAGTAAAGGGTAAACTTTTAATGATTTCAATTCTAGGAAGGAAATGTCTTAATCACCATAAAATAGTGTCATTGGAAAACAGTCTATTTTATATCTTAATATTACTAGCATTATTTGCACCGGTATTATAGTTTTTCACAAGCCTAAGAAAGTGACTTGTTTAACCTTATTATTGGATGCAAATAAACATGTTTTTAAGGTAGAGTATAGTTTACTGTGTAATGTGCATCAAGGATGAAGGCAAGAGAAGAAAATAACTCATTAAAAGTGTCACTTGTTATTGCAGCAGTAATCAATAGAGCATTAAGCGTCACATTTTATTGCAATGAATGGGGAATAAACATGAAGACCACAGTGCACTCTTGTAAATGGTATGACTTGTAAATGTCAGTGAGGACTTATTTAATACTAAAAGGCTATAAGAATTTGCAAAGGGAGTTTTAAAATTCATCCAAGATAGCTGAAGGTTACATGAAGAAAGGGCAGCTATATATAGCATGCACACACTCAGGTAATGTAAAATATGAATGGATGAAAAGAAACCAAACCTAATTCTAATTGGAGGGTTCATTATATTTGATATTCTAGAAAGAGCACGTATTGAGTCCTGGAAGTTTGGCATTATGAATATTTTATTGCATATCTTGCTTTATATTCATATAAAGCAGGCTTTCTTTTCCAATATAAGCAGTGCATATGTATAGCTAGAGAGCAAAGAAAAATCTTACAGATTAATGCAGTTGAGAATACATCATTCAGGTAAATTGCATTCTCTTTCTGGAAACTTTCTTTTAAAATTTATAATCTGCAACATTTCGTTGCACAAGATTTCCATCTCTTCATCCAAGGAAGTTAAATTTGTTTTGATTTATCTGCATGTTGATCTATAAACCTAATTGATAGGGAAGATTCTTGGAAATTTCTAAAGTCCCTCATTGTTATAGATGCAGAGTTTCATGTAGCACAGTCAGAACATTCTGACATAGAAAAAAAGTAATCAATGTGTGTGATATAGTTTGGCTGTGTCCCCACGGAAATGTCGCCTTGAATTATAATAATCCCCACATGTGAAAGGCGGGGTCACGTGCAAATAATTGAATCATGGGGGCAGTTTCCCTCATGCTGTTTTTGTGATACTGAATGAATTTTCATAAGATCTGATGGTTTTTATTAATATAAGGGGCTTCTACCTTTTCTCAGTACATCTCTTTCCTGCTGCCATATGAAGAAGGATGTGTTTGCTTCCCCTTCTGCCATGAATGCATTTCGTGAGGCCTCCCCAACCATGCAGAATGGTGAGACAATCAAATCTCTTCCCATTATGAATTACCCAGTCTCAAGTATGTCTGTCTAGCAGTGTGAGAATGGACTAATATCGTATATTAACAGGAACCCTGGTGGCTTAACTCATTGTCAAAATGGACAGCATGGGTTACAAAACTCATATCTGAGAGAGGTTTGACCATTATCAAAGCAAAATTCTCTTTCATGGGACTAGTTTTAGTTTCTCTCCGTGGACTTATTTTGAGGTGAAAACAGTAGCGAAACTCCATGGAAAATTTAGGTCTTTTGTCTTGAATATGCTATAGAGTTAAAAATGCAATATTACCCTTTTTACAAGTTTAATTTAACATTCCTCATAGTAGTTTATATTTCAAACAAAAAATTATCACGGTATATTAGTCCATTTTCATATTGCTATGAAGAAATACTCAAGACTGAGTAATTTATAAAGAAAAGAAGCTTAATGGACTCACAGTTCCACATGGCTGGGGAGGCCTCACAGTCATGGTGGAAAGCAAAGGAGGAGCAAAGACATATCTTACATGGCGGCAGGCAAGAGAGCATATGCAGAGAAACTGCCCTTTATAAAACCATCAGAGCTCATGAGACTTATTCACTATCATGAGAACAGCATGGAAAAATCTTACCCCCATGATTCAATTACCTCCTGCCTGGCCCCTCTCTTGACACATGGGGATTATGGGAGCTACAATTCAAGATGAGATTTGGGTGGGGACACAACCAAACCACATAATTCCACCTCTAGCCCCTCCCAAATCTCATGTCCTCATATTTCAAAACCAATCATGCCTTCCAAACAGTTCCCCAAAGTCTTAACTTATTTTATCATTCACTCAAAAGTTCATAGTCCAGTCTCATCTGAGACAAGGCAAATCCCTTCCACCTATGAGCCTGTAAAATCAAAAGCAAGTTGGTTACTCCCTAGATACAATGGGCATACAGGCATTGGGTAAATACAACCTTTCCAAATGGGAGAAATTGGTCAAAACAAAGGGGTTACAGGCCCCATGGAAGTCCAAAAACAAATAGGACAGTCATTAAACTTTAAAGCTCCAAAATGATCTCCTTTGACTCCATATCTCACATACAGGATCACTCTGATACAAGAGGTAGGCTCCCATGGCCTTGGGCAGCTCTGTTCCTGTGGCTTTGCAGGGTACAGCTCCCCTCCTAGCTGCTTTCACAGGCATTGACTGTCTGCGGCTTTTCCAGGCACACAGTGCAAGATGTCAGTGGATCTACCATTCTAGGGTCTGGGTAGTCCTCTTCTCACAGCTCCACTAGGCAGTACCCCAGTGGGGACTCACTGTGGGTGCTCCAACCCCACATTTCCCTTCTGCACTTCCCTAGCAGAGGTTCTCCATAAGGGCCCTGCCCCTGCAGCAAAATTCTGCCTGGACATCCAGGCATTTGCATATATACTCTGAAATCAAGGTGGAGATTCCCAAATCTCAATTCTTAACTTCTGTGCACCTGCAGGCTCAACATCACATGGAAGCACCCATGGTGTGGGGCTTGCACCCTCTGAAGCAATGGCCTGAACTGTACCTTGGCACATTTTAGCCATGGCTGGAGTGGCTAGGGCACAGGGCAGTAAGTCCCTAGGCTGCACACAGCAGGAGGGCCAGGGTCCAGCCCAGGAAACCATTTTTTTCTCCTAGGGCTCTGGGCCTGTGATGGGAGGGGCTGCAGTGAAGGTCTCAAACATGCCCTTGAGACATTTTCCCCATTGCCTTGGTAATTAACATTTGGCTTCTCATAAATTATGCAAATTTCTGCAGCCAGCTTGAATTTCTCCTCAGAAAGTGGGTTTTTCTTTTTTATTGCATCATCAGGCTGCAAATTTTCCAAACTTTTATCCTCTGCTTCCCTTTTCAATGTTAAGTTCCATTTCTAAATCATATCTTTGTGAATACATAAAACTGAATGCTCTTTACCAGCACCCAAGTCACTCTTGAACTCTTTGCTGCTTGGACATTTCTTCTGGCAGATACTCTAAATCATCGCTCCCAAGTTTAAAGTCCTACAGTCTCCAGGGAGGGGAAAATACCACCAGTCTCTTTGCTAAAAAGTATAGCAAGAACCGCCTTAGCTCCACTTCCCAGTAAGTTCCTTTTCTTCATCTGAGACTACTTCAGCCTGGAATTTTGGGTCAAAGCCATTCAACAAGTTTCTAGCAAGCTCCAAACTTTTCCACATCTTCCCATCTTCTTCTGAGCCCTCCAAACTGTTCCAACCTCTTCCTGTTACCCAGTTCCAAAGTCGCTTCCACATTTTTGGGTATCTTTACAGCAGTGCCCACTACCAGTACCAATTTTCTATATTAGTCAATTTTCATACTGCTATGAAAAAATACCCGGGGCTGAGTAATTTATACAGAAAAGGAAGTTTAATGGACTAACAGTTCCACATGGCTGGGGAGGTCTCACAAGCATGGTAGAAGGCAAAGGAGGAGCAGAGGCCTACACAGCTGCATGCAAGAGAGTTTGTCCATGGGAACTGCCATTTATAAAACCATCAGATCTCATGAGACTTATTTACTATTATGAGAACAGCACGAAACAAACCTGCCTCTGTGATTCAATTACCTCCCACTGGGTGCCCCCATGACACATGGGGATTATCAGAGTTACAATTCAAAAAGATTTGAGTGGGGACACAGCCAAACCATATCACATAATATTCAGGCTTGTCTTAGGAGTTAGAAAAAGAGGAAGAGGAAACTGATATGTATGTTGTCAGCTCAGCTCTCAAGAAGCACAGTTTTGCAGAAGCTTCCAAATACATCACAAGGTTAGCAGTTCAATTCTTCATACAAATGGATGCAATAATTTAGCACCCTTTAGTAACTGGCCAGTAAAAATTGTCACTTGCCACACAAGGAAATCTTCAAGGCATGCAGTTGCCTTCTAGTTCTAATAATTTCTGAAACATGGTAGTGTATTCAAGATTTTATTTCAGATTCCATAACTGAAAATCATAACAACAGAATAGAAAGTTCATTTTCACACAGTGTCTAGAATTAAATAAGGGCAAATTAACTAAATATACAGAGCAAGCCCAAAGAAGAGTAAGAAAAATACTAGATGATAACAATAATGAAAACAGTGCTACGTGTGATGCATTGTGTTAAGACCTTTATACATGTTGTATGGATTTCCCATTGCTGGTGTGTAACAAATTACTACAAATTTGATAGCTTAAAATGAAACGAATTTATTGTCTTACAATTAATTTATTGTCTTCTGGGAGTTAGAAGTCTATAATGGTTACAGGATTGTGTTCCTTCTGGAGGATCTAGTGGGAAATCTGTTCCCTTGCCTTCTTCAGCCCCTCAAAGCTACCCCCATTCCATGGCTCATAGGCCCTTACACACTCTGATCTCTGCTTTAATCATCACACCTCATTCTCTGAACTTGACCCTCCAGCCTCCCTTTTATAAGGAAGGGTCAAGTTCAGAGACCCTTTTATAATTCATATTGAAGTTGTGAATTCAAAGGACTCACCTAGATAATCCAGGACACTTTCCCCATCTCAAGATCCTTACCTTAGTACCAAAGTCCCCTTTTTCCTATAAGGTAACATATCCCCAGGTCTGGGGATTGTGACATGGATGTCTGTGGAGACCATTATTTTATCTAACACACATGGATATTGTGGAAATGATGTATTATTTCTGGCCCTGCTGTATATCCACTATAACCTTTGTTATCTATTGCTTTGAAACGCCCTTTTCAATATTAGGGGAGGGAAGTAAGCCAACTTAATTACTTGATATTCAGGGAACAGGAATTACACTATTTTACCAAGATCTTTGAACTCCATCCCAACAAATCTTTCTTCCATGAATCTAACACATTGCAACACGGATTCCAACATAAAAGGATTAAGTTTAATTTCCTTTTCCACTCAATTCCAACATGCATGTTTCTTACAAAGGTGCAAATGAGCTGTGAAATGGTTGGATTAGTAGAAAGCATTTCTGAGAGAAGCAACACTGAAGAATTGATTCACAGGGAAGATAATAAAATTATGGCTACTTAGGGGGGGAATATATTTCTACTTGAGAGACAATGGGATTGTAACTATTGAATTATCTCTGAGAACAAAGATCATTACAGAGAATTCATGACAAGATGATGTCTTTCACCATCCTGCCCACCATCTTACATTGGTACAGCTGTGCTTTAACTTAGAGAGAGACATGGTATTCATGCTGCTTTTGGGGAAAAATAAAGCATAAAATTACCTAGAATCCTTTGTTATGAGGTGTCATTTTCTATTATGCTTTGTACACTGACATTTCACAATAATAAAATTCTAAGTAGTCATGCCTCTGCCTTCAGGGTAGCTAAACCATGATCGAATGAAATTTACCTACTAAAGTCTGGTTTTATGAATAAAAGAGGTCAGTACATAGACCCATACTCTCCAAATTTCATGTTCTAGTAAAATCCTTTAAGTAAGATGTAGTTGTAACATATGAAAATAACTCTATGTTTCCATTTTGTACTACAACAATGGATTTTGAATCTTATATTTCAGACCTCAGTCACAAAGATAATTTTATACATTTTTGTAATTATGACTGGGGCCTTGCCCAGGTTAATTAACTTCATTTCTCTTCTACTAAAGGCCAGATCTTCACATGTGTCCTGGGCCACTCTGCCTCTCCTCTCCTCAGGGACTTTAACTCTTGAGTTATTATGTCTTCATCATACATCTTTAAATTCTCCCTCTCTGCTGGATACTTTTCTTTAGGAGGTAAATAACCTGCGCTATCACCAACATTAATAATCAAAACAAAACTAAAAGGTAAACTTTCCTTTGATGCCTATCTTTCCAATACAAATTTTCTCCATTCCTTTATAGCCAAATGCTATCAAAAGATTGTCTATACCCACAGTGTGTACTCTCTTTTGTTCCATTCAGTATTTCTTTGTCACTATTACACCCACTTTAGACAATAAGAAAAATATAGAGAAAATTTAATAATAATTCGTGTAATTCCTATCCACTTTTGTCAAATCCTCAAACTTTGGGAAATTCGTTTCTCAATTTTTAAAAGTAACTGGTTAAAATAAACCCCTCTCTATCCCCCAAATCCCATTCCAAGGTATCCATGATATTCTGAATTTGTATCTACTGCTTATTATCAAGGTATTAATAAATAAGACATAGGGTGTATTAGGCCATTCTTGCATTGCTATGAAGAAATACCTGAGATTGGATAATTTACATTTTTTACAAAAGAGGTTTAATTGCCTCATAGTTCTGTAGGCTGTGCAAGCATGGCACTAACATCACTTGGCTGCTGGGGAGATCTCAGGGAGCATTTACTCATGGCGGAAGGTGAAGCAGGAGCAGGCACATCACATGGAAAAAGAAGGAGCAAGAGAGAGCGAGAGCGAGGTGCTCTATACTTTTAAGCAACCAGATCTCTCAACAAGTCATTCACCATTGTGAGGAGAGCACCAAGGAGCTGGTGCTAAACCACTTATGAGAAATCCACCCACAGGATCCAATCACCTCCCACCAGGCCTCACCTCCAATACTGGAGATTGCAATTCAACATGAGATTTTGGTGGGGACACATATCCAAACTATGTCAACTGTATTGTAGGGATATTATACAGTTCTTAAATCTCATGTAAACCACACCCTTCTGCAGCTTCCTTTGTTCACTTAACAATATGTTTTTGTGATTTTTTTCCATGATGGTATAACTATATATATAAATATATAATACATAAATATATATATATATACACACACACATATATATGTAGCTCTGGCTTACTCACTTTCCACTGCTATATAGTTTTCCATTGTTTGAATTTGTGATAATATACTTATTCTTCCTCTCTAGAATAATATTCAGGTTGTTATTAATTTTGCTGTATGAAGACAAACCATGCTGCAAAAAAAGTTCTTGTAAATTTTCTCAGGCATTACTCTAGTGAGAAGAATTGCCAGATTGTAGAATATGTGTGCATTGAAGTTTACTAATCAACTTAACATGACATTGCAAAGTACCTTTCCAAGGTGTAAACACTTAGGTTATTGTCTTCCTTGAATCTACAAAACTCACTGTGGTTCCTCTGGTATTTTTAATTTTGGAGTAAGAAATTATCTTCATCCTGGCTTTATCAGTGAGAATTCTCTGCTGCCAGAATGGAGGGTGTATCAGGTACTTAAGTGTATCATTTGCCAGAAACACTTTTTATGTTAATTTCTCAAATTTGTGAGTTTTTAGTAAATTCATACCCCTAAATCCATGATATAGTGATTATAAATTCTCAGGTGAGATCCATCCCTCCCCCAAGACCCAGTAGAGATGGGCAAGATTTCTTGTTGTTACATATTTTTCTCCCAATCCACGTGTTCCCTGAGAGGAAGCTTTTTGAGGATCATTGCATTATGCAATTTTGGGTTTTATTTTCAACTCATTTTATTATCTTCATAGCCTTCTCTCTTGTTTCTGTGTGGTTTTCCAAACTAAGCCCTTTTGTTACTGAGACTGGCAAGCTCACTGTCAGGGCAGCGACAGGATGCATCTGTGTTTGCCTCCTAGGTATTTCTCTGGCCTTCTCAGAAATTAGCCCTTCTTTTCAACAATATTTGTAATATTTTATTCAGCATTTTGTAGCACAAATTAGACTCATCTATTACAGACTTTGTAGCACAAGGTGGACTCATCTATTGTCAGAGAGTACATACGATCTAAAAGATGTCAAGTCCTAATTTTCTCTCTAGCTACCTTTCTCTTTTAAATTCTACCTGACTTACCCGTTTAGATGAGAGAATGTTTTGTCTAAGTGAAAAAGTTTAACATGTTGAGTTTAACTTATCCAAAAGTAGACTCTTTCAACGTGTCAAGCTTAACATATGCACAGCTCGTCTCTTGGCTCTCACAACATGTGTGCTAGTTAGGGTGCTCCAGGAAATCAGAACCAATAGGGAGTATAGATGATTGATTGATTGATTGATTGATAGATAGATAGATAGATAGGTAGATAGATAGATAGATAGATAGATAGATAGATAGATAGAGACTTATTACAGAAATTGACTCGTGTGATTGTAGAGGGGGAGAGGTCCCACAACATGTTGTCTATAAGTTGGAGCTCCAGGAAAGCCAGTGGTTCTATTCCTCCCAAGTCTGAAGGTCCAAGAACCAGGAACACTAAAGTCCAAGGGCAAGAGAGAATTGATGTCCCAGCTCAAAAAGAGAGAGAATTGATCTTTCACTGTCTTCTCATTCTACTGGGGCTCCGCAACAGATTGGATGATGCATGTCTGTATTGGTGAGGCCTTCTTTGTTCAGTTCACTTATGCAAATACTAATCTCTGCTGGGAACATCATCACAGATACACTGAGAAATAGTGTTGTATCCACTCTCTGGGATATCCCTTAGCCCATTCAAGCTGACATCTTGCTTCTCTTTTCCTTTGTCACTTCTAAGTCAATGTTGTCACAGCCTACCTAGGTTTTTAGGCCAGAAACATGAGTGTCTTTTTGACTGTACACTTCTTCTTATCTCTATACTTGATATGTTACCAGTTGTACTGGATTCTATCTTAAAAACATACATGCCGGTTCCTGGTCTGTCTGAATTTTTCAGGCCTCAATGTAAGCTGACTTCCAGTGGGACTTTGTCAGTGGGAATCACTGTAGGGTGATCCACAGTGGGAGAGACCTATACATCTCTTGTCCTGAGTGGCATTCTTTGCAATAGCTGCATCACCTCCCTGGCTTCAGCTCCCTCTGGACTGGCCCGTCCCACTTCTACCAGATGACTCAGCCTTGGATTCTGCTAGTATCACTTCCTACCTTTAGTCCTCCAGCCTTCCGGGGGTGGTTTCTTGATGTTATTTTGTTGCCTCATCACCAACTATGTTTAACTTCTTTTCCATTCCATTGTAGGGAAAACCAATTCTTTGTATTAATTTTTCTCATTTTAAGATACTTAGAGTGGATTCTGCTTTTTTGGTTAGACCGTAACTGGTACAATATATTTTTCCCCCTGGATTATTGCCAAGAAGCCTTCCAACTTATATCCTTGCTTTCATTCTCAACTCTCCAATCTACTTGTTTTACTGTAAATTAGCTCATGTCATTGGATTTTCACTGTATTTAGAATGAAGTATGAATTGCCTAACAAGAATTATAGGTACACCTACAACTTTTCAATCTCAGTCTGTACCACACATCCCCTCTTAATATTTGGTAGCTCTGCTGTTGCTGGTCCTTTTTCTTCTACTGAAAATGACAAGCACTTTTCTACTACTGAAAAGTAGAAAACTTTCTACTTGGCACATGTGATTCCCTCTGCTTAAAATGCTATTCCCCTCTGAGTCCTAACTGAGGGTGATCCATCTTTTGAGCCTCAGTTTTGAGTCACCTCCTCACAAACATCTTTTTTTTTCTTTTTCTTGAGATGGAGTCTCACTCTGTCACCCAGACTGAAGTGCACTGGTGCAATCTTGGCTCACTGCAGCCTCCGCCTCCCAGTTTCAAGAGATTCTCCTGCCTGAGCCTCCTGAGTAGTTGGAACTACTGGCACGTGCCACCACACCCAGCTAATTTTTGTATTTTTTTTTTTTAAATAGCAGAGATGCGGTTTCACTATGCTGGCCAGGCTGGTCTCGAACTCCTGACCTTAAATGATCCACCTGCCTTGGCCTCCCAAAGTGCTTGGCCTCCCAAACAGCTGTGAGCCACTGTGCCCAGTCCCTCACAAATATTTGATCACTGAAACCAAAGTACACCCACTTGTTACTGGCTTTTAGAGCACCTTTTGCTTCCTTGAGTGTTATCACAGTTTGAAATTACCTACTCACTTATGAATTCATTGGTTCAGTGTCTTTCTCCACAAATTTGGGAACTCTGTGAATTTGGACTCAGGGTGGGTCTGTTTCTCACTGTATCCTCAATGTCCCCAGCAGTGTCTGACACACAGAAGATGCTCCATCAATATTCAGGAATACATGTTAAATGCAACAATAAAGGGATTCTTAAAGTTTATTTTTTCTAGTACTTTAATGAATAATTCGTTTGGATTTGAAATTGAACACACTGGAGAATAGTTCATAATGGTGCCCAAACTGTATGGCATTTTTCTCACCGACCTGAGGCAGGATTTGATTTGCCTTCAGGTTGCCTAAGCACCACGCTTTGCTCTTTTGCCTGGGTGCTTTTCATGAACTCTTGCATTTGATACTTTCAGAAAGTAAAGTAAAACAAGAGAAGCACTGGAGCGAGCTCTCTTTAAATGCAAAAGGATTTTCTGGGTCGAAAAAGATGCCCTTTTCAAGAAATCCCCAGGAAAGCGTGGTTTCCTTACCCATTTCCATGATTCTTCTTCTCAGCAGGCTCTCCTAAAAATAGTTGCCATCTGTGGCTAAGAGCACCGCAGACTGCAGGCCCCGAGGCGGAGCAAAGGTGGGTGTTCAAGGGAGGGGCTGGCATGCAGGTCTGGCTGGAAGGAAGAAACCATCAGTAGGCTGAACATCAAACAAAATGAGCCGTGACTTAGTTAAGAAATTCCATTTAAATATCAGACACATGCAATGACATCTTCAGGACTCACATAAAATTTTATTTCTTACTGATATCCTTCCTTGAGCACAGAAGACCAAATATACCATGATCTATAATTATCTACCTTTCTTTCTGTCTGAACAATGCCTTGTTGCCTAGGAACTGGGGTGACACAGGTATGCCATAAATACATGCTCGAATCAGCTTTCTTTCTTTCTTTTTTTTTTCGCTGGATCAATTTTTTTTCATACTGCTTTGTTGTTATGAAGGTTCATTAAAATACATTCCTATTCTGAATTTGTTTGTTTGGAATAATACAAACTGTGTATGCCCAATTAAGTATGAATAAAATATTCCAGTTTCCATTTGCCTTTCAATTCGTTATCTGACATAACTTGGCTTCTATGGAAAACAACTATTTGTGTATCATGGAAGAGTACACAGTTAATAAGTGATTTATCTAGCACTCTATCAGCTGGAACTCTTCTAACTGATAATTTCTCCCACATGTAGTGCAATGAAAACTAGTATTTATAATGATGATATTAAAAAACAAGGAATTATCACAAAATTAGTGAATTAATACAATCCCATAATTTTATGTACCTGAGAACTGAGCCTCTGACAGATGATCTGCCCCCAAATTTCATGGTGAGTGATAGCCCTGGGACTGGAATTGGAATCTTCTGATACCCACACCAATGTACTCACCATCTTATCCCCTTGCCTGAAAATTTCTCCGTCTAAAAATTTGCTTGATTTCTAACTATAGGATCTGTCAGTGCCAGAAAATGATCATCTGTGTCTTTTTTTTTTTTTTTTTTTTTTTTGCAGACAGCAGTCTCTCTCTGTCACCCAGGGGCTGGAGTGCCAGTTGGTGCCATCTTGGGCTCCTGCACTCTGCCTCCTGAGTTAAAGCCATTCTCCTGGCTTCAGCCTCCAGGAGTAGCGGGATACAGCACGTGCCACCCACGCCAGCTAATTTTGTATTTTTGGTAGAACAGGGGTTTCACCATGTTGGCCAGGATCGGTCTCATCTCTTGCCTCGTCTATCCTGCCACCTCCAGCTCCCAAAGTGCTAGGATTACAGGTGTTGAGCCACTGCGCCCCGCCCTCTTGATTTTTTTTTAATTGTCAAAAAGCAACTTTAAAAAGTTTTTGGCGGGGCGCGGTGGCCTCAAGCCTGTAATCCCAGCACTTTGCGAGGCGAGGAACGGTGGATCACTGAGGTCAGGGAGATCGAGACCATCCTGGCTAACACGGTTGGAACCCCAAGTCTCTCTAAAAATACAAAAACTAGCGGGGCGCGTGGCGGGTGCCTGTAATCCCAGTACTCGGGAGGCTGTGAGGCAGGAGAATGGTGTAACCCGGGAGGCGGAGGCTTGCAGTGAGCTGAGATTGGGCCACTGCACTCAGTCCAGGCGACAGAGTGAGACTCCGCCTCAAAAACAAAAAAAAAAAATTTAATTTTTAAAATATTACATTTCAATAGGTTTTGGGGGAACAAGTGGTGTTTGGTTACATGGAATAAGTTCTTAGGTGGTGATTTCGAGATTTGGTTGCACATCACTGAGCAGGTAACTGTACCCCAGTGTGTAGTCTTTTATCCCTCACCCCACTCCAACCATTTACCCCCTGAGTCCCCAACAGTCCAATTGGTATCATTCTTATGTCTTTGGTCCTCATAGCTTGAACTCCCACTTATGAATGAAGAGACGTTACAATGTTTGATTCCCATTCGCCCCTGACGTTACTTCACTTACAATAAATGGTCTGCAATTCTATCGATTGCTGCAAATGCCATTATTTCATTCCTTTCTATGCGTTGAGTAGTATTCCAGGGGTGTGTGTGTGTGCTATATATATATATATATATATATCTATATATATATATATATATATCACATTTTCTTTATCCACCTGTTGACTGATGATGGGTGTTTGGGCTGGTTCTATATTTTTGCAATTGCAAATTGTGCTGCTATAAACATGCATGTACAAGTGTCTTTTCTGTATAATGTGAATGTCAAAAGCATTTTAGTATCTCAGTCCTTTATCTTGATAGTCACAGTGATCGTTCATTTAATAAACTCCAATGACAAATCCCTTTCAAGTCTTCTACATAATCAGAAATCAGGTATACTGAATATTAGTTATATTTTTTTAAACCTTCATTACGTTACAGTTGTCCACAAACAGGATATATAAAAGCGTATGGAAGTCAGGAAGTGTAGTAATCAAACACTCATGCATTCACCATATCAGGTAAGAACTAGCATATAGTATTTGTTGAAGCTCCCTTTATGTTCCTCCTCCCCTTTACTGTTAAGCAAATTTGTCATTTTTGAGTCTTCAAAAATGTCTATATGTATAGGGCACATAGTAACTCTACCCAGTGTAATTAAACAGAAAATAGTCCTCCATTACACTGTACTCATGCACTAATTTATGTACTGAAACCCTCATTCATTTATTCAATCCTTAATACCAATGTTAAACCAAGCACCGCTTCAGAAGATATGGAAAGAGTTTATACTACATTAAGTAATATAATGTTATACATTATAGAATAGAGTATGTATACATATAATCAATACCTATATTTTTTCTCAGGATATTTTAACTATTATCAAAGGCTAGATGTTCAACAGGACCTTATACATTTCTTTGATTTTTAAGTACTAACATTAATAATATCCATCAATTACTGGACGCTTACTCCATGCTAGGCACTCTATGATTACTGTCTCTTTTAATATTATGACAACCTTCTGAAGTAGTTTATTATTTGGACCATGTTGGACCATGCGAATGACTGTAACAAGCATTGCAAAATCTCAGCAGCTTAACAAAGAGAGATTTGTTTCTTACTCATCTTTCAGTCCCTTTTCTTTAAGTAGTGATTCAGGGATCCAGGTTTCTTCTTCCATTGGACCATTGGAGCCAAAGGGCTCATGGGATATTTTAGAGGCCAGGCCTGGAAATAACATGCACCTGTTCTGCTCACATGCCATTGACCTGAATTAATAACAGCATCCATTTGATTCAAGGTAAGCTGGGAAGTGTAGACTACCTGTGTGCCCAAGTAGAAAATAAAATTGTTTGGAAAACTCATAGTATTTTCTCTGCCACATAAATAAAATTAGATGCTGTTTTTATTATTAATATTTTCAATTTATATTTGAGAAAGTCAAGGCTTAGAAGGATAAAATGACTTGCTCATGGTAGGTAAATTGTTGTGCTAAGATTCTCAGAAGACACATCCTTCCTTACTACACAATACTGTCTCCTAGCTCTCTCTTGAACAAATCAATGTTCATTATACCAGTGGTCTATATTGTTGTAACATTTTACAACTAATAAGAAAAACATGCATGGATTTCCTTTAGAAATTAAATGATTGCTTTAAGTATTTTTCTAAAATAAACCAGCATACCTACTTCTTGCACATTTTATTTTCTGAGTCATTGGCTTCGAGTAAATGATTTTGAGTGCTCATAAATCAGATGGAAACTAATTATTTGTTTTACTGCATCAGGGACAATTAATTATTGGACAATTTGAGCTTTTTAAAATTTTGCTTTGTGGAATTTAGACTCAGAGTTAAATATAACTTCCCTTAGTGATGACTAAATTAAACAAAATTACGACTGTCTCATCTACGTGGATAATTGGGCCATCCACATGAGGCACTTCCAATTTTGAATTAATCATCTATTGCTTTTTTCATAAACTATGTTGATATTTTACCACAACTTAGGACTAAGGTGGTAAATTAAAAATCTGTTTTTTCATTTTGATGATAGCTCCACACAATTTCTATATTGGTGCAAATGTTGAGTTCTTACATTTAGTTGAAGATATTTTTAAAATAACTTCATATGTAAATGTTAAATGGAACAATTCTCCTTCCCCTAGGAACTATATGGAATGTCCCAACTCCTTAATATTCTCAACATTTTTGGCACTAAGAAAGAATAATCAGAAACTGAAACAAAATGTTGAGGTAAAAATCAAGTAAGCACTATGTCCCTGTTCTCTCTTTTAATGGAATTGTTCAAGGTATCACGGTATTTGATAAGCCCAAATTCATGATGTAACTTTTGAAATAATTGTCAGCGAACAGCATTGTTCTCTGTTATGATTTATAGAGTTGCTCTGAAGTTTTTGTTTTGTTTTGTTTTGTTTGGAAGGGAGTGTGATAAAGAGAGCACTTTTGTCCCTAACTTGATGGAGAGTTTTTCAAAAATTGATAGATGTCTTGTAGGATCCTTTGTTGGCAAGTGTGAGATAACTATATTGACTTGTGTGCCTCAACTCTAGAGAAAACAAAATTAGTTTGCTGGAGCAAAAAATGCTTTGAAAATTGATATAAATGCTACAAAGAATTGTCTAAAAACATCTGATTTTGCACTGGACACCTCTCAGCCAAAATGGTAGAATGGTCAGGGGTTGAATTGTGACCCCCAAAAAGATAACGTTGAAGACCTATCCCACGTACCTGAGAATGTGACCTTATTTGGAAATAGGGTCTTTGCAGATGTAATCAAGTTAAGATGAGGTCATTAGGATGGGCTCTAATCCAATACGACTGATGTCATTATAAGAAGAGGGAAGACTATATAAAGACAAACACACAAGGAGAGAGCACCAGGTGGGCACAGATGTAGAGACTGAAGCCATGCAGCTGCAAGCCAAGGATTGGGCAGGATTGATGGCCCCTATCAGAAGCTAGGAACAGGCAAGGAAATACTCTGTGACTGTAAAGGAGTTCGGATCCAGACCCCAAAAGAGGGTTCTTGGATCTCTTGCAAGAAAGAATTCATGGCAAGTTCATAGAGAAGTGAAAACAAGTTTATTAAGAAAGTGAAAGAATAAAGAATGGCCATGCCATAGGCAGCGCAGTCCCGAGGGCTGCTGGTTGCCCATTTTAATGGTTATTTCTTGATTACACACTAAACAAGGGGTGGATTGTTCATGCCTTCCCTCCTTAGACCAGTTAGGGTATCTTCCTGACATTGCCATGGCATTTGTTAACTGTCATGGCATTAATGGGAGTGTAGCAGTGAGGACGACCAGAGGTCGCTCTCGTCGCCTTCTTGGTTTTGATGGATTTTAGTTGGCTTCTTTACTGCAAACTGTTTTTATCAGCAAGGTCTTTGTGCCCTGTGTCTTGTGCTGACCTCCTATTTCATCCTGTGACTTTCGAATGCCCAGCCTCCTGCAAATGCAGCCCAGTAGGTCTCAGCTTCACTTTACCCAGCCCCTATTCAAGATGGAGTCACTCTGGTTCAAAAGCCTCTCATATTTCTATCCAAAGACTCAGAGAGAGCTTGCCCCTGTGAGTGCCTTAAGTTTTGTCTTCTAGCCTTCAGAACTGTGCAAAAGTACATTTCTGTTGTTTTAAACCACCCAGTTTGTGATACATTGTTACAGGAGGTCTAGGAAACACATAGAGATGGCTGCAAGTCAAACATGCAAAAGGGAAACCTCTTTTTACTTATTTGCTTCTCTTTTCTCTTGGGGTTGAAGGAGAATCCCTGCCATGGAGCCAGCAACCACAGCAGTCAGGATAACCTGGGGTCTGACAGTGTGGCTTTAGTCCCTTGTGGTGGTGCCTCAAGTAACTCCAAGGAAGTCACAAAAATCAAGTAGATTAAAGACCTGAGTGTCCCCATCCCTTCCCCATGTTCTTATGATAATGGGAGTGGGGGTGGAATTGGTTATCAGGTGGGCTGTTTGTTACAACAAAGTCTTTGCAGAGGATAAAAGGTTTGAAAAACTAAGCAATACATCTGCTCCTTTCTTCAACAAACCCTGTCTCACTTTCTGTTATATGCCTGTGGTCCTCTCTCCTGCCCAGGAAGCTGGGTCATTCCACTTTCTCCGACCCAAGAGAAATTGCCCAGACGAAAGAGAGCTTGACAGTTCGGGGACTAGCAGCCCTGTGGTCAGTATCAGAACCGGTACCATCGAAAAACTGCAATGATAGTTACCAACACTAGGTGGCACCACAGCAAAGCCTGCAGACGCCCCAGTCTCCAAGGGGTGCCATGTATTCCTGTGCCGGGAAGTTACAGGAATTCTCCTTCATCTATGCGTGCCTCTTGCTTTCAGTAACCTACACCTTTCCTTTCTAACAGAAGTGATGCCCTCCTGTGGACTAAGGCAGGGTTCAGGCTTAGAATGGGCTCGTAATTCCTAGAGAATCATGATCCTATAGAAGCAGGTGAAAGCAAAGACACCTGGATGAAGTGTTAAGTAGAAAAGAAAGCACCAATACCTGTGCTTCAAGTCACTTCGTGATGTACCCACCGTCTCCCTAGCTAAGACAGCCCTGCCGCTTTCCCTGCCCTCCCCACTTTTCTATGTCCAATTGAACCCTTTCTACAAAAGTCCCTTGAGAATGCCTGTTGCTCTTCTGAGATGCTGTTGATACTCATTTTAGACATCTCCAGGAGGCACCCAGTGTGGCTGGCTCCATCTCACAAAATGTGACTCCTGCGATCACCATCCTGCCCTGTATTTCTGGAAAGGCATGAACTGTACGTTGAGTTGGTAAGATCCTTCCTGGAACTTACTGCTGACCACATTTATCAAAGCCTTGTGTAGTTTTCATGGCATAAGGCAACAAGTCTTATTTAAATCTATCATTTCTTAATAAATGATTATTAAGAGAACAGGTCAATTGCAACCTGTGTTTTAAGCACATTCAAAATACATTATAATTTGTTTTCATTTAACTGTCATCAACTTATGTGAAAGTCGTTCTTTTTAAAGACCTTTGATTTGGAAGGAGTTTTCTCATTTGTGTGACATATTATACCTTGTCTTTAAAGATAGTCTTCAAGCAAATATAATAATCAAAATTGGTTTGTATTAATGTAATCGTAAAAATTTAGGTCCAAGGAGACACATGAATTAGGTTTCTTGAGTTGCAATTCGAATGCAACAACAACAAAAAAATCTAGGTTTCTTATAATATTTATAACTCCTGCATTTCACAAATCTATTCATTTGAAACTGTGGGCTTACATAAATCTGTCAGTTGGTACATCAAATAATCTGGGATTGCTTACAGTTTGACCATTAAGATCTTTTTAAATGCAGCCATTTTTTAAGAAAATTGTATTCAAGCATAGATTGCTGGGTTTTATTTAAAATTAAGATTTTAAGACACAATATTCTCTTTTATTTCAGCTTTAGATTCCTTCCCCAAACAGTAAAATGCTCGCATAAAATAAAATATGAACAGATTTAGTGGCAGCTGATTCTGGGTTAAATGCTCCACCTTGTGGTTGAATAAGGAAGTTTACTTTTTAACTTTTTATTTAATGATGTTGATATGGCAGTTGTCTTCTCCTTTTGTCCTCGGAAGACAGAAGAGACTGCTGCTGCTGATGTTGAAATTATCCATAATATGTATGTAGATTCACCACGAAGACATGATTTGGTGGTTTCAGAAGCCATATTTTGGGGTACTCCAGAGACTCAGCTATTGACATTGGTGCCATCTGGTAAAACGTGACCAAAATGAACACCAAGTTAGTAGCCTGAAGGTTTTACCTTTTGTGAAGAAATGTTTCCTAAGTCATTCTACACAATGAATTAATGCGATACAATTAATACTTGTACAAATAGTCCAGAAGTAAATGAAATGGACAGGTGCCTGTGTGAGCGCCTGTGGGATGTGTGTGTGTGTGTGTGTGTGTGTGTGTGTAGGTGGGGTAAGGGGATAGGAAATTACAGCTCTGAGGGTGAAACTAATTTAGTTCTATGTTCACAAGCCTCAAATCTCCACTCCCACTTCTCTTGCAGTATGCGGGAAGGAGGCTGGATCCTATCAATACCTAAGGAAAGCTCACTATTACTTGCTATGGACCATGGAAAGTTCCATTCTCATCAGCTTTCTGCAGAACCTGGAGCCATCTCAGCCGACCAGAGTTCTTTCATTGAGATGGGCCCTATAGATGCTTTCTCCTTTCTTTTCATCCTAAAGAAATGCCACCCTCACATCTGTTTCTACTTCCACAAGCTTATTTTTCTTTTTGTCACAGAACTTCATAGGTACATTTTAGGGCACATTACATTTTAGCTAATGCTTATTGCTTCTGAAATGATATCTGTTCTGGTTTTCAATTGGCCATTGTTGCATTGCTATAAAAAATACCTGAGACTGGATAATTTATAAAAGAGGTTTAATTGGCCCATGGTTTTGTAGGCAGTACCGGAAGTATGGTGCTGGCATCTACTTGGCTTCTGTGGAGGCCTCAGGAATCTTACAGTCATGGCAGAAAGCAAAGCAGGAGCAGACACATCACATGGCCAGAACAGGAGTGCATGAGAGAGTAGGGGGGTTGAGGTTCCACACACCTTTAAACAACCAGATTTCATAAGAATTCACTCAGTATCTCGACAAGAGCACCAAGGGGCTGGTGCTTAGCCGTTCATGAGAAATCCACACCCATGATCCAAACACCTCCCACGGGGCCCCACCTCCAGCGCTGGGGATTACAATTCAACGTGAGATTTGGGAGGGAACAAGTATGCAAATTATATCACCATCGCCATTTTATTGTTTTCTACCTTCAGTAAAATAGCTTCTGACAGCAAAATGCGTCACACTAGGCCTCCTGAATTTGAGGGCAAGGTATGAGGTTTGTTAACATTTGTGTATTTTGCTGTCCTTTCTTTGAAAGTAGAAGATTCAGAAGGAAGTCCCAGGCCTTGTAGTCCCTTCCCCTGTCTTTGCAAAAAGGACGAAGACCGTAACGCCCCATCTCAGGAAACACATTCCTAACAGCCAGTTTAAAACCTTTAACACAGAAAGAGAAAGAAATCGTTTTGCTGAATTCATTTACTAGTAATATTTTAAAAGTGGTGTTTAGTTCAGGCGTGGTGGCTCACGCCTATAATCCCAGCACTTTGGGAGGCTGAGGTGGGCAGATCACAAGGTCAGGAGTTCGAGACCAGCCTGACCAACATGGTGAAACCCTGTCTCAACTAAAAATACACACACACACACACACACACACACACACACAAAATTAGCCAGGCGTGGTGGCATGCACCTGTAATCCCAGCTACTCAGGAGGCTGAGGCAGGAGAATTGCTTGAACCCAGGAGGCATAGGTTGCAGTGAGCTGAGATTGCGCCACTGTACTCCAGCCTGGACAATAGGGCGAGACTGTGTCTCAAAACAAGAAAAAAATGGTGTTTAAGATTATGTCACATGTGTAGAACATCAGATTGAGAAAGCAATGATAGTGGGGAGGCTGGTGGGAAATTGCAGATGAAATGTGATGATTATGAAAAGTGTAGCATTTCTAGTGCCTTAGCCGCGTGCCTGGTGATGTGTTAAGAGCTATTCAAGAATAAGCTATTCTAGTAATCACAACTCTATAAGATAGGGCTACTAGTGTCCCCATATAATAAGAAAACTGAGACCTGGGGTCATTGTCACACTTGCCTAATGTCATACAACCAGAAGGTGGCAAAGTCAGAATTTGAACCCAGGGTCCTTCTGCCTCTAGCATTCATGTTCTTCCTCTCAACACTCTCCCAGATTTAGTGGGAACAGTAGAAAATCAATATTGCCCTAAAGCACTGTTATTTCAACAAAGATCTATGAACGCCTATCATGTGTCAGGCCCGTGGTGAACTCTGAGGGTACCGAGATGGATGACCTGGTCCCAGCTGTCCAGCCTCTGGTGAGTCTTTTTCAGCCTGTGAACACAGCTGTGGGAAACCTGCAACACCACACACAGCTTTCACCCACCGGGCAAACCCGACAAATGGCGTCTAGACACCACATACCATTGAGCTGCTGCCTTGCCAGCCATGAGGTCACACAACGCACTAGTCCACAGCACGCAAGCTGCCTTGGCAGCGTCTCAGGCCTGCTAATTGGGACAGGTGCAGAGTGATGACAGCAGGCCACCCACGGAGCTCTGGCACGCTGGCAAAGGCATGAGGAGAGGGAGGACAGGAGGAAGAGAAAGCCTGAACTGCAGCCTGGGCAATGGTGGCTGGCAGATAAAAACATCCCTTACGCACCAAGAACTTGGCTATTTTTAGAATGGGCATTCCCTAATCTCTAAAGCAAATGGTAAAGCCTCAGGAAATGAGAGCCTATGAAAATATATGCCTATATGCAACCATCAGTCTTCCAAACTGGAAAGATAATTTGCACATATACACACATATACACATGCACATAGACACATGCACACACACATACTCTCTGATAATTCTGGTAGAAGCTGTGGATCTTTCTAGGGTGTAAAGGGAGATGCTATTTCAGGGAAGACTCTTTGAACAGGTTCATTTCAGATGGATAGGTAAGAATTAGAAGTAAAAATGAAAGAAAGACCATCTCAGTTATCGGTTAACAGTTGGTTAGGAGACACCATAAAAATGCTAAAGGAAAAGGAGCAGATTTGGAAGAAGCATGTAAAGAATTAAAGTTGACCTTTCTATATTCTGAAGTTACCAGCAGAATTGATCTAATGTTGTAAGTATTGGCAGGAATATTGTAGGAAGACATCAAGAGGAATGAGAGAAGATCGCTTGATTGCAGGAATTTACAGTATAACAGGGCAAATCATTAAGAAGTGTCTAAAGTTTTGGTGGAAAGAGGCTCATTTTTATGTGAACTAATGGATGTTAACTTTCTTTCAAATGTGTAACTGATACTGAATTTAAGTGCTCAACTACATGTAACATGCATTTCTGTTACACTCTGTTAGGATCTTAGTGGGACTTTAAGAAATAATAAGACAGAAACATGACTTGTAATGAGAAGCTAAACACAAAAATAGCGTATATGATTTATATTATGCAATTTTTTTTAAAAGTTAGGAGGCAATCACAATTGTTTACTTAATTTGGGTACTTGCAATTAAACCAGGAGTTGAGCATCAGATAGTTATTCATTTTCTCCACATCAAAAGTTATCTGTAGGCCAGGCGTGGTGTTTCACACCTATAATTCCAGCACTTTGGGAGGCTGAGGTGGGTGGATCACCTGAGGTCAGGAGTTCGAGACCAGCCCGGCCAACATGGTGAAACCCTGTCTCTACTAAAAGTACAAAAATTAGCTGGGCATGGTGGTGTGTGGCTGTAATCCCAGCTACTCAGCAGGCTGAGGCAGGAGAATCGCTTAAATCTGGGAGGCGGAGGTTGCATTTAGCCAAGATCACAGCATTGCACTCCAGCCTGCACGACAGAGCGAGACTCCATCTCAAAAAAAAAAAAAAGTTATCTGTAAATTAGATATTCTTAGAACATTTTAATAAGTCACCTCCTTTATTTCAAAAGCTTATGCTTTCTAATGTATTTATCACAAAATACCTGAGAACTGCACTTCTGTTTAGATGTTGCAAGAATAAAATTAAGATAATATTCATGAAGTCTTCTGAGGCCCTTATTATAGATATTTTAGATAAATGTTTCATTGTTATTAGAAGCTAAAGCAATCTGTTAGTGCCCATGGCATTTATTTTTTAATTGTGAAAACTTGGAAGTTATTTGGTTTCTGTTGTAATTTTAATAGTTAGTTTTGTAACACGAAAGATAAATTAAAGAAACATTTTTTGTTAATGTTTGCTTGTATGTGTGTGTGTGTGTGTGTGTGTGTGTGTGTGTGTGTGTGTGCGCAGGATGACTTATGCCCCACATGCATATTCAGCTCTTAGACCCTGTATCCCTGTGTAAGTTACCTTATGGCAATAGGGATTTTGCAGATGTGATTAAGTTACAGATCTTGAGATGGGAATATTGTTTTGAATTATTCCAGTGGGCCCAGTGTAATCACAGGGGTCTTTATAAGAGGGAGAATTAGAGTCTGCAGTAGACAGGACCATGGAAGCAAGAGGTTGAAGTGATATTAAGAAGGGGTCATGAGCCAAGGAATGCAGGCAGCCGCTAGAAACTGAACAAGACAGAGGAATAGCTTCTGCCCTAGAACCTGCAAGAGGAACCAGCCCTGACTGCACCTTGACCTTCATCTGGGGAGACTGATTGTGAACTTCCGGCCTCCAGAGCTATAAGAAAATAAATTTGTGCTGTCTTAAGCCACTAAGTTGGTAGCAATTTGTTATACAGAGCCCCAAGAAACTCATACTTTGTGTGTGCATACATTCATGTACTCAATGATGTCTCAAATAATAAGAAGGTGAATCAGATCACTTGTCCCTTTGATTGAATTCAAAGTCAGTTTTTTTTCAATAATTCTTTTTTAAGGGACTTTGACATACCATAGTATGGTTTCTATAAAGGACTAAACAAAACAAGGGTCAGCTCTTCTTCTCAAGGACATTATTATTTGCTGAATCTTCCACCATTACTGTACTTTAGAGACCATCTGGAAATGTTTTTCACTGGGAGAAGGGGAGTTTACTTATTTAGGGTAATACTGGTATAAAAGAATGTAGACACAAGCAAGGAGTTACTCAATCTACAATTGTAAAGAAGGCTGCTAATGTCACCATAAAGTGGCTGGGTCCTGGATTCTTTCAGCCAGCACACAAAATGAGGACAGGCAACTCTCAAGGCAAATCGAAAGCTGACAAGGTTTGTCTTCAGGACCCTCCCAGACACCTTTTCTCTATATATCTTTTAAGAACAAGGCCTGCATGTTTCTTGGTTCTAATATGCTACTCCTTTTCTGTTAAAATGGAGAGCGTGATACTATGTTCGCATTCGTACAGAAACTAACTGATAATGAGAGAATAGGTTAAACTTCAATTTGCATTTATAATTCTTAATTATGGAGTATTTTTCGGCTATGATTAGCAATAGAAGAAAGCTGGGGGCCTTCATGTGGTCATGTTGGGTGTTAAGACTGGTTCTGAAGTCTGCTCATGACATTTTTAGAGTACTTTGGTGCTTTTGCTCAAAAGATGCAAAATATTCTAAAGAGTGACAACAATCCTCTTCCCGTGGTATATTCATGTAGGCTAGCAAAAGCTGATTGTGATATATCCAAGAATTTAAAAATCCAGTTGTTAGACAACTGGTAGCTTAAAGTTGGCTATAGGGAGAACATTTACACCACAGAAATTGGCAAAAGCTCTAAGTCAGGGCTTTTTCCCCCCTCCCCTCCTGGGATGGCTTATCTGCTCATTATAGTTTACTTCCTGTTCTCTCTTAAAAATAATCTTTCTTCTGTTCTCCCTGAGCTGCAGGATTTTTCACCAGGGACTTTGAGTCTACCTTCACTGTGATTTCTTTTCTGATCACTGCTATTTCTTGGTCAGGGTGGCTCAACCAATAGGTGCAGTAGACACAAGTGTCTAGGGCCCGTGATACTTTCAGGGACCCAAGAAATATTTAATTTCTTTCCAAATTATATGAGAAATATAAATATAATAGGTATATGCACATACACATATATAATATAACATATATGTGTATATAGGTAAAATGTTTAATGTATAATGAATCTAGCCCATATTATATTCATCTACATAACCAACACATTCATAAAGTACCATTTCTGGTATTTTGTTATGGAGGAAGGAGATCACAAAGACAAGGTGCCTAGGGCCCACAGAAGTTATAATATGGCCTCCCGTAGGTCCTTTTCAGTCTCATAGTCCAGAGCTGACGTTAAAATAGGTCTTATTTTTTCAGGACCCACTTTTATAAAATTCACCTATATGCTATAATGTATATTGGCAGCACCACTTCAGATGCCTGGGAGATGGGCACTGTATTACCCTTAGAAACCTGAGTTAAGCTCATGTTTGCATGTGCTTTTAAATATGTCTGGTTTTCATTAATACCATCTTGTATTTGTGATTCTTTCAAAACATGGAACAAACAGCAAAACCAATATATGGATTCCATTGAATGGAACATCTGCTACCTTTGTTATACATTTCATATTTGATATGGTTTGGCTCTGTGTCCCCACTCAAATATCATCTTGAATTGTAATCCTCATGTGCTGAAGAAGGGACCTGGTGGGAGGTGAGTGGATCATGGGGGTTCTCATGATAGTGAGTGGGTTCTCACAAGATCTGATGCTTTACAGGTGTTTGTCAGTTTTTCTCTTGGCCCAGTCTCTCTCTCTCTCTTGCCACCATGTAAGATGTGCCTTGCTTTCCCTTATGCCATGATTGTAAGTTTTCTGAGGCCTCCCCAGCCATGCAGATCTGTGAGCCAATTAAACCTCCTTTCTTTATGAATTACCCAGTCTCAGGTGGTATCTTTGAAAACAGACTATACAACAATATTCATGCTCAGTGTCCTACTTGCTTATAATCATTCGATCCAATAGTAAGAATTTTAATGAAATATTCTTCCTTTGCTATCTTCTAGTTTATTCACATGTTCCCTCAGAGGTTTAGGTGTTTTTTTGTTTTTGTCTTTTGGTCTTTTCTTTTATTTTTTTTCATTCTTACTTTTATTTATTTATTTATTTTAGAGAGACAATAGAGAATATATATATTTTTAAATTTTCATTTCAATAGCTTTAGGGGTATTAGTGGTTTTTGGTTACATGCGAATAGTGTTGAAGTCTAGGAATTTTAGTGCACCTGTCACATGAGTAGTGTACATTGTACCCAACAGGTAGCTTTTCATCCCTCACCTTCCTCTAGTCCTCCCCACTTCTGAGTCTCCATAGTCCATTATACCACTCTGAATGCCTTTGTGTATCTATAGCTCAGCTTCCACTTGTAAGTGAGAACATGCTGTATTTGGTTTTCGATTCCCAAGTTACTTTATTTAGAATAATGGCCTCAAGTTCCATCCAGGTTGCTGCAAAAGATGTTATTTCATTCTTTTTTTTTATGGCTGAGTAGCTTTCCTTGGTATATATGTATAACACGTTTTCTTTATCCACTCATTGCTTAATAGGCACTTAGGATATTCCCATATCTTAGAAATTATGAGTTGTGCTGATAAGCATACACATACAGGTGTCTTTTGGATATAGTGTCTTTTCCTTTGGGTAGATACCCAGCACTGGGAGTGCTGGATCAAATATTAGATCTACTTTTCGTTCTCTGAGAAATCTCCATACTGTTTTCTATAGAGGTTGTACTAATTTACAATTTACTAATATACAATTTACTTGTATAAGAATTCCTTTTCACGGCTGGGCACAGTGGCTCACGCCTGTAATCCCAGCACTTTGGGAGGCTGAGGCGGGCTGATCACTAGGTCAGGAGATCGCGGCTATCCTGGTTAACACGGTGAAACCTCGCCTCTATTAAAATACAAAAAATTAGCTGGGCATGGTGGCAGGCGCCTGGTGTCCCAGCTACTGGGGAGGCTGAGGCAGGAGAATGGCATGAACCTGGGAGGCAGCGCTTGCAGTGAGCCGAGATGTCGCCACTGCACTCCAGCCTGGGTGACAGAGTGAGACTCCATCTCAAAAAAAAAAAAAAAGAAAAAAAAAAGAATTCCTTTTCACCACATCCATGCCAAAATCAATTGCTTTTGACTTTTTAGTAATGGCCATTCTGGCTAGGGTAAGGTGGAGCCTCATTGTGGTTTTAATTTGCATTTTCCTAATGATTAGTGATTTTTTTCATACCTTTGTTGGCCATTAGTATTTCTTCTATTGAGAAATGTACATTCATGTTATTTGCCCATTTTTAAATGGGATTATTTGTTTTTTTCTTGCTGATTTGTTTGAATTTCATATAGATTCCAGATGTTAGTCCTTTGTTGGATGCATAATTGCAGATATTCTCTCCCATTCTATAGGTTGTCTGTTTACTCTGATGATTATTTCTTTTGCTGTGCAGAAGCTTTTTGATTTAGTTAGGTCTCACTCATTTCTTTTTGTTTTTGTTGCATTTGTTATTGGGCCATAGTCATGAATTCTTTGCCTAGGTCAATGTTCAAAGGAATTTTCCTAGGTTATCTTCTATAATTTTATGGTTTCAGGACTTAGGTTAAAATCTTTAATCCATCTTGAGTGAATTTTTGTGTATGGTGAAAGATAGATAGAGATTCAGCTTTAATTGTCTACACGTGGCCATCCAATTTTCCTAACACCATTTATTGAATAGGGTGTCTTTTTCCCAATTTATGTTTTTGTATGCCTTGTCAAAAATTAGTTCGTTGTAAGTATTTGGCTTAATTTCTGGGTCCTCTATTCTGTTCCACTGGTCTATGTATCCACTTTTACATCAATACCACGCTATTTTGGTTACGACAGCCTTGTATAATTTGCAGTCAGGTAATGTAATGCCTCTGGATTTGTTCCTTTTGCTTCAGATTGCTTTGACTATTTGGGCTCTTAATTTGGTTCCTTGTGAATTTTAGGATTGCTTTTTCTAATTCTGCATTAGATCTGTAGATTGCTTTGAGAAGTACTGTCATTTTCATGATATCGATTTTTCTAATTTATGAGCATGGAAGGTATTTCAATTTGTTTGTGTCACCTATGATTACTTTCAGCAGTGTTTTGTAGTTCTCCTTGTAGCAATCTTTCACCTCCTCAGTTAAGTGTATTCCTAGGTATTTTATTTTATTTTATTAGCTATTGCGAAGGGGATTGAGTTCTTGATTTAATTCTCTGCTTGGTCTTGCCAGTATATAGCAGTGCTACTGATTTGGGTACATTGATTTTGTAACATAAGACATTTCTGAATTTGTTATTCAGATCTAGCAGTCTTCTGGAGGTATTTTTAGAGTTTTCTAGATATAAGACAATATTATCAATAAACAGAGACAGTCTGACTTCCTCTTTTCCAATTCGGATTCATTTTATTTCTTTCTCTTGTCTATTTGTTCTGGCTCGGACTTCCAGTACAATGTTGATTAGAAGTGGTGAAAGTGAGCATTCTTGTCTTGGTCCTGTTCTTAGGGGGAATGCTTTCAATTTTCCCAATGTAGTATGATGTTATCTGTGGGTTTGTCATACATAGCTTTTATTATTTTGAGGTATGTTGCTTGTATGCCTAGGTTTTGAGGGTTTTTATTGAAATGGGATGCTGGATTTTAAGTAATGGTTTTTCTGCCTCTATTGAAATTATCATGTTGTTTTTGTTTTAGTTCTGTTTATGTGATGAATTACATTTATTGACTTGTGTACACTGACCCACCTCTACATCCCTGGAATGAAATCCACTTGATCATGATGATTATTTGTTAGGATGTGCTTTTGGATTTGGTTTGCTAGTATTTTATTGAGAATTTTTGCATCTATATTCATCAAGTACATTGGTTTGCAGTTCCCCCCCGCCCACCTTTTTTTTTTTAATATGTCCCGGCTTTTGTATCAGGGCAATATTGACTTCATAGAATAAGTTAGGGAGGATTCTTTCTTTCTCAATATTTTGAATATTTTCAGTAAAATTGGCACTAATTCTTCTTTGACTGTCTTGTAGAATTTGGTTGTGAATCCATCTTGCCCTGGGATTTTTTTTTTTTTTTAAATGCAATCTCGCTCTGTCACCCAAGCTGGAGTGCAGTGGCATGATCTCGGCTCACTGCGACCTCCGCTTCCTGGGTTCAAGCAATTCTCTTGTCTCAGCCTTCCGAGTAGCTGGGACTACAGGCGCACGCCACCATGCCTGGCTAATTTTTGTATTTTTAGTAGAGACGGGGTTTCAATGTGTTGGTCAGGCTGGTCTCGAACTCCTGACCTCAGGTAATCCACCCACCTCAGTTTCCCAAAGTGCTGGGATTACAAGCGTGAACCACCGTGCCCAGCCAAGCTTATTTTTGTTGTTGTTGGCAGTTTTTCGATTGATTCAGTCTCACTGCTTGTTATTGGTCTGTTCAGGATTTCAATTTATTTCTGATTCAAGCTAGAGGGGTTATACATTTTTAGTAATTTATTCATTTCCTCTAGGTTTTCTAGTATTTGTGCATAGAGGTATTCATGATAGACTCAAATGACCTTTTTATTTCTGTGGTGTAGTTGTAATGCCTCCATTTTCATTTCTAATTGAGCTTATTTGAATCTTTGCTTTATTTTCTTGGTTAATCTAGCTAGTGGTCTATTAAGTTTATTTTTTTAGAGAACAAACTTTTTGTTTCTATAATCTTTTGTATTTTTTTGTTTCAATTTTATTTGGTTTTGCTCTGATCTTTGTTACATATTTTCTTCTGCCAGCTTTGGGTTTGGTTTATTCTTGTTTCTCTATTTCCTTGTGTTGTGACATTATGTTGTTAATTTGTGATCTTTTAGCCTGTTTGATGCAGGTATTTAGTGCTACAAACTTTCCTCTTTAGTGCTACAAACTTTCCTCACTTCTTTTGCTTTATTCCAAAGATTTTGATAACATGTCACTTGTCATTCATTTTGAAAATTATTTACATTCCCATATTAATTTCATTGTTAACCTAACAATCATTCAAGAATGGATTTTTTCAATTCCATGTATTTGTATAGTTTTGTGCGTTACTTTTTGAATTGATTTCTAATTTTATTCTGCTGGGGTATAAGAAGATACTTGATATGATTTTGATTTTCAAGATGTATTGAGACTTTTTTATGGGCCACTATATGGTCTATCTTGGAGAAAGTTCCGTATGCTAATGAGAAGGATGTATATTCTGCAGTTCTTGGATAGAATGCTCTGTAAATGACTCTTACCTTTACTTGTTCTAGAGTTCAGTTTAAGTCCTGTGTTTCTTTGTTAAGTTTCTGTATTGATGATCTGTCTAGTGCTGTCAATGGAGTGTTGAAGTACCCACTATTATTGTGTTGCTGTCTATCTCTTTTCTCAGGTCTAGCAGTAATAATATTATGAATCTGGGAGCTCCAGAGTAAGGTAAGGTGCATATATATTGAGGATTGTTATATCTCCTTGTCGAATTGATCCTTTTATCATTATAACTTTCTTTGTCTTCTTTTAACTGTTGTTGCTTTAATGTTTGTTTTATACGATATAAGAATAGCTACTCCTGCTCATTTTTAATTTCCATTTGTGGGAAATACCTTTTCCCAATCTATTAACTTGAGTCTATAAGAATCCTTACATGTTAGGTGTGTCTCCTGAAGACAGCAGACATTTGGTTTGTAATTTTTTCTATACATTCTGCCAATTTGTATCTTTTAAGCAGAGCATTTAGACCATATACTTTCAACACTAGTATTGAGATGTGACGTACTGTTCCAGTCATCACATTGATTGTTACCTAGTGATTTTGTTTTCTTTTTTGTGTTATTGTTTTATAAGCCCTGTGAGTTTTATGCTTTCAGGAGTTTCTATTCTGGTGAGCATCAACCTTTTGTTTCAAGACATACAACTGATTTTAGCGTTTCTTGTTGGGCTCATTTACTATTGACAAGTTTCCACATCACTTGCTAGTCTGAGAAAGTCTATTTCTCCTTTACTTATGAAAGTTAGTTTTTAAAATTTTTTAAACTTTTATTTTAGTTTCAAGTGTACATATGCAGGCTTTTTCTATATGATAAATTGCATGTTGTGGAGGTTTGGTGTACATATTATTTCATCACCCAGGTAATAAGCATAGTACCCAAGAGGCAGTTTTTCAATCCTCCCTCTCTACCATCTACCCTCAAGTAGGCCCCAGTATCTATTGTGAAACTTAGTTTTGCTGGGTACAAAATTCTAGGCTGATAGTTATTCTGTTTATGGAGACTAAAGATAGGACCCCAATCCCTTTTTGCTTGTAAGGTTTCTACAAAGAAATCTGCTGTTAGTCTGATATATTTTCCTTTATAAGTTACCTGATGGTTTTGTCTCACTGCTCTTAGAATTCTTTCCTTCATGTTGAATTTAGATAGTCTGATGAATATATGCCTTGGTGGTGTCTTTCTTGCCATGAATGTCCCAGTAGTTCTTTGAGCTTCTTGTATTTGGATGTCTAAATCTCTAGCAAGGTCAGGGAAGTTTTCCTCAATTATTCCTTCAAATAGGATTTCCAAACATTTTGCTTTTTATTCTCTTTCAGGAAACCAGTGATTCTTAAGTTTGGCTATGTTACATAATCCTATATTTCTTGGAGACATTTTCACTTCTGATTCTTTTCTCCTTATTTTTGTCTGATTATGTTAATTGAAAAATCTTTCCTTTGAGTTCTGAAATCTTTTCTTCTACTTGGTGTAGTCTATTGCTAAAATTTTCCACTGCATTTCATAGTTCCCTAAATGTGTCTTTCATTTCCAGAAATTATAATTGGTTTTCCTGAAATATCTCTTTAGAAACTTTTCTTTCATATCCTGAATTGTATTTTTAAATGTGTTTATGTTGTTTTTCACCATTCTCTTGTATTCCCTTGAATAACTTAATAATCAACCTTTTGAATTCTGTATCTCATATTTCAACGATATCATCTTGGTTTGGCTTCACTGTTGGAGAGTTAACGTGATCTTTGGGGCTGATATAGATCCCTATTTTTTCATATTGCCAGAATCATTTTTCTGGTTCCTTCTCATTTAAGTACTTTTTTCTAATTAATTTTGAATTTACTTTTTATTTGACTGGGTTTTTAATTTCTTTTCCCCCTTGAGGATGTGACTTTTACATTTATAAGTTACTGTCATCTACCACCTACCTTTGGCTGTGGGTGTTTTCAGTGGTGAAGACTTTGTGTGAGTTTTCGGTTGTAGAAAATCTTTGTGTGATGAATTTCTCTGATGAGGATTTAGCAATGGTGTGCTGGATGTGTGAGCAGATTCACTGTCTCCTGTGGGGCTGAAATGGCAGAGGTCTCAGGAAACTCATCTTGTTTCCCAGTGGTGTGCACTTTTATACTCCACTATTTTACTCACTGGGTCGAACAGTTCAACCTTTGGGCCATTAGGAGGTGCCCATGAGTAAAAACTGGCCAAGGATAAAGCAGGTGGGTAAGTTCAAAACCCCAGTGGGGTCCCAGCTGGGGAATCTCTCAGTGAAATGCACTGGAGTCTTTTCAGAAGGAAGGGAGAAAGCCACCATACCTCCCTTCAGGAAATTGATCCCAGTCACACTCTTGACCCCATGTTCCACCTCGTCATATCAGACAAGCACCTCTTTATCTGCTTCATGTAAAGACGGATTGTGACTCTACCTTATACCTTGCACAAGACTCTACCTTGTGCAAGCCAAGCCTGAATCTGGAGGGCACTCCTACTGTGTGGATGCATCCTGAACTGTTCCAGAAAGGCTGTCTACAGATGCACCCATGCTGAGCTCCCACGGGAGACATTCAGCTGTGTCTGGAGTGGCAGATGAGGGGGAGAAGAAATCAGTATTAGTCAGGGTTCTCTAAAGAAACAGAACTAATAGGATAAATGTATATAAGAAAGGGAGTTTATTAGGGAGAACTGACCCACATGATCCCAAGGTAAAGTCCTATGATAGGTCATCTGCAAGCTGAGGAGCAAGGAAGCCGGTGATGGATCAGTCCAAGTCTCAAAACCTCAAAAGTAGGGAAGCCGACAGTGCGGCCTTCAGTCTGGTTGTTGGAGGCCTGAGGGCCCCTGGCAAACCACTAGTGTAAGTCCAAGAGTCCAAAAGCCGAAGAACTTGCAGTCTAATGTTTGAGGGCAGTAAGCATCCAGCACAGGAGAAAGATGAAGACTGGGAGACTCAGCAAGTCGGCTCCTTCCACCTTCTCCTGCCTCCTTTATTCTAGCTGCATTGGCAGCTGATTAGATGGTGCCCACCCAGACTGAGGGTGGGGCTGCCTCTCCCAGTCCACTGACTCAAACCTTAATCTCTTAAGGCAACACCCTCACAGACACACCCAGGAACAATACTTTGCATCCTTCAGTCCTATCAAGTTGGCGCACAGAATTAACCATCACAAAGTCCCCTTCTCCAAGACCCTTCATGCACCAGGGATGCCTAACCATTGGGGTAGACCCCACAAAGTTTCCACACTGAGTCCAGCACTGCTCCTGTGACTCTGCTGAAAGAAACTTTCCACAGTGAAAAGGTAAGGACTCAAGGCCTGCAGTCTGGTTTCTTTTGTCCCATGGAATGCTCCCTTAATGTGGCACATGCCCTCTTTTTCTAGCAGTAACAGTCCCTGAGCACCAGTCTACTGTGACTCCTGCTGCTCTTCTGGGTCTAACCACCAGGTGGGGCTGCCATACTATGGTGCTGGGAATGTCTACAAGGGATTAAGTGATGTGACCTGTCCTTCAAGTCTCCCAGCACCAGATCTGATAGGGATGAGAGAGGAGTCATGTAAATTCTGTGAGATTCCTTGGTTATAAATAGCCCTAGTGTTGTGGCCTTCACAAATGCCAGCTGTACTGGTCATGTAGACAGATTCAAGACCTCCTGGTTAGCCAGTGTGATCACAGTCATGTTAGTCTCTGTTCAAACTGGGATTGCACAAAAGTTTTCTCCTTTGTCAGCATGGTGTTATGGAACGGGCTGATATTGTATTGGGTTCTGTCATTTAACCTCCAGCCAGGAGGTGGTGCTTGCAAAAGACCACAAGCTATGATAGTAGCAGTGGAACTTTTGCTTGCCTTTTGTTACCCAAGGAGGTGCTCTGGTGTCTGAAGCAACGTGTGGGGCCATAGAACTTTCAAATGTCTCTGTCCATTGTATTACCCTACTGGGACAGGTGGAGGAGCAAAGCCAGGCGGGGGCTGGGTCAGGCAATCTGTGCTCTGGCTTCCCAGGTGGAGTCACGGGCAGCTGCCCCAGTGGAAATCAGAGGTCAGTTCCCTGGCCCCTGGGGTAATGTTCCACAGAGGATCACAGCTGCTTCTGTTGCACAAAAGAATCCACATGGGGAGTAGAGTATAGCAGGTGGCGGTAAGCCCCACTCTGCTCCCACACACTTGGCAAAGCAGGTCTCACACCAGCAGTGTTCTGCTAGCAGCAGTTAACTGTGTTCCAGGCAGTCTGTGGTCAGAACTTCAAATTGCCTCAAGCCATAAGCTTTCCTGACCAAGACAGAAACTGGGCTTTCCGGTCACACTCATGAAGCAGAGGCCCTAATCTTCTGTGCTTGTGGCTATAGCACGCTTCCCACTTACCCCTCAGTTCTGGCCGATGGGGTTCATCCTCACTGAAGATTATATCGCAAATCTCAGTCGGGAGCTTCTCTCGACCTGTGACTGCCGCCTGAATTAGCTGGCAGGCTTCTGCAATCTTCCCTGTGGGATAGGATCAGGAATGGCTTCCCTCTGTCCCTGCTGGAGTCTGGGAGAGCATGCAAAGCTGTCCAAATGCTGCTCCTTCTCATATGTTCCCCAACACCCACTAAATCAGTTCCAACTCTGGATAGAGTTAAGGCCTCCCCTCATGGCCTGGATTGCCATGATCTTCCATGGCAGTGTGTGTCACGGTGGCATTCTCTCCCCCTTCACACTCTGGAAGCTCCCAGTTTTCCACCTGGATCATGGTATAGGCTGCTGCCCAGCACTTCTTTCAAAGGGTCTGTGATTTCATTCAGCTTTCTAAGTTCATGTGTTACTTCTTGGAGAAAAGTTCACAGCGTGAATCTCTATACTCTATTTTGTCTTCCCACATGGGAGAGGCATGTTAACAATGCCTCCAATTTGCTATGTAGGGGAAAAAGCTAATTTTGTTATTTTTAATGAGCACATAACAATTATACATATTTATAGGGAACAATGTTATATTTCAACACATGTATACATTGTGTAGTTATCAAACCAGGATATTTGACTGTTCATTACCTCCGACATTTATCACTTCTTTTTGGTGTAAACATACAAAACCCTTTCTTCTGGCTATTTTGATATATACAATGCCTTATTGAGAACTCTAGTCACCCTACTATGTAATAGGACAACAGAATATATTCCTCCTTTGGGAGTTACTTCTTTTTTAAAAAAATATAAGTTGAATTTAATATTTATTAAAGTCTTTTTTTTGTTTTTTGAGATGGAGTCTCGCTCTGTGCAGTGGCTGGAGTACAGTGGCGTGATCTCGGTCCCTGCAAACTGTGCCTCCCGTGTTTGCACGATTCTCCTACCTCAGCCTCCCAAGTAGTTGGGACTACAGGCACCCGCCACCTCGCCTGGCTAATTTTTTTTGTATTTGTAGTAGAGATGGGTTTTCAACCGTGTTAATCAGGATGGTCTTGATCTCCTGACCTCGTGATCCTCCCGCCTCAGCCTCCCAAAGTGCTGGGATTACAGACGTGAGCCACTGCACCCGGCCAGTAGAACACTTATTAGGGATGCCAACCAGAGCTAGTAACTCTGTGGTAGGGTTTGAGGGAAGGTGTGAAGTCTCTCTTTCTCAGTAATATCTGAATCACAGGCACTTGAAATTTCCCAATAAGAATATTTTCTTTTTTTTTTTTTCGTCACAGTCATGCTAGTCTCTATTCAGATTCTTCCTTCTCTATCCTTCCTTCCTGCCCCTTCATCCTGCCATCCCTTCATCCCATATGGAGATGACATCACAAATTTTAATGTGCATAGGAATCAATGGGCAGTTTATTAGGAATGCACGTATCTGGGCCTCAGCTCTAAGGATTCCAGCTCTGTAGGCTTAGGGTGGGACTTGGAATCTGCATTTTTACTAGACCTTATCTCATGCTAATGCAGGCTTAAATTCTTAGTGGCTTATACATAAGTATTTTCCAGATACTTTTCAAATCATGAAAAGTCCAGAACCAGGATATAAGACATTTAGAAAACTATTGATGAAGACAATGAAATACAATATTAAGAGTTGCCATCAACTGATAGCATAAAATATGCTGACATTGAACACATGTCAATTTTCATCATTATACCAGTCCTGGAAGATAGGTGCTATTATCACCATTTTACAATGAGAAAAACGAGGCTGAAGGAAGAGTAATTGCCCATCTTCTCACACAGTAAATAGTAAGAATGATATCTGTATACAAATGCAATCCTAAAGTCCTTCCTTTGAGGAAGAGAGAAAGTGTATCTACTGACTCTGATAACAATTAGTGACTAAGGCCATTTCTTGAATCAGTAATTCTTAGCCCTTTATAGAACCTAGAAGACACCCCAAGTCTAGTCAAAGTAACAACATTAAGAATCCATGCTTCCTTATTTCTGTTTGGCAGCGGGATTTCATAAGCCCCTAACTCTGTGTTGACATGTAGTTTTTTGGAGGGATGCTTTGTAGATAAAATAGGATGGAGTGCAAAGACTTTCATGTCTCTTGCCTGAGTCACTATATTCCTTAAAAATAAATGAGCTGGGCGCGGTGGCTCACGCCTGTAATCCCAGCACTTTGGGAGGCCAAGTCGGGTGGATCACGAGGTCAGGAGTCCGAGTTCAGTCTGGCCAAGATGGTGAAACCCTGTCTCTACTAAAAATAGAAAAATTAGCCTGGTGCAGTGGTGGGCGCCTATAATCCCACTTACTCGGGAGGCTGAGGCAGGATAATCACTTGAACCCAGGAGGCAGAGGTTGCAGTGAGCCAAGATCGTGCCACTGAACTCTAGAATCTATAAGGAGATGTACTGTATAGTCCTCAGTAAGACTGTGGGTTTTTCTCAACTTTTATTTTAGTTTCAGGGTTACATGCGCAGGTTTGTTCTATAAATTGCATGTCGTGGGGGTTTGATGTACATATTATTTCATCACCGAGATAATAAGCATAGTACCTAATGGGTAGTTTCTCAATTCTCCACTTCCTCCCCTCCTACACCCTCTAGTAGTTCCTGGTGTCGGTTGTTCCCTTCTTTGTTTCCATGTGTATTCAGTGTTTAGCTCCCACTTATAAATAAGAACATGTGTTATTTAGTTTTCTGTTCCTGCTCTAGTTCGCGTAGGATAACGGATTCCAGCTCCATCCATGTTGCTGCAAAGGACACAATCTCATTCTTTTTCTCATTTTCTTTATTTCACTCATTTACCTAATGATTAATGATGTTGAGCATTTTTCTTTAATTTTGAAAAGCTTGATTTTTTTTCTTTGTCGATATTCATTTGATATGTGAGATGAAAATGAGATCCTAAACCCCCCAGATGACTGAATGAAACCCTCTTTGCCAAGGGGACTGCTGAGAAACCTTAAAAGCTACATTTCCCACCAGGACAGGATGAGAGGTATGACACATCTCATTACAACCCCTCTCTCAGGAACTACCACTGGACTTTGTTCCCTAAGGGCTAAACAGAAACAAACCCAGTTGACAGCCTTGTTCTGCCACTGATTTCAATCAACTGACTGGTACCGCAGCCAGACTCCCTTTCCTCTTTGTGGTTTCCACATACAGCTGATCAGTTTAACAGCACATCCCTTCCTGACTTTTGACTACTGACCGCAGACTGGTTCTGGCCAGTGGACAGAGCACAGGTTTCCTCTTTGTCCTCTATTTCATGTTTTGACACATAGAGCCCAATTTTAATGCATTTACACGTTAAGTCTCTGCCCCAAAGTGAACATGGGAAATATGGAATATGCATGCTTGCTTAATGCCCCTCTGCCGTGAGAATATTCATAAGTCCTTCTACAACCTGTTAAATATGAATACTTAGCCAACTCATTCAGCATAAATTTCTGTCTCACCCTTCTTCCTTCAAAGTGCCTGTTTTTGGTCTCTAATGGAGGCTACACTTCCCAGCCTGTAGGACGGCCATTCTGCAGGCTTCAACCCTTTATAAGGAATAAATCTCTCTTCTCCAAATTTATGGATCTTGTGATTCTCCAGTTGACAGATTGTTCTCTAGTGCTTTCAGTTAAGAAGTTTTGAGTTCCTTCTTATTTTTATTTGACCTCAAGTGACTGTGTTCTTGCTTGGGTTCATAGAAAAGGCAAGTTCCTGTTCTACTGGGCATAGATTTGATTAAATTGATCTGGATACTGGACATGTTCTGTTCGGCCACCTCCAAGCAACATATAAGCAGTCACTGTGTCTTGCTTAGGCTACTGCTATAGCTCCTAAACTAAATTGCTGTAATCCACTCTGTGCCCCTCTCGGTGCAGCCAGCATGGGGTTTTCTTTTTTTTTTTTTTTTTTTTTTTGAGACGGAGTCTTGCTCTGTCACCCGGGCTGGAGTGCAGTGGCCGGATCTCAGCTCACTGCAAGCTCCGCCTCCCGGGTTTACGCCATTCTCCTGCCTCAGCCTCCGCAGTAGCTGGGACTACAGGCGCCCGCCACCTCGCCCGGCTAGATTTTGTATTTTTTTAGTAGAGACGGGGTTTCACCGTGTTAGCCAGGATGGTCTCGATCTCCTGACCTCGTGATCCGCCCGTCTCGGCCTCCCAAAGTGCTGGGATTACAGGCTTGAGGGGTTTTCAAAATGTAAACATGATCATGTTGCTATTGTTCTCTCCAACTCCCTCTCTTTCTCCTGTATGATTTGTTTTAAATTGCTTTTATGATTGAAAAAATGAAGTTCACTAGCGTGGTCTACCAGTTTCTCAGTACCCCCACCCACATTTTATCCTCTCTGCTGTGTGACTTTATGCCATCTTTAACAACTGCTTCAGCAAACTGTGGCTTTCACTTACATTTCCCATTCCCTTCCTAGAGCAGGGCTTTACACTTGCTTTTGTGGAGGCCTGAGATATGCTTCTTTCCCCTCATTGCTTAGCTATGCCCACTTCCTCTGATATATCCCAATTCATACATCACTTCCCTGATTTTGATAACTCAATTGAATGCCTCTTCACGGCTACCAGGAGCACCATGCTGTCTCCCTTGTAGCCCTTTCTCAGTGGTATGTCCACATTTGCTGGTGTGATGACTTCGTTTTATTTGTTTTCTTTTTGTTTGTTTGTTTTGTTTCAAGATGGAGTCTCACTCTGTCACCCAGGCTGGAGTACAATGGTGAGATCTCAGCTCACTGCAACCTCTGCCTCCTGGGCTCAAACAATTCTCCTGCTTCAGCTTCCCAAGTATCTGAGATTACAGGCGCATGCCACCATGGCCAGCTAATTTTTGTGTTTTTAGTAGGGACAGGGTTTCACCATGTTGATCAGGCTGGTGTCGAGCTCCTGACCTCAAATGGTCTTCCTGCCTCGGCCTCCCAAAGTTCTGGGATTACGGGTGTGAGCCACCACACCCTGCCCATAGCTGTCTTCTCTATGTAACCATAAGCTCCTTGGGGCAGGTACAGCATCTGTTTTTAGTCATCATTCTATCTTGAGCCTCTAGAACTGGCATATATTAGGTGATTAATACTTATTGAGTATGTGAGTAAATGAAAGAATGAAATTGGTATATATGAACTTGTACATTATGGATAATAATGGTTAATCATTATATAAATGTACATATGTATAAAATACTACATTTGGGCAGGTTCTAGGAAGTCATCAGCAGTAAATGAGGTCAGTTGCTTCTGAATGGGCAAAGGAATGTCATGGGTCACTCCTGTGCTACTTCACTGTGAAAATGTTTTTCTGATTGATGTCTATGGAGTGTGGACTTTCATGGCTATAAATCATGTATCCTATAAACCCCCAAATAGGAGTGCTGGCTGAACTGCTGCTCAGGAAAGGCAAACCACTTATTTATTGCCATGTATTAGTTTGGCACAACAGTAATTGCAGTTTTGCCATTAAAAGTAATTGCAAAACTGCAAAACTTTTAATGGCAAAACCTGCAATTACTTTTGCAGCAACCTAATAGTAAGATGGCAAATTATATATAATATATACCTTGTTTAACATCCTGATATGTTAACTACATTTTAAAGGTACAGCTAAATGCTTTAAATGTACCACCTATTTGTATATTTATATGTTTGTGTATGCCTAAAGCATACAAATGTATATAAATAAATTTTTACCACAAATCATTAAGTGAATAATGTACAAATGGCATAAAATTCAAATTTGTGTTTTTTCCATATAATGACTAAGTTAATTTATACCCAGGTTAGCAGGGGTTCCTTGTGTTTCCTAAATATTCTGTTAATGCTTGTGTTTAAGTGTGATATAATAGATGAATATAAGAAGATTTTGTTCTAGATTGTTTGACTTATAAAACTCCCTTCATTTTTATTTGTGGGAAGCCCAGACAGGTCATTGGGGTACTGACTCAATACACTGAAATCATCTGAGGCCCATTGCCCATTTCAGTCTTTCATTTGATCCAGCAGTCAATACAGAGCCACATCATCTGGAACCTATAGAAGCAGTAGCATATCTTATGGAAGTAGCAACTCATTTATTTCTAGGATCTCTTCTAAAGTTAATGATTTCCCATGCAGACTCTTCTACTTACAAGCACTCAGCATTTCTCAGCTAGTCGCATTCCTTCCCCTTCACACACGTTACTATCCATTGCTACAACACTCTTTAGAACCAGCCGCTCTCTAGAAGACTGTAATTGCTTACCTCTCTTAGGAGACTATCCAAGCCCCAGGCCCTACCAGGAGCTATTAGAAATTTCCTTGGCTATTCACAAAATTTGTTTGTTGATGGCTTAACCTCAAAAGAAAAACAGATTTTCCAAGCAAATTATAACAAACCTGAGTAGGCTCTTGAAATATATAAGCCACATCCAGAAATGAAATCAGTTCAAAATCAATTGTTCTTGCCCAGATCTGCCAGCTAGCAAAAGATAAAAGATCAAATGTTCATACTAAAAGTAGATATGATTTTGAACTACTACATGACTTCAAACACCATAGCACTTCCTAACTGCCACAGAAAATCCTATGAAGACAAATGAAAAATTTTGTATATGCTTTGCTGTTACCTAAGGGGATAGACACAACAGTAACAGAGTTTAATAAAAATATTTCAGGATTTTATCCAAAATAGCAGAGATAAATTGGCAGTGATTTTGATTCAACAATAGTGGGTAATTTAAAGAGTATTTCCGAGGATGTTTGCATGTTTTGCTATCTTAGTCAATGTGGGCTGCTACAGTAAAACATCAAAGACTAGGTGGCTTCTAACCAACGGAAACTTATTTCTCACAGTCCTAGAGTCTGAAAGTGTGAGATCAGGCTGCCAGCATAGTTGGATTCTGGTGAGGGCCTTCTTCTGAGTTGCACCATTGTCTTCTTGTATCCTCATACGGTGAGAAGAGGGTGAGTGAGCTCTCTGGGGTGCTTTATACAAGAGCACTAATCCCATTCATGAGGGCTTCACCCTCATGACATAATCACCTCCGAAAGGCCCTACCTCCTAGCTACCATCAAAACAAAGGTTAGGATTTCAACATCCGAATTTTGGGAGGACAACAAATGTTTACTCCATTGCACCTACCTACCGACAACATAATTCTTACAAGATGGTAGAAGTAAGAAGCGGGTAGGATCCACATGGGTTATGAGTATGTTCTGGTAATTGTTTATTTTCAGGATGGATTGAGGCTTTTCCTGCAGTCTCTGATATAATAGGTACACTTTGTCCTAAAGGATGACGAAAAGAGTAACTTCTGAGTTGGGGCTTCTGTTGCCCTTTTGGAAGGCCATTCCAGTATTGCACAAGGCCAGTTGCTTCTGAATGGGCGAAGAAATGTCATGGGCCACTTCTGGACTCCTTCACTATGAAAAGTGTTTCCTGATTGGTGTCTGTGCTGTATGGAATTCCACAGCTGTAAGTCAGGCATTCTACAAGCCCCCAGATAGGAGCTCTGGCTGAACTTCTGCTCAGGAAAGGCAAACCCACAACCCAAAGATGCCTATCTTGGTGAGAACAAATATTGATCCTCCATGACGGAAAGTGACTTGTTGATTTCCTTTGAGGAACAGTGCTGTCTCAAGGCTTTTTGTTGGTCTCCTTTGCTGATCGGTTGGACTTTCAGATGCAGCAGTAGCTACATCTGTGTTGGTCAATGAAAATCCATGTTGTAGGCCCCAAATGCAGCCCATATCTTTGTCACTATGACCACTCTAGCCATCATACTGTACTGGAGTGGCCAATGACAAAGGCAGGCTGATATCTCCTGGCTAAGTTGTTCCATCTGTTTGGTTGCTCAGTGCCTTTTCCATGGTGAATGTTTTAGAGGATGTTAACACTGAATTCACATGTTGAATGATAATCTCACTCTCATGCATCAACCATGGACCTCTACCTTAGAATTTCTTGTCTTTGTTCTTCCAGTTCTTTTCCTTCCAAGTCCTTGGCCAGACATCCAGGCCAGTGGCCACTTCAGGGAAATCTATACATATTCTCACCTTGGACCACTTCTCCTTCCATACAAAGTGAATGACTAAGAGCACTACTCACAGCTCTGCCCATTGGAAAGAATTTCCCGTTTTGCTCTTTTGCATGGCCCCTCCTATGTGTCTGTAGTGCAGCCGCTATCCATGTTGGCCCATATACTGAGCCGACCACTCTATTAGCCACTTTTTCCTCATCTTTCAGCTGTTGGAATGGTACTGTTCATACAACCATTGCAAGTCAGTCCCAAGTGTCCCTCTTACCACCTGTTTACTCAGATCACATCTGGTACCACTTGTGATAGTTAGTTCAGACCCTCCAAGACGCCCCCTCAAAGATTTTACTGGGGGAAATTCTAATGATAAAAATTACGGAAGACAAGCAGAAAGGCTGGGAGAGTCATCATACCCCATGCAAGTCTGAGCCTGAGGGAAGGAAAGAGAAAAGGAAGGTTGAGTGGAAGCATCACAGACCAGTGTGCAGTTTAATGGAAGTCCAGCAGGAGACCACTGGGGGGTCCATGAGGCAGAGTTGCCAGAAAGAGTTCGCTGTATCCTAGGATCAAAACTGCCTTAGCATCACTGAATCTATGGGAAGCATGGTGTCGGCTCAAACATGGTGATGGATTTTAAAGAACAACCAGGGACCTCAGTCAGTTACACTGCCTCTAGTTAGAGTTCTGCAAGGTGGATTCTCATGGCCACCAAAATATCCTTATATAGGTTCCTCCTGATGATTGCCTCATATAATTAACCCAGATTTCAGTCTTATAAAAATGAGCCTGGGCCGGGTGCAGTGGCTCATGCCTGTAATCCGAGCACTTTGGGCCAAGGCAGGTGGATCATGAGGTCAGGAGATCGAGACCATCCTGGCCAAGATGGTGAAACCCTGTCTCTCATAAAAATACAAAAATTAGCTGGGAGTGGTGGCATGCACCTGTAATCCCAGTTACTCGGGAGGCTGAGGCAGGAGAATTGCTTGAACCCGGGAGGTGGAGGTTGCAGTGAGCCGAGATTGTGCCACTGCACTTCAGCCTGGGCAACAGAGCAAGACTCTGTCAAAAAAAAAAAAAAAAAAAAACACTTCTACCAAAGTTATTCAACCATTCATTGGCATGTGACTTGTGCAGTCTCACATAGCCCTGCTCTTACAAGGGCTCCGTACTTGAGGTTTAATGCTTTGGGTTAAATGCTTTGGGTTTAATACTGTGCTGTTGCCATCTTAAAATTCTGAATAATTTTTTTAATGGCTGGCCCCTCTATTTTTTTTTCCCTGGGCCCCACAAATTCTGTAGTCAGACCTGTCAATCCTACCAGCAAAACCTAACCCATCAGGAATGAGGGCAAATATCAGGGTTATCACTGCTGAAATATTCAGTTTGTTCTCTTTAGAGATTTTCCAGCCAACTTTGCAACTGCTATTTAACTCGACTCTAAAATATTTCTTATTTTAAGAAACAAATCATCAGCTCATTTCTATCGAGATGTTCAGTGCTTGTATTCCCAGTGACTTCTATACCCCTTTAAATCACTGCTTGTTTATAAGAACACAACTTCTGCAACAAAACAGTTTAAATTCATTAGCCAGGGTTGTCATGGTCAATTGCAGAGTGTTTTATTTCCTTTTAGCTAGCTACAGGGCAGTTTATAATAAACACATCTGACTATGCCTGAATAAATATTGCATATGATAGTTCAAGGAAAAAAATTCATGACTGAGGGGAAAAGCTAACCAGATCTCTGGAAAGAACCAAGATGAATGTTGAGATATATTTTCACCTTGGTAATTTAGACTCTTGTCTTGAGGTACTCTTTCAAGAACTAATAACTACTTTTTTTTTACCCGGTGATTGCCTGAGTTACATTTAGCCAGGGGATGATTTCCAGCGTCTTAAGTGCTATTGCATGACCACTGTCACATCAGACGATTCAACAATTTCTTCTCTAACAAAAGGAGCAAAAAGGACTAACCCAAATCCAACTCCAATTTTCTCTAGAAGAACTCGATTGGAAAAATTATGGGGATGCTAATGACCTGGATATTGTACATACATATTCTTCACAGTGATTGTCTCTACCCTTGGCCAAAAGAGGGTATTGAGAGAGACAAAAGTACTCTTGATGGCTATCAGCTGAGCCAGCCTGGCTCTAACCATCAGGCCGTGGTGTTCCGCTGAACATAAAAAATGTCACATAACACTGCACCAGGCAAGGCCACTCTGCCTACAATAGTGCAAGACAAAAACAAACCATTCCATATTTATGTCTGATTGAGCACAGCCAAAATCAAGAACACAGTGCAAACTAAGAAATAATCAGACATCCCTCTCCCTTAGCTAATACGAGTAACTAGTACTTCCTGACCAATTCTAGTGTGGCTCTAGTTTATTTCTCCTTCCTTTATATAAAAATAATTAATACACCTCAAACATAGAACAGCCCTTACTTTGACAGCACTTAATTCAGAGTAAAGCCACGTGTCCTCAATCTTCTACAAAATCATCTAACATAAGTTCCTGTTCTCTAACCTCCCACTACCACCCTCAATACAGAGACGCCTCATGGCTCACTATGTGTTCTTCCTCACAGCAAGAAGCAATTAGACTCACCTTTGTTTGACTACCAGCTTGTTTCTAGTAGACTCTGACTAGAGGACATTGACAGTTCTTATCTCAATTCTTAATTTTAATTCTATCTTTCTTTTTTTAGTTATTTGTTAACATTGGGTTCCTTATAGGTGATAACAGCAAGAATTGTGTTGATTTCATTCACTTTGCATTTGCAAAGCCTGGTATATTGGCACCTGTTAATAAATACTTATAGAATGAATGGGGATTAAAGGAAATCTGAGAATAGGAAAAACACAATATATTTGACTTGAAAATTTTTAAAAATGATCTTCTTTTCTATGTCGTACTGTATAAACCAATTATGCCAAAGTTTGACAAGACTAGAATCAACATCCTTACTTTATAAAGACTTACCTTAAAAATGTAACCACTACAATAGAACATTATTTGACCGTAAAAAGGAATGGAGTATGAACTGATACGTGACACAACAGAGATGAACCTTGAAAACATTATACTAAGTGAAAAAAGCTAGTCACAAGAGACATTTGATATATGATTCTATTTATGTGAAATGTCCAGAAAAGGCAAATCTGTACAGAAAGTTGTTTAGTGGCTGCCCAGGAATGGGGGACAGAAAGATTGGATGTGATGGCTAAAGGGCATGAATTTTTTGTGGGGTAATGAAAATATTCTAGAATTTTTTGTGGTGGTTGTTGCACAACTCTGTGAATGTGCTAAAACCCATAAATCATACAATTTAAATGGGTGAATTATATGTATATACTTCATATAATTATTTGTATGAATTTATATGTATAAATTATATGTAGAATTTATATCCTTATATACATATAATTATATGTATAATTTATATCCTTATATACATATAATTCAGTAAGACTATTACCCCCAAAATAGCCATCAATACAGCATGTTATACCTGCTAGAGATGGACTTTTGATATTTTTAGTGATATGAAAGCACATTATTAATATAAAGTTGTGCAAAACATGAAGACACAGAAACGACTACGCCGTGTGAAGTGACGTGTATTTATAGACAGACAGACAGGTTTAAAATAAAATGTCTTAAAATGTTAATGCTATTTTAGCTGTATTTCAAGTGATTTTTATTTTTAATTACATAGTTTTCATATTTTCCAAGTTTTCCATAATGAGAAGATATTACTTATAGTCAGAAATATGTTACAAAAATATTCTAAGTATTATAATTTTTTGTGACATAGCTTTATTGTTAAATAGAAAAAAACTTTTGGGTTCTTTCAAAGCAATCATACTTTACAGAGGACACAGGAAATATATATTATACACATTAATGATTATGAGAAGGGTATCTTTTTTTGATACATAATGATCACCTTCACAAGTGAATAGTATGTCAGAGATTGATACTTTCTTTTTTTTTACTACTATATTTTAAGTTCTAGGGTACATGTGCACAATGTGCAGGTTTGTTACATATGTCTACATGTGCCATGTTGTTTGCTGCACCCGTTAACTCGTCATTTACATTAGGTATATCTCCTAGTGCTATCCCTCCCCTCTCCCCTACCCCATGACAGGCCCCAGTGTGTGATGTTCCTCACCCTGTGTCCAAGTGATCTCATTATTCAATTCCCACCTATGAGTGAGAATATACAGTGTTTGGTTTTCGGTCCTTGCGATAGTTTCCTCAGAATGATGGTTTCCAGCTTCATCCATGTCTCTAACAAAGNAATATATATTATACACATTAATGATTATGAGAAGGGTATCTTTTTTTGATACATAATGATCACCTTCACAAGTGAATAGTATGTCAGAGATTGATACTTTCTTTTTTTTTACTACTATATTTTAAGTTCTAGGGTACATGTGCACAATGTGCAGGTTTGTTACATATGTCTACATGTGCCATGTTGTTTGCTGCACCCGTTAACTCGTCATTTACATTAGGTATATCTCCTAGTGCTATCCCTCCCCTCTCCCCCTACCCCATGACAGGCCCCAGTGTGTGATGTTCCTCACCCTGTGTCCAAGTGATCTCATTATTCAATTCCCACCTATGAGTGAGAATATACAGTGTTTGGTTTTCGGTCCTTGCGATAGTTTCCTCAGAATGATGGTTTCCAGCTTCATCCATGTCTCTAACAAAGGACATGAACTCATCCTTTTTTATGGCTGCATAGTATTCCATGGTGTATATGTGCCACATTTTCTTAATCCAGTCTATCATTGATGGACATTTGGGTTGGTTCCAAGTCTTTGCTATCATGAATTGTGCCACAATAAACATACATATGCATGTGTCTTTATAGCAGCATGATTTATAATCCTTTGGGTATATACCCAGTAATGGGATGGCTGGGTCAAATGGTATTTCTAGTTCTAGATAAGACTGACACTTTCCAATGGCATTTGGTTATAGCACTGAAGTAGAATTACCAGCAGAATCAAAGACAAAATCTTAATTTTTCATGACTCAACACTGATATATCTTTAAAGAGACAGGATAAAATGCCTGCCATTGCATTTATAGCTTCCCAGAATTAAAAAAAAAAAGAAACCTTGAGGTTAAAAAATCTAAAATCTTCTTTAAAACATAATTTAAGAATATCTCAAGTGCTATGTAAAACTCTAAATGCAAAATACGTATAACTTTTGCAAAGAAAATGTTGAAAGCTACAAGAACTTGTAGAGAAGAAAAGAAAGATTAATTTTTAGAGGATGAAGCTGGAAAAAATGTGGTTTCCTATGAGAAAGAATATGAGAGAAGAGCAAGAATTGTGGTAAATAATTGAAAAACTCTGCATTATAGGATGCAGTAGGCTGCTAATGCAGTCCTTAAGATGTGTACATAAAAATTAAGCAACACAGCTCCTGTCCTCAAGAGGCTTCATGCTAGCTGGGGACACTAAACAAAGACGGGCTCAAAAATACTTAAGGATGTTTCTGGAATAATGTGTTACTAACACCAAATTCACATTACAAATATGAACAAGCACTGAGAATATGCAGCAAAAGATAGAACCAGCCCTGCAATTCACGTCCTGCAAACCAAGTAGGAAGAGCAGGAAGACATCCTGGGGCACAGACATAAAGGCTCTTTGGTACCCAGGAGTACATTTTATTCTCCTCTGAGAATGGTCTTAATGGACCCAGCTGCCCCAATTCATTGATCCTCCTGTTAATTTTTTTTTTTTTTTCGAGACGGGATCTGGAGTGGCACCCATCACAGCTCACTGCAACCTGGAACTCCCTGGCTCAAGTGATCCTCCCACCTCAGCCTCCAGAGTAGCTGGGACTACAAGTACGTGCCACCATGGCCAGCTAATTTTTTATTTTTTGTAGAGACAGGGTTTTGTTGTGTTGCCCAGGCTGGTCTTGAACTCTTGGGCTCAAGGGACCCTCCCACCTTGGCCTCCCAAAGTGCTGAGATTACAGACATGAGCTCCTGCACCCGGCCAGAAGCATTCTTAAATACTCCTCCCTATCTAGTCACTTCTGCTTCTATTTCTTTGCTTGCCATTACTTGGTTTTTACTCTGGTGTTACTTCTTTCCGGAATCTCAGTTTGGTATGCGCTAAATGTTTGTCTCCTCCAGAATTTATCTTAGGAGCCCTAATCCCTGTTGTTACGGTATATGGAGATGGGGCTTGGGAAGGTCAGAAGAGTTTGATGAGGTCAGGAGAAGAGAGCCCTCATGATGGGATTAGTGCCCTCGTAAGAAAAGATACCAGAGAGTTCCCCACAACTCCTGTCAGGACCCAGCAAGAATGTGACCATCTGCAAGCAAGACCCTTATCAGAAACCACCCTGCTGGATCTTGATTTCAGACTTCCAGCTTCCTGAACCATGAGAAATAAAATTTCTGTTGTTCAAGCCACCCAGTCTATTGGTATTGTGTTATGGCAGCCTGCGCTAATACAGCACACTTTCTTCGTGACTCCTTAAAGACTTTACTTTTAAGACATTTTAAATATTGGAGCTCTGGTGAAAAAAAAACGAGAGAGAGAGAAAATAAAGAGGTAAAAAGTGTAATTAGTGTGTCCGTAAATTTTGTAAAATTCCGCAGTCGAAAGCAAGGATGGACTTTGTCTCTCCTTGTTTATTTTACCTTGTATATCTTAATTTCTTGACAGGAGTTGTAGATTAATTTGATGTTTGATTCTCTTAAAATAGAGATAAGGAAAAGAATTTTCGTGTTTGCTGTGTTCATTATAAGAAAGGAATGGCCAGAAGAAACAATGATTTTGCTATCTTTTCGTTTCCAAACATTTTTGAAAATTTGTCTTGGAGAGACCTTTTATATGTGTATTGAATGGTACTCATTTAAGTAGCTGATATCAAATCACTCTTTCCAGCAGATTTATTTGGTCAGTTTCATAAAAATTGCTTTTGTAGTAAGTCCTCTTGGCAGGCACACGAGGAGGATCACGTTCTTAGAACTCGGCTCTTGTTTGCTGCATGACAGGTATTTCCACTGTCCTGGTGTGCATCTAGGAACAGCTGCAGTAAACCTTTTTCAGAATAAAGCCGTGTTTATCACAGTCCATGGTGAGGAACTTTGAGTCTTCATACAAGTGTTAAGTACAAGAGCTGAAGAGACATAATTTACTTTCTCAGAGGCTGGTTGTGCCCCTGGGCACCCCTACAGTTCACCTGTGTTGGCATTTCAGACAGTGTATGCTTGGTCTCCAACAGTAAGGAATTTGTGCTGCTGTCTCTAATTAGCAGTAGAATATACTTATTTTTCCAGCCTTGGATAAAATCATCCTGCTGCTTAGTCTGGCATAAAGCTTCTATCAAAGTTCTGGTAAAAAAGAAAAGACATTTCCAGAGGGTAATTTAGGAGGCACGCTGTACGGCCACTCTTCTAAGTAATTTAAATGTAATCTTTGGAATAAAATATCATACGATGACTGCACAAGTCAATCACAGCACCTCAGTATGCAATAAATTCACCTTCCCTGGACTGTATTCTAGTGTACAGCTTGGGGTTTTATCAAAGCCAAACAAATTGAGGAACTGGATTCGTTATTAACACCACTTTTATGAACATTGTGCATTGCATCGCTCTATATCTCCAACCTCATGTCCCAGAAGAAAATGTATCTAAACATTTGGAACACCAGAGCTTTTGTATGGATTGAGGAACTGATGTGTTTCTTCTCTCAAGTAAGGTGAGAATGAGGGGTCACATTTTCCCCTTCACTTTGGATTCTAGGATGTGTAGTTATGGCTTGTGTCAATGCTAACTGAAGGTGTAGTATATTTGCTTTCCTCCTTTTTATTCTGTTTTCTTCCTTTTCTCTGTTGTTGTTTTTATTGTGCTCCTTTTTCCCAATAACTCCCTTTATATCCTTTTGTTTTACAGTGGAAAAGAACAAATTTATTTTATATATATACTTTTTTTTTTTCAAGACAGAGCCTCACTCTTGTCACACAGGCTGGAGTGTGTTGGCTCGAGTTTGGCTTACTGCAACCTCCGCCTTCCCGGTTCAAGCAATTCTCCTGTCTTAGTCTCCCAGGTAGCTGGGATTACAGGCACCCACACCACACCCAGTTAATTTTTTGTATTTTTAGTAGAAACGGGGTTTTCACCATGTTGAATAGGCTAGTCTTGAACTCCCGACCTCAAGAGATCAACCTGCCTTGGCCTCCCCAAGTGTTGGGATTAAGGTGTGAGCCACTGCTCCCAGCCAATTTGTTTTCTTTTAAATGAACATTAAAAATAAGAACTGTATATACCTAAACTTTTTTTCTGTCTTGTAAAAGTTCAACTCCATAGGTCCCTCTCATGAAAGAGAGAGGTCAGTGCCCATCTAACCTGGGCGGTAAAGAGCAGGCCACCCCAATCCCCCTCACAGACATTACCAGATGCTAAAAAGTCTTGTTTGTAAGAGATAAAAACATGATGATGGTCTCCTTCACCTTTCAATAATAGGTGACATTTCACGAAATCTACAGGTAGTTACAACTGTCAAAAAGCTTGTGATGTTATGCTCAACTCTACACAAAACTTTGACATACACCTTGATATTATTTATGTGGACTTACAAGTAGGGCATAGAAAATTTCAGTTTGTTATTTTCACTAAACTTTAATCTATATTTAAGATGGATAAAAGAGAGCTAGCTTTAGATGTTCTTCTCCATCTTGTTAATATTTCAGTATACTTTATATACTTCATTTCTGACCAAAAAAAATTAGCTTCATCCAAAAAAAAAAAAAAAAAA